>NC_137660.1:2686424-2960688 GCF_963422515.1 Blennius ocellaris | reverse complement strand
CTCTGTCTGCTTCTGGAGGGGTAGGCTCTGTCTGCTTCTGGAGGGGTAGGCTCTCTCTGCTTCTGGAGGGGTAGGCTCTCTCTGCTTCTGGAGGGGTAGGCTCTGTCTGCTTCTGGAGGGTAGGCTCTGTCTGCTTCTGGAGGGGTAGGCTCTCTCTGCTTCTGGAGGGGTAGGCTCTCTCTGCTTCTGGAGGGGTAGGCTCTCTCTGCTTCTGGAGGGGTAGGCTCTGTCTGCTTCTGGAGGGGTAGGCTCTCTCTGCTTCTGGAGGGGTAGGCTCTCTCTGCTTCTGGAGGGGTAGGCTCTCTCTGCTTCTGGAGGGGGAGGCTCTCTCTGCTTCTGGAGGGGTAGGCTCTCTCTGCTTCTGGAGGGGTAGGCTCTCTCTGCTTCTGGAGGGGTAGGCTCTCTCTGCTTCTGGAGGGGTAGGCTCTGTCTGCTTCTGGAGGGGTAGGCTCTCTCTGCTTCTGGAGGGGTAGGCTCTCTCTGCTTCTGGAGGGGTAGGCTCTGTCTGCTTCTGGGAGGGGGTAGGCTCTGTCTGCTTCTGGAGGGGTAGGCTCTCTCTGCTTCTGGAGGGGTAGGCTCTCTCTGCTTCTGGAGGGGTAGGCTCTCTCTGCTTCTGGAGGGGTAGGCTCTGTCTGCTTCTGGAGGGGTAGGCTCTCTCTGCTTCTGGAGGGGTAGGCTCTCTCTGCTTCTGGAGGGGTAGGCTCTCTCTGCTTCTGGAGGGGTAGGCTCTCTCTGCTTCTGGAGGGTAGGCTCTCTCTGCTTCTGGAGGGGTAGGCTCTCTCTGCTTCTGGAGGGGTAGGCTCTCTCTGCTTCTGGAGGGGTAGGCTCTCTCTGCTTCTGGAGGGGTAGGCTCTCTCTGCTTCTGGAGGGGTAGGCTCTCTCTGCTTCTGGAGGGGTAGGCTCTCTCTGCTTCTGGAGGGGTAGGCTCTGTCTGCTTCTGGAGGGGTAGGCTCTGTCTGCTTCTGGAGGGGTAGGCTCTCTCTGCTTCTGGAGGGGTAGGCTCTCTCTGCTTCTGGAGGGTAGGCTCTCTCTGCTTCTGGAGGGGTAGGCTCTGTCTGCTTCTGGAGGGGTAGGCTCTCTCTGCTTCTGGAGGGGTAGGCTCTCTCTGCTTCTGGAGGGGTAGACTCTCTCTGCTTCTGGAGGGGTAGACTCTCTCTGCTTCTGGAGGGGTAGGCTCTGTCTGCTTCTGGAGGGGTAGACTCTCTCTGCTTCTGGAGGGGTAGGCTCTCTGCTTCTGGAGGGTAGGCTCTCTCTGCTTCTGGAGGGGTAGACTCTCTCTGCTTCTGGAGGGTAGGCTCTCTGCTTCTGGAGGGGTAGGCTCTCTCTGCTTCTGGAGGGGTAGACTCTCTCTGCTTCTGGAGGGGTAGGCTCTCTCTGCTTCTGGAGGGGTAGACTCTCTCTGCTTCTGGAGGGGTAGGCTCTGTCTGCTTCTGGAGGGGTAGGCTCTGTCTGCTTCTGGAGGGGTAGGCTCTCTCTGCTTCTGGAGGGGTAGGCTCTCTCTGCTTCTGGAGGGGTAGGCTCTCTCTGCTTCTGGAGGGGTAGGCTCTCTCTGCTTCTGGAGGGGTAGGCTCTCTCTGCTTCTGGAGGGGTAGGCTCTCTCTGCTTCTGGAGGGGTAGGCTCTGTCTGCTTCTGGAGGGGTAGGCTCTCTCTGCTTCTGGAGGGGTAGGCTCTCTCTGCTTCTGGAGGGGTAGGCTCTCTCTGCTTCTGGAGGGGGAGGCTCTCTCTGCTTCTGGAGGGGTAGGCTCTCTCTGCTTCTGGAGGGGTAGGCTCTCTCTGCTTCTGGAGGGGTAGGCTCTCTCTGCTTCTGGAGGGGTAGGCTCTGTCTGCTTCTGGAGGGGTAGGCTCTCTCTGCTTCTGGAGGGGTAGGCTCTCTCTGCTTCTGGAGGGGTAGGCTCTCTCTGCTTCTGGAGGGGTAGGCTCTGTCTGCTTCTGGAGGGGTAGGCTCTCTCTGCTTCTGGAGGGGTAGGCTCTCTCTGCTTCTGGAGGGGTAGGCTCTCTCTGCTTCTGGAGGGGTAGGCTCTGTCTGCTTCTGGAGGGGTAGGCTCTCTCTGCTTCTGGAGGGGTAGGCTCTCTCTGCTTCTGGAGGGGTAGGCTCTCTCTGCTTCTGGAGGGGTAGGCTCTCTCTGCTTCTGGAGGGGTAGGCTCTCTCTGCTTCTGGAGGGGTAGGCTCTCTCTGCTTCTGGAGGGGTAGGCTCTCTCTGCTTCTGGAGGGGTAGGCTCTCTCTGCTTCTGGAGGGGTAGGCTCTCTCTGCTTCTGGAGGGGTAGGCTCTCTCTGCTTCTGGAGGGGTAGACTCTCTCTGCTTCTGGAGGGGTAGGCTCTCTCTGCTTCTGGAGGGGTAGGCTCTCTCTGCTTCTGGAGGGGTAGGCTCTCTCTGCTTCTGGAGGGGTAGGCTCTCTCTGCTTCTGGAGGGGTAGGCTCTCTCTGCTTCTGGAGGGGTAGGCTCTGTCTGCTTCTGGAGGGGTAGGCTCTCTCTGCTTCTGGAGGGGTAGGCTCTCTCTGCTTCTGGAGGGGTAGACTCTCTCTGCTTCTGGAGGGGTAGGCTCTCTCTGCTTCTGGAGGGGTAGGCTCTGTCTGCTTCTGGAGGGGTAGGCTCTCTCTGCTTCTGGAGGGGTAGGCTCTCTCTGCTTCTGGAGGGGTAGCTCTCTCTGCTTCTGGAGGGGTAGCTCTCTCTGCTTCTGGAGAGGTAGGCTCTCTCTGCTTCTGGAGGGGTAGGCTCTCTCTGCTTCTGGAGGGTAGGCTCTCTCTGCTTCTGGAGGGGTAGGCTCTCTCTGCTCGACTCTAGAATGATGTTCGATCAGATTCAGCGTCTGAGTGGTTCTAGACCAGTGCTTTTTTGCTCTTGTTTAGATATTTACATATGTTACATATTTTAATTCTTTTAGAATTTCTGCACCTTTTCACCTTGAGCTGTTGTAAGTTTGTGTTTCCCCCTGGGGAGGAATGAAGCGAGAGAGAGAGAGAGAGAGAGAGAGAGAGAGAGAGAGAGAGAGAGAGAGAGAGAGAGAGAGAGAGAGAGAGAGAGAGAGAGAGAGAGAGAGAGAGAGAGAGAGAGAGAGAGAGGAGAGAGAGAGAGAGAGAGAGAGAGAGAGAGAGAGAGGAGAGAGAGAGAGAGAGAGAGAGAGGGGGTTTGTTTGTTTGTTGTCTTTGTAACTCGACTACTTGCGAAAATAGTGATTCATGTGTTCATTTACAGACACGTGCTGACAGATAACTGTAAATGTGCTCGTGAACATGGAGCTCTGCACCTCCTGTGCAGGAACAGGCGTGGTGCAGCTCTCCACGGCTCTGTGCCTGCCGGCGGCCCGGCTGCTGGACGTGAGCAACAACAACGTGGAGAGCGTGGCTCCTCACTTCCTCGCCGGCTGCCTCAAGCTGGAGTCCCTCAACCTGTCCTCCACGCCGGCTGCCTCAAGCTGGAGACCCTCAACCTGTCCTCCAACCGCATCAGTGAGTGACGACGGGGAGTTTCAGCACCAACGGCTTCTCCAGAGAGACACCTGGAGGGGTTATGTACTGATGACCTCTGTGTTCTGGAACCTTCCAGTGAACAGGATAAAACAACACGTGTGATCTTCTCCAGGTTCTTTGTCTCACCTGCCATCAAAGATCACAACGTTAAAACTGGACAACAATGGCTTTACTGCTGTTCCTGAGGCTGTACTGCATCTTCCCAAGTAAGAGATGCACGCACACACACACACACACACACACACACACACACACAGAGTAATACTTGTGTGTGTGCAGCCTGCGCTCTGCAGACCTTCGGACCAACAGCGTCTCGGTGCTGCCGGGTCCCGGTTGCTGGAGATCCAGTAACATCCGTGAGCTGATGTTCAGTCAGAACCGTATCGGGGTCCTGGACCTGAGCGGACCGGTCCACAAGTGGGCCAGACTGGAGAAACTCCACCTGAGTGACAACAAGCTGACCGAGGTGAAACGTGTGCTCGTGTTTCTGAAAGCTGCCGTTTTGTTCCAGTTCCTGGTTACTGCACTGACATGGTGGAGTTACTTTACCAGTTACTCACAGAAGTAACTTGTAAGTTTGGAAAAGTAGCGTTTGTGTTACTTCTGTGACACGTGACCTGAGCCGTGAGCATTGTGAGGGTCAGTGTAGTGAACCTGATTAAGATCAGCTGCAGTGGGAGAGAGACGTTCTCTAAACCAGTGTTCTTCACCCACTGGTGTTTCCTCCAGATCGTCAGCTGAGTCGTGGGAAATTATCACATTTCACATTTTTTTTCTAAAAAACCTTTGCTCTCACAGCGACAGTGTGTTGCAGAGTAATGATGTATAAATACTCTTCACCACTAGAGGGCAGCACAGAACTTTGCCGGTGAAATGTAAAGTGACAGACGTCAGTGTGGTTCATCTCCACCTCCTGCTACCATCTTGTATCAAAGTACTGTGTCAGTGACAGTGATGGAGAAGTTTTTGAAAACCAGGATCTCAGCTCTTCATCCATCAGGTCCAGGTTTCACACTGAGGGAGGCACTATTAAAAAAAGTCCTTGCTTTCTGGATTTACTGGATTCCTGTTGATCAAACTTTGATGAGAAAGACTTTATATTGTTAATAGAGGCTACAGAGTTTAACACTTTAACATTTTCAGGTGGTGGTGTGACTCCAGATTTTTCCAAACAAAAAAGTGTGTCTTGGCTCAACAAGGTAGAAAATCACTGGTCTAACAGTGTCAAACTTGGTCTAGTAACATGTGAAAACATGCTGACGTTCTGAGAAGTTACTATTTGATCTTGAATTTAGGACTCTTGTAAACGTGAACAATCCCTTGATGTACTCGTATTTGTTTTGCACTGAAACTGAGGAAAAAACGTTGGTGTTGTCGTTGCTTCCAGGTTGTTTAGCTGCGGGTCAATTAGCCTAATTAGCCTCGTTCATATCAAAGTGATCTGTAAATGGTTTGAGTTGCACACAAATGAACTTGAGAAAGTTTCCCTAATGTCTGCCTGTTGGCGTTTGTGCTGTGATGCCTGCTCCGGCTGCAGATCCCCCCTCAGATCGGCCTGCTGGAGAGCCTGACCTCCCTGGATGTGAGTCGGAACACGAATCTGCGCTCGTTCCCGGACGAGATGGGGAAGCTGAGCAGACTGTGGGACCTCCCTCTGGATGGCCTTCGGCTGCAGCTGGATCTCAAACTCATCGGCAATAAAACCAGAGACATTATCCGGTCAGAACCTCCAGCTTTCCATCCTGAAAGCACGACTTTCTCTCACCTGCAACGTTTTTGTAATCAGGAACATGTTGACTCAGAGTGACACTGAAAAACTAGTCCATGCGTTAGTTACTTCCAGAGTAGATGCTTGTAACTTCTTATTATCAGGGTATGGGAATAAAATGTCTTGAACTGATTGAGAATGCAGCAGCGGGAGTCCTGACAGGAACCAGCAGGAGGGATCACATCACTCTATCAGTTTCTCTCTCACTGACTTGATGTTAAATCTAGAATAGAATTTAAAATCCTTTTTAATTAGAAAGCTTAATAACCAGGCTCCATTGTACCTTAAAGATGGGTAGACCCTTATCTCCCCAGAAGAGCACTTCGTCCTCAGAGTGCTGATCTACTGGATTTGTCAGTCGGCCTCCTCTATGTGCAACCAGTTCCCAGTTTCAGCGTCAGAATTTCTACCTCTTTCCATTTGATGAAGCAATGAGCTTCTATATGTGTTGTTTGTATGTGTCCTGCTATTCAGTCGGTGGTTCTTCCCTCTCGTCATTAGTGTGCATGTTAGAGATGTAGTCTCTGTTCCCAGCTTCCTGCAGCAGCGGCTGAAGAAGGCCGTGCCGTATCACCGCATGAAGCTGATGGTGGTGGGGAACGCCGGCAGCGGGAAGACCACCCTGATCCAACAGCTGATGAAGCTGAAGCGTTCCCAGCTGGGCACCAAGCAGGCTGCAGGTGGGATCCACGTCCAGGACTGGACCGTCAAGGAACGGGACAAGAAGATGTTGCTAAATGTTTGGGACTTCTCAGGTTGGTGGACACGAGTTCTGACGCACTGTGAAGCAGGGAGACACACTGAACTTCAAAATCATTAAGCTCTGGCCTAAATAACCTCAGGTCGACTTGTAGAGTCTAGAACCTCCAGACCTCTGAGCTTCACTCAGTGTTCCTCCAGTCAGAAGAAACAAGGTGAAGCAGCTTTTAGTTCCTCCCTCCTCACCTGGGGAACAAACGTCCTGAACACCTGAGGACTGCCGACACACTCACTTCTTTTCGAAACAGACAATAGACAATAGATTTTACTTAATTTATTAAGTGAATGTTCATAGATCTCTTCCCTTATTTATTTTACTTTATATGCTGTTTTTAAAACTTCTATGCTGTTTTTAAATCCCCAGAACTGACCACAACCACTGACGATGGCGAGAGAAAGTATTCCAAATTTAAACGTTCCCTTTTGTGACAATTACAATTTAATCGTAAACGTGACCGAGGAGGTAGATTACTGTAATACTTGGGTTTTGTGTATTTATACACAGGTTTTGCTCGTTGTGCCGAACGAAAGAATGAGACAGTTTTGCCCTTTGCCCCTAAACGAAAGGTTGCATTCATGGTTTTGCTCTTTGTATCTAACAAACTAAGGAACTAGAAAGTAAATCCCAAGTATTAGTTACAGGGTTTTATTTTCCTTGTACCAAAGGAAGGGGAGCAGAGACGTCTGTCTTCTGCTTGGACTGGAGGAGGCCAAATTCCACATTATACAAAACAAACAAGACAAACTTTCCTATTGGAAGCATTTTTTTTTCTGTACATTTTTCCATTGGTACAAACTGTTTCACCAGCTGACGAAGACAAGTCATTATTGAAGAAGCTGTAACCAAACAAGGTGCATCGAAAAGGATGTTTTGCTCACCAGTCCAGCATTTAGCCAGGCTCTGTTAAGACTTGAAGTGTGATTTGGCTTCTCCACAGGCGGCGAGGAGTTCAGTGGCTCTCACCCTCACTTCCTGACCTCCAGAGCGTTGTACCTGGTGGTCTACAACCTCAGCATGGGGCCCAGCCAGGTGGACGCCCTCAAACCATGGCTCTTCAACATTAAGGTGGGCCGTGGTGGGAGTGAGGGGACAGGAACATGTCTTCAAGACCTCTGGAAACACATCCACGTGACTTCTCAGTGACATCATGAGGTGACATCATGTGGACAAGAAGTCATGGAAAACCAAGAGAGAATTTCTCCAAGAATCCAATTAAAATAAACGTGTTGGGAATGAATAGCAAGTTTTAACTTGTGATCACTGGCTTTAAAGAGTCGCATGCTTTGTTTGAGGAAGTGTGAAATAAAAAGTAGATCTCACTCTTCTGACTGCAAAGAAGAGTGCTGTCTGAAATGAGCTATTTAATTATTTAACAATGCGCGGTATCGGCACTCTCTCAGGCAGTGGCGCCGCTCTCCCCGGTTATCCTGGTGGGAACCCACACCGATGTGAGCGATGACACGCAGCTGCAGGCCTGCCTGGGAAAGATCCGGGAGGAGCTGCTGAACCACCAGGGCTTCCCCACCATCAGGGACTATCACATGGTCGCCGCCTGCAAGGACTCTGACGCCGTCTCCAGGCTCCGCAAGGCCATCGCTCGAGAGGTGGACGGGTTCAAGGTAGGGGGGGGTGGATGGATGGAGGGATGGGTGGATGGATGGGTGGGTGGGTGGACTTTATTGTCTGCCCCAAGCGATGACAGAATTTGTCATTTCTTTTTTGACAAGGCTCCAACAATAAAATACAACATATTTAAAACACACTTAAGACAGAAGTGGGACATAAAGAAACGGGAGGCGATTAAAAAAAGAAAAATATAGATAGAAATGTGCAGTCTGGTTTCTTGTTTCGTTTGGCTTTGAGTGGCTATTACATTGGAGATGAAAGGTTTTTGTCGATGTTTTTCCGGTCCGGATGGACTTTGAAGCGTCGGCCTGATGAGAGTAACTGGAAGGAGTGATGGAGGGAGTGAGAGGAGTCCTCTGTGACCACACAGCCGTTTGACAGTTCAGGGGTCTGAGTTCGTGGGGAACCAGTGGTTTTGCTGGCCTGTTGACAATACGGGAGTTTTGCTTTGTGTTTCATGTCGAGGCAACCGTACCAGGATGAGATAGTGAATGTAATGATGGATTGGATGAGTGAGGGGTAAACTCAGGTTAAAAAGCCCTCAGTCCCCCCCCCCCCCCCCTGATCTCATGTCTCTGGTCCTCAGATCCAGGACCAGCGTGTGATGGACCAGCTGGTTCCAGAGTGCTACGTGGAGCTGGAGCGTCGCCTCCTCCAGGAGAGGCTCCGGGTTCCTCCAGAGTTCCCCGTCCTCAAGCACCGTGAGCTGCTGCAGCTCATCCAGGACTGTCAGCTGCAGCTGGAGGAGGCGGAGCTTCCTCACGCCATCCACTTCCTCAGTGAAGTCGGTCAGTGTGCCGAGCAGCACCAGCAAGCTTCCTCCCGTTTTACAACTGAGGCTGGAAGGTTCAGAGCTGTGAAGCTTTTGAAATCATTCATAGCGATATTGTAGTTCTGGATCCTTGTGTGCACGGATCTGTACAAACACAGCAACATGTGTGCTTGTATGACTGGTCTGGAGTGTGTGTGCGTTTTGATCGTGAACTATTCAGAAGTCGTGTCATTGCTAGCTTGGACTTGCAGGATCAATCATTGTTTTTGTCACATTCAGGGGTGCTACTGCACTTTGATGATCCTGCACTGCAGCTCCAGGATCTGTACTTCATTGACCCTCAGTGGTTGTGCAACATCGTCTCCCAGGTAGGCCTGTTTGAAAAAACACAAACATGGACACAACATGTGTTTTCACAACACGTGGTCCAGTTAGTGTGGCGTCTTCACGCTTCACCCAGACGCGTCATGAGGCTTGAATGACTTGCATTGAGTCGAGCGCTCAGTCGTGAGCGAAGTTCACAGCCTTAAATAAAGCTGAGTGCAGGCTCACCTCTGGGCTCCACATCTGTACCTTCAGGGATTTATGTTAGATGTCAGCCAGGAGCCAGCAGAGTTCCGCGGTGTGTCTTTTTACCGTGTGACTCGTCCTCTCATGTGCTCTGCGTAGAAACAGACGCTAAAGAGCTGTGGCTTCCGGGAGCGTCCTGATGGCGTCATCCAGCGCTCTGCCGTGGAAAAGCTGCTGGCTGAGACCAAATGTTTTCCAAAGAGTCACGCGATGCAGTTCTTCAAGCTTCTGGAGAAGTTCCAGATTGCTATTCCCTTCAGTGGCGACCAGCTGCTGATACCCAGCAGGTACACCTGAAAGCAGAAACGTCTGTAAAGACCAATGTCTGACTCCAAGTAATGCGGATTCTCGTGCACAGCTTGTCCAAACACAGGCCGGTGGTGGAGCTTCCTCACTGCGAGAACTCTGAGGTGATTGTGCGTCTGTACGAGATGCCGTACTTCCCCATGGATTACTGGTCTCGACAGATAAGCCGCCTGCTGGAGTTTTCCTCGTACCTGCTTGCTGGGAGAGGTGAGCTGTCTGCTTTTCTGCAGTTAAACATTGGAAGACAGAACCCAGCGCTTCATAAACCTGTTTAACTGTGCGGCGTCCAGGGAAAGTGGAGCGACCACACCGGGTCTGCTGGAGGAGAGGCGTTTACCTGCACTGGTGCCCCGAGGCGTACTGCCTGGTGGAGGCCGCGTCGCTGCAGCACAGCGCCTCCAGCTTCATCAGGATCACCGTACCGTCTTCATACAGAGGTGCAGTTGTTTTTAAAACATCCAGCTTTAACCACCTGGCAAGTAAAAACAAAACAACCCTAAAAAAGGTGTGAAAAGCACATTTTTCTGTAAAGTGTTCCAAAGCTCCGAGTCGCATTAGTAAAACCTTCCTAGTGAGACATGGTGGAGTGAGACGTCATAGACATATTGACCTTTCAAAATACAACACACTACAATAATAGGTGAGGAAAGATATTTATTATATAAGTATGATACTATAATATCATGTCATAATTAATATTCGTTGGGTTCCTGTAGTTGTGGTTGAGGTCATTTTTGGTTGTAACTCTGTTTGGTTTGATTCATTTAATTGTAGTTTTATTTCCAGCCTTCCTGGTATCTCACTGTTTCCCCGCTGCTCGCTGCAGGCCGGGTGCTGCTGGGTCAGGTGGTGGATCAAGTGGACTCCCTGCTGGAAGAGTGGTTCCCCGGCCTACTCAACACCGACGTGCACGGCACTGGAGAGGCACTGCTGAAGAGATGGGCTCTGTACAGCTATGAGGACGGCCAGGAGCACAGCAAGATCCTGCTGGAGGAACTCTTCAGCCGCTTCAAACATGGTACTTAAAACAAAGAGTTACGGATGTAACTATGGTTCTATGAATCCCGAATGACCGCCAGAGGCGGTGCTTAAGCACTGAATATTCCCCTTCGTGCATGCGCAGTGCGAGTATGTATACCAACAATGTCACCTGTGACCCCTGGATGACCCGGAGGAAGTTTATATCTTCAGGTGTCACTCCAGGGCACTTTCCTACAGGATCTTCTCGCAAGCACACGAGGATTCTGAGTGACAAAGAGCTCTGGCGGTCATTCGGGATTCATAGAACCATAGTTACATCCGTAACTCTTCGTTCTATTTCATCCCTGCTGACCGCCAGAGGCGGTGCTTAAGCACTGAATGACTAATACCAGAAAAGTCACGAAGAATTCTGCACACCACTCTTCAGTGTGTAGGTTAACAGGACTCTGGCAGAAGGACCACAGCCAATGGATGGGGTGTGGCCACATTCACCCTGTAGAATCTGGAGAAGGTGCCCGGCGATGCCCATGAGGCCGCGGCACAGATGTCCTCCAGGGGCACTCCCCTCAGGGAAGCCCATGACGTAGCAACACTCCTGGTAGAGTGACACCGCACACCAGATGGGAGGTGACGATTACTTGCCCGATA
Source organism: Blennius ocellaris (assembly GCF_963422515.1). Classification (NCBI taxonomy): domain Eukaryota; kingdom Metazoa; phylum Chordata; class Actinopteri; order Blenniiformes; family Blenniidae; genus Blennius; species Blennius ocellaris. The sequence continues at coordinate 2,949,786 of NC_137660.1, read as the reverse complement.
TGCATGGCCAATTACGTCGACAATCCAGTGGGACAGGCGCTGTTTGGAGACAGCATTACCTCTGTTAGGACCACCATAACAGAGAAAGAGCTGATCAGACCGCCGACATTTCACAGTAGCTGCAATGTAGGCCTTCAGTGCACACACTGGACACAACAGTTCAGGCCAAACCTCTGGCTCCCCGGATGAAGGGTCGAACCGTGCCAGCCGAATGGGCTGGTTGAGGTGGGTACGGGACAGCACCTTCGGAAGAAAAGCTGTGTTTGGCCACAGAGTGACTCCTGAGCCATCCGAATTCCACCTCAGACATGTGTCGCTGATTGACAGGGCGTGCAGCTCACTGACACGCTTTGCGGAGGAAATGGCCAGAAGGAAAGCTGACTTCAGAGTAACCCACTTCAGCGCTACCTGTGCCAAGGGCTCAAATGGCGGAAGGCGTAGCGTCTCCAGCACCAGGGGAAGATCCCATGCCGGGGACCTCATGGCTCTCGGAGGATGCAACCTCCAAGCCCCTCTCAAGAAAAGGGAAACCAGCTTGTGGCTACCAATAGCGCCATTGTCAACCATCATATGTCGACCAGATATTGCAGCGACATAGACTCTTAGTGTTGAATGTGAAAGCCCTTTGTCCAGAAGGGACTGGAGGAAGTCCAGAATAGTTGGCACAGAGCAGCGCACTGGGTCCTCATCCCGCCTCACACACCAGTCGGAAAACAGTTTCCATCTGTTCTCATACTGGAGGCGAGTGGATGGCGCTCTTGCATTCATAATAGTATTCCTAACTGGGTCGGCACAGACGCTCAGGAGTGCCTCGGGGCCCCCAGCAGCCAAACGCACAGTTGAAGGCGTTGCGGATTGGGGTGCCATATCTGCCCTGCCAGTTGGGACAGGAGATCCCTCCTGTCGGGAAGGCGCCAAGGCGTGCCTCGACAGAGGCTGTGCAGCAGCGGAAAGCAGCTCCTTCCTGGCCAGAAGGGAGCTATAAGTAGGATGCTGTGGCCACCCTGAAGGGCCCTGTGGAGTACCAACTGAATCAGAGGAAACGGAGGGAAGGCGTACAAAGAGGCCATCTGGCCAAGGATGAGCCAACGCGTCCCGGCCTAAGGGACTGGTTGTCTCGGCCAAGGAGAACCACAGGGGGCAGTGGGTTGACTGCTCCGAAGCGAAGAGGTCCACCTCTGCCCTGCTGAATAGGCTCCATATAATGTGTGTTACCTCCGGGTGGAGACGCCACTCCCCTGACGGAGGTTTCTGCCGGGAGAGGAAGTCTGCCAGGTGGTTCTGCTCCCCCGGTATATGCATTGCCCTTATGCTGATTAAGCGGGGGGCCGCCCATGTGAGGAGCTCCCTCGCCACTTCCAGCAGCTGTGCAGACTTCGTACCACCTTGATGGTTTATGTGGTACACCGTCGACGTGTTGTCCGACCTCACTAGGACATGCTTGTCCCTCAGGTGTGGTAAGAAGTGCCTGAGAGCCAGGTGAACTGCACGCAGCTCCAACACATTGATGTGTGCATTTTGGTCTTCCACAGGCCACCGCCCATGGGCCGTCCTGCTCTGCCACACCGCACCCCATCCCGAGGGGCACGCGTCTGTGGTAATCACCTCCCTGCGAGATGGAACAGAGCCTATAGGGACACCCTTGAGCATGTAAGCCCTGTCCCTCCACGGAGCCAGGGCGCAGAGACACCGCCGTGACACCCGGACTTTCCTGTGCCTGTGCAGCTTGGCATCTAAGCGGAAGCTGTTCAGCCACCTCTGTAGCGGGCGCAGCGACAGCATGCCCAGAGGAACTACCCCCGAGACTGACGTTAGCTTGCCCAAAAGACGGAGGAATGTGACATAAGTCAGCCAGCGGTCCTCTCTGAATAAGGCCAGCTGGTGATAAATATCGTCTACACGGTGGGGGGAGGGTCTCGCTGTCATTGTTATGCTGTTCAATGAAACCCCAATAAAATCTGTGACCCGGGAAGGCACCAGGCAACTCTTCCCCACATTTACCTTGAGGCCGAGTCGAGCCACATGGGACAGGAGACGCTCCGTGTCCCGAGACACCTGGGCACGGGATGGAGCACAGATCAGCCAGTCGTCCAGGTAGGGGAGGACCTTCAAACCCTGAGACTGTAGAGGTGCAAGAGCTGCAGACACACATCTTGTGAAGACCCTTGGGGAGAGAGAGAGCCCGAAGGGCAGCACCCTGAACTGCCAGTGGCGGCCGCGGTATGCGAAGCGCAGAAACTGCCTGTGATGCCAAGCTATTGGTACGTGAAAGTACGCGTCCTTGAGGTCGATCGACGTGAACCAGTCCCCATGCGCCACCGTGCTCAGGACATCTGCTGTGGTCAAGCATGTGGAAAGGTATGACCTTCATAAATTTGTTCAACCCTCTGAGGTCCAGGATTGGGCGGAACCCACCAGTTTTTTTCACCACCAGAAAATACGTCGAGTAGAACCCTCTGTGATAAGACCGAGGGTCCACAGGCTCGATGGCGCCTTTGGCCCGGAGGGAGGACAACTCCCGGTCTAATGCGAGAGCCTTTGCCGGGTCGCTGATGGATGTCATTCTGACCCGGCCGGATGTGGGGGGCCGGCGGCGGAATTGAGGTTTGTACCCGTGGGTCAGGGTGGCAACCACCCATGGGTCTGAAGCATGAGCAGCCCACTGTCGGAGCTGCTGATGCGAAAAATACCCCACCGCCGGCCCCGAGGCCTCAATCCCCATTCCCCCGGCCCCGTGGGGCCCTAGCGGGGGGTCGGACCAGCTCCGGAGCTCGAAATCGTCTGGGGGGCAAGCGAGCGGAGCCCCGAAAGTCCCGGGTTGGCCGCTGTGCGGGACGCTGGACATCACGACGACCCGTGGAGCGGGTCGTCGGCAGCACGTGGGAGCGAAAAGCAGCCGGGGGACCCCGAAGCCTGCTGGCCGGGGGTCTATCAGGAGGAGGCATCCGGCTAAGCCCAGCAAGCTGCTGCCTGGTCTGCCCCGCCTGGATGGTTCGTTCCAGTGCTTCCTGGGCCGCAGAACCAAACATCTTCCCCGGTTCTACTGGAAGGCTGCGCAGCATTTTTCTGGCTGCCTCGGTTAAGTTCGACTGGGACAGCCAAACCTGCCGACGAGTTTGGACCAAAATGGACATCATTCTACCAAGCTCTCTAGACATGAGCCCAAAAGCTTCCAATGAAGCATCACAAAAAGCGGCCGCATCTGCATTTACACTGCCCTCCTGCAGTGATGCCGAGAGGGCCAACATGAGGTGTGATAGGGAGTTCCCCATGCGACCAGCACCTGCTCCAGCATCATAAGCCCTCGTAAGAAGGTCATCAGTTATTCGACACTGGGGTCGAGGGCACCGAGCATCCCTTCGCAGTGCTTCATCTGGAGAAACAATAAGAGAAGCAATGGCAGGCTCGATGGCCGGAGCACCATCCAGGCCAGCCCCTGCTGCATCATGCATGGCGGCCAGGGTCCGCCCGTCTGCAGAGAGACGGGAGCCAGCCTTACTGTCCCTCCAACAGGCTTGTAACTCCTTCAGATAATCCTCTGAATGTGGAATTGCGAAGGCTGTGGGGGCGGGCCTGCGTCTGAAGAAGGCGCTTGCCGGTGCAGCCTCTGCCTGCTGCGGGACAGCTGTGTGCAACCGCTGTAGAGCCAGGCGCATGATGGCGCGCATGGAGCTGTCTTCCCCCTCAGCCCCTGAACTCTGATCTGAGGAGTGGGAGCCCTGCTCAGACATCTGGGGTCCAGCATCCAAATCCTCCCCATAATCGCAGAAATGGCTAGCCGAGGCTGCCAAAGAGAGTGTACCCTCCTCGGGCAGCAGCACTGGCATTGCGGGCGAGAGTGCCACTTCAGCCACCAGGGGGACAACCGGCTGGCTGTCAGCCAGCAGCGATCTCATGTGGGCCAATTCAGCAGACAGTTGCTCTACTTTAGAGGATAACCCATCACGGTCAGACTTCGCTCTCCTCCTGGAGGGGGCAGCCGCCGTAGCCTCTGCCCGCCGCTTAGAGCGTGTCCGACGGGCTGGAGGTGGCTGGCCCGGGGGGATGTCGACTTCAGCTACTGAGCCTTCCACCCCCGCCAACCTGGCAACCCTTACTGCCCAAGGCAAAAAGCTGCAGTTCATGCAGGGTTTGGCCGACAGCGCCTCCCGCAGATGCTCAGAACCGAGACATGCGGGGCACAGGTCGTGGCCATCCTCTGGCTGTAAAGAAGCCCCACAGGATGTGCAGCCGTGAGAGCCATCCAATGTAGCTGCACTGACAGGACGCTACTCACAGCTGTCCTCGTTAAACAGAGGGAGGGGGCGCGTACGCCGCCTGTCCGGTGATACTACACACTCCTCGGCTTAGCTGAACGCGAACGCCGCAGAGCGGCCGAGTATAAGGACAGTATACTGGGGAAGGGAGCGCGCACGCTGCCTGCACAGTAGAAGCCCAAATAAAACAAACAAAAAACAACCACCGTACCGTGGTCCTCACCCGAACCGGGCTTTCCAACACAGGATGTCACTAGCTTACAGCCGGTGAAGCTAATGTAAACAAAACGCACGCTGGGTTCTGGGCGTGCGCACACGGCCCACCAGCAAACAAAGTCGCTAACTTAAGCGTCGGGAGGAGGCTGTGCAAACGCGGCCGTCACCGACAATCTCTCTCTCTCTTTTTTTTTTTTTTTTAAAACAAACCGCCGGTCTGCCGAATAAGAGCCTACTTACCTCGTCCAGCGCACGTCGGCAGGACCGAACACAAACCGTATGCTGGGGGGAGGCGGCGCTAACGCGGCCTGTGCCAACAGAGGTTGCTAATGAGTGAAGCTACTGCTACACAAACACTCACAGTCGCAGCTCCTGTAGGGCGAATGATCGCTGCTCCGACCTACCACGGTCACGGAGCTCCAAGCAACGGCAGCTGTACAATCTTCCAGCAAACTGCGCGCGAGAAGAAAAAAAGGAAAGTGCCCTGGAGTGACACCTGAAGATATAAACTTCCTCCGGGTCATCCAGGGGTCACAGGTGACATTGTCGGTATACATACTCGCACTGCGCATGCGCGAAGGGGAATATTCAGTGCTTCAGCACCGCCTCTGGCGGTCAGCAGGGATGAAGTAGAACCAGTGCGACTGTCACAGGAGACGCGTTGCAGGTCAAAGAGGGAAGGAACGTCTGGTCGGAGGGTGAAGAACGTAGTTTGGCTGAATGCAAAGACCTTTTCTATCAGGTGGAGCAGACATGAAGGTTTTTTAAAGCTTCTGCTTGTGTATGTTGGTGAAAGTGGACATTCAGGGTCTGTCAGCGTTTGGCTTCACTCATGTTTATTTTAGTCACAAACCAGATGGAGGGTCTTTCTAAAATACAAATTACATTTAAATCAGGAGCCAGTTTGAGACGGTCTGTCCCCGGCTGTATGTCTCCGTCCCTCTGCTGTGGCCTCCAGGGGGCAGCACACCGCTCCTGTGGTGTCAGGTCAGGTACGGACCGGTACGGTCCGGTACGGTTCAGGTTTCCACTGCAAGAATTTGTGATTTTCCAGAAACAACCTCTCCAAAGGCGGTCCCCCCCCCCCCCCCCCCCCCCTCCATCAGGGTACCAGGACCATGGAACAGGTCTGAGTTTGAGGAGCCGTGATTTACTACATCCTCAATATTTTAATGTGTCTGCTGGATGAATCCTCTGTTGTCAGAGTGCTCAGATTTGTACTGGTTGTTTTTTTTTAATTCTCTTTGCTGCTCAACTTCCATGTTGGTCGTGAAACAGCGGACGTGAGGCAGAGGGAGACCGGGGCTCTGGACTTTGCATCATGTTGGAACTTTCTGTTTGCAGCATAGCGTCAGTGCGCCGCGCCGGGTCTGTCTTTGCATCGTGTCTGAGCTTTCTGTTCAAACGTGATGCAGCGGCGGTCTGTGTTGTGTTCAACCGCCGTTAGCGCCGCTGCATCGTATTTGAACAGAAAGCTCAGCGTCTGCGCTGCCGGTGGTCAGACAGAAGGTGCGGTGAGGTGACGGACCGCGGACACGATGCAAAGAGACACTAAAAGTTAACTAAACAAGTAGTGTAAAGTGGAGGAAACAACAACAGAGGATTCATAAGATCCAGATCTGCCGTCAGGCTGAGATTACTGTTGTAATGTCACATATCTGCTGAGCTCTAAGCCCCGCCTACTTTTTAACCTTCTTTCTGCAGTGGAAACAGGCTCTGTAAGGCTCTGTAAGGCTCCGTAAGGCTCCGTACGGCTCTGCACGGCTCCGTAAGGCTCTGTAAGGCACCGTACAGCCCCGTAAGGCTCTGTAAGGCTCTGCACGGCTCTGTAAGGCACCGTACAGCTCCGTAAGGCTCCGTACGGCTCTGTAAGGCACCGTACAGCTCCGTAAGGCTCCGTAAGGCTCTGTAAGGCACCGTACAGCTCCGTAAGGCTCCGTATGACTCTGTAAAGCTCTGTTCCGTCCTGCACCTTTTGTGCGGTGGAAACGCGGCTCTGGTAAAGCGTAAAGCATGTAAACATGCTTGCTGGGTTTGTTGGACGTCACTGGGACATTGTTGTGGTTCTGGATCTCAGATTTCCTGCTGGTGGACCCGGAGGACCCTCGCCGAACACTCCCCATCTCCCAGATTGCCCCAGACCTGGTGCTCAGCGACCAGCCTGCAGGGACCCTACTGGACAGGGAGGACCTGGTGGTGGATCTTTCTCAGGAGAACCGACTGGGTGTGTTCTTCAACGATTAGCTACTGGAGGCCTCTGTGCTCAGCTCAACTGTTTAATGCTCCTGCACATACATGTTGCTTCCAGGGGACGGTGGCTTTGGGACCGTTTATCGAGGCGTGTACAAGAAAGAAGACGTGGCTGTGAAGATGTTCAACAAGCATGCGTCTGAACTGTACATCCACAGACTCCTCAGACAGGTCTGCTCCTCCTCTTACTGCCTCCTCTGCTCCAGCAGTGTGTGACGGCAGCTCTCCTTCCAGGAGCTGACGGTGTTGGGTCGTCTGCGTCACGCCAGCCTGGTGGTGCTTCTGGCCGCTGGCTCGTCTCCTCACGTCCTGGTGATGGAGCTGGCTCCCAGAGGCTCCCTGGACTCCCTGTTTGAACACGAGAACGGCAGCCTGAACCAGAAGCTGCAGCACAGGATCGCCCTGCAGGTGGCAGACGGACTCAGGTGCTGTTCGTTCAGTGTCCCAGTGGCTCATTTTGACCATTGATGTCCCTTTAATATCATTTCAATTGAAGCTTTGGCGTCATGACTTTGACTTTCACTCCTTCAGTGACGATCACACATGACAGCTGTCGGATGAAGCTCATGGTTATTTATTATTATAGCAACATGTTCAGGGCTGCATTTTCCACATCAATCTGAAGAGAAAGTCAAGTCTGAATATGTTCAAAATGTCGTTGGCGTTTTGACACTGAATTGAAGAAACATGTTTAGTTGTTAGTATTTATCAGTTATCACTGGACTGCGTCTGTCTTTGGCCCCTGAACTTAAACTGATATGAGGCTTAGAATCGTGACTTGATCCAATACTGTCGGTTTTAAACTGATAAAAGTGTAGTGAGAGACAGAAAGCTTTTGTTTCATCAGGTACCTTCACTCAGCCATGATCATCTACCGGGACCTGAAGCCACACAACATCCTGCTGTTCAACCTCAAGACCGACTCTGACATCATCGCTAAGATCACAGACTACGGCATCGCTCAGTACTGCTGCAGCTTCGGCGTGAGGACCTCGGAGGGCACGCCAGGTCAGACCCCTCCTCCAGCCTGGCCGCTCGCCACCAGGAGGGCAAAGCACAGTCATGACAGAGCTGTCATGACCTGCAGCCGCAGTTCTACCTTCTTCATCCTTTATTGTTGTAATGACGTCACATCGCTGCTCGTTCACGACCCTACATTTTACCACTCTTTGTAGGGACTGCGCTCTGGGTGGCCTTGCCTCCTTACGTCCCTCTCTGGGTGGCCTTGCCTCCTTACGTCCCTCTCTGGGTGGCCTTGCCTCCTTACGTCCCTCTCTGGGTGGCCTTGCCTCCTTACGTCCCTCTCTGGGTGGCTTTGCCTCCTTACAGCAGACAGCAGGGCTCCATGGACTCACCCTTTGACAAGAAATGACAGTTTTCACCATGACCAATCGACATATTTCACATTCAAAGCACCACTTTTAAGTGTAATACGGTTATGTAGTTAATAATAACATATAAACGTGTAAAACGTGATTTTTATGTGTGAATATTGGCACATGGATTTGATCAGCAGACGTGTTTGAGGCCCATTGCAGAGACGTAGAGCGGAGTTACACATCACTTCCTGCTTCACAGCAAACTGTCAGACGTTCATTGGTGCGCCGTGGCAACGCCCTTTCACTGGTTACCAGATGTGATCTGTTTTCATCAGGACAACCTGTTGGACGTACGTACTGGCCAAATGTCAGAGCCCTTGGCCTTACCGTTCAAGCAGGATTGCGTTTCATGCTTTAAAGAAAATAAAGACAAAGGAAATAAAAAATGCCTTGTAGAGCTGAGGCCACTCTTACTATAGGAGGCAGTGGTTATAAACAGCAAAATTGCTAAAGAAGCTAAAATAGCCAATATGCTAAAGTGGGAAAATCCATGAAAAAAACCTTTAAATAAAGCCACAACAGCTAAAAATGCAATTGTGCATGTGACAATTCACTAATCCAATCTTATTTTATCCTATATATAAATGTTGAGCATTTCTTTCAGTTTTTCCTTTATTTAAGCTAATTAGCTTGTTTTGCAGCTCCAAACGAATTTTATTTGTTGGGAAATGTTGAAAAGGCCTCTGGTTCATGAAGGTGGTAAACTCCTGCTTTCTGGTTCATTCCCACCACGGGACTGGACGGTGGACCTTGTCTGACCACACACACACACACACACACACACACACGGGCATGCACACGAACATTGATAGGATTTGAACCATAATAAGATGGAGTCAGTCACATAAAAAGATTTCCACTGAGTTTGAAACATTGAACTTCAGGACTTCAGAAGAGGAAAATGTTTAGATTTGTTGTTTTGTTGTGTTTAGTGTGACCTGGCTGTTTACTTCTTTCTACTAACCTCTCCTTGAGGCGTGTGGAGACGGAGGAACTTCTCCTCTGCAGCTCGCTCAGTGGAAGTTTGACAGACTTTTTAGCGGCGACCATGAAACGGCTACAACCTTCCAGTTGACGAGACTCGTCGTTACGTAACTGTACGAGCTCGGCCACTGTCAGGAAGTGAAGTGTGCCTGTGCTGCAGGTTTCCGAGCTCCGGAAGTGGCCCGAGGTAATGTGATCTACAACCAGCAGGCCGACGTCTTCTCCTTGGGTTTGCTGCTCTACGACCTGCTGACCTGCGGCGAGCGCATTTCTGACGGCATGAAGTTCCCCAGTGAGTTTGACGAGATCGCTGTGCAGGGGAAGCTGCCAGGTAAGAAAACTCAAAAACCTTTTTTTTAAAAGCTCATGGAAATATTTGGAAGTTAGATTTTCAACCTGATTGCGTTTATGAAAGCTATTTGTAATTTTTTTCCCCCTTTTTCTTTTAAACTTCTACGACTTTTCAACGGCAGAAAAAAAATAAACATCATGCTGTAAATTGAAAAAATAAGTGTGTCACAGATTTCTGTATTTCTGGCCATAAAGAGTCCTTTAAATGGAGTAAATCACCAGATTTCTGAAACTGTTGTATCGTTACTTACATCCGGTGTTGCTGAAATGTGACTGACTGTTTGGCCTGGACATCAGAATTACGCTGCTGTATAGTTCATGTTTACAGTGATTAAGTATGGAGTCAATGTTTATGCTGAGTACATCAGTCAGATGTATTAAGAGCCAAGCCAGATGGTTTTTGTTACATGACAAGCATAAAGTAGAAGTCCTATAAAAGAATCATCATGGATTCTGCCAATGGGTTGAAAAGAAATGCCTCAGTTACTCAATAAATTGCACCTCACAGATTGAGGACTTGTATGTGAAGCCCACTGATGAGGATGTGTCACATGATGTGTAGAGTAAAAGACAAACATCGAATTTAACTATAATCTATTTTAGTTGATGCTTTGTAAATGTGCAAAACACGGCAGGTCCATTGTACCAGACAGACAGAACATTTCTCATCATTGTCACGATTAAAGGAAATGAAACGTATATGACTATTTATATCATTAATGTCACAGCGTTCATTCATCCACAGATCCCGTGCTGCACTACGGCTGCTCGCCGTGGCCGGGCTTCCAGGCGCTGATGAAGGACTGTCTGAGGGACAGTCCTCAGGACCGGCCTACGTCCACTCAGGTCCGTACAGGTCCGCCCCCCATGGCAGACCACACACTCCTGTATGAAACAGTAAAAATCCAGCAGTCTGGATGTGTTGGGGATGATTTCTCCAGAGGTCTGTTGTCTGAACATTTCCAACTAATGAAATTCATCTGGAGCCTCAAAACATGTTTCACCTTCAAAATAAAGACAGTTCAGCCTTTAAAATGAGGTTTTATGTGAAGAACAGCAGAGTTTTGTTGTTGTTGTTCGTTTACCAGATCAAACAGTTTGAGTGCTTTTAGCTGTTTTGAATTTCACTAAGATCCAAGGTTTGGTAACGTGCGAGAATGCGACGCATTCAAACCTGTTTAAAAAGTTGATTAAGTAATCAAGTAAGTACATTTAGTCAAAGCTTCATCAGACACAGCCCACTTCCCTGTGCCTCATCACTAATACGTCTTTGTACCACAAAATGGCAATTTGTATAGCAAATTCTAATTCCACCTGTTTGGGGCACAGTGGCATATGTACTATTGGGGATTTGTATAAGGATGGACGATTGATGTCCTACGAGGACTGAACATGGACATTTCATTTGGAAGGTAGAAAACATTTTGGGGAAATATGTACAGATAAGACATTGTGTCACTTTTAATCGTAAAGACTCCGCTGAAAGGAGTATTTTAGATTATATTAGGATGCCACATGAAAGGGTTCTAGGTTTTTTCAATTGTTCAATTACAGTTTGAGTGATGAATCTTCAAACATCATACTTTTTTGGCAGAGGGATCTGAAAACAGAGTATATAAAATGAGAAATGGTTAGTAATTCTATCAGATAGTGGCAAAAATGTAAAGAAGTAAATCCATACAGTGTAAGCTGTTGCATACTGTAGAGATTGTAGCGGTGGGGCGGCGCAAAGGATCATGGTAAATGTTCCTCTAACGTTATGTGTCGTCTTGGTTAGTTTCATGTCTCAGTTGTTCTGTTATTGGCCAGTTATCCGTTGTGCATTGTTGTTGTCTTGTCCATCAACGATTCATGTGCAGTACAAGTGACACCCTGGTCCGGTGAGGTAGCGTCTGAGCGCACCTCTCCGAGCAGCGCATGTATGTGTCAGTCAATCAAGACACTCCTGAGCCTCCTGGTCCCTGGATGCCCACTGTCGGCCCTGCAATATTACCATACTGCTGCCAAACGGCACAGAATGGAACTAATGGCAGACTAATGTCGGAAATGTAAAAATGACGATGGGACGTATTTAACCTGCCCTGGGAATGTTCTCTGGTTCCACCTTTTTGGACTAAAGTCTTGGAAGTTCTAAGTGCCTGGTCATTGCCAGACGTCCCCTCGACTCCAGAACTGTGTCTATTGGCAGACAGATCTCAAATGCAGAATGTCTCTAAATGAGTCTTTTCAATCGTTATGGCCGGCCTTGTGACAGCATCCAGGATCATTTTAAGACACTGGAGAGGATCGGGTCGTTGAGGGCCCTGCTGTCGACTGCCACCCAATCCACACTGCACCCGACCCCTACGGTAGCCTCTGAGTGTGGTGGGCTCCCAGGAGGAAGAGGAGGGGCCCGCGTCGTCCCTTCGGGCTGAGCCCAGCTGGGCCCCGTGGACAAAGGTCCGGCGATCAGGCGCTCGCTTATGAGCCCCAACCCCAGGCCTGGGTCCAGGGTAGGGCCCCGGCTGTGCCTTACTGGGCAACGTCAATCTTCTCTCTAGTTCTTTATCCATAAGGGCTTGTTGAACTGCTTTCTAGGACCTGTTTGCCTTGGGAGACCCTACTGGGGGGCATAAAGCCCCTAGGATCATTCTGGTGCTCAAACTCCCCACCATGATAAGGAAGCAGTTTAAAGGGGGGACACAAGTGGCTGAAATGAGCTTCCTCCGTAGGGTGGCTGGGCAACCCTTAGAGATAGGGGGAGGAGCTCCGTCACCCTTAGAGATAGGGTGAGGAGCTCAGTCACCCTTAGAGATAGGGTGAGGAGCTCAGTCACCTTAGAGATAGGGTGAGGAGCTCAGTCACCCTTAGAGATAGAGTGAGGAGCTCAGTCACCCTTAGAGATAGGGTGAGGAGCTCAGTCACCTTAGAGATAGGGTGAGGAGCTCAGTCACCCTTAGAGACAGGGTGAGGAGCTCAGTCACCCTTAGAGATAGGGGGAGGGGCTCAGTCACCCTTAGAGATAGGATGAGGAGCTCAGTCACCTTAGAGATAGGGGGAGGAGCTCAGTCACCCTTAGAGAGAGGGTGAGGAGCTCAGTCACCCTTAGAGATAGGGTGAGGAGCTCAGTCACCTTAGAGATAGGGTGAGGAGCTCAGTCACCCTTAGAGATAGAGTGAGGAGCTCAGTCACCCTTAGAGATAGGGTGAGGAGCTCAGTCACCTTAGAGATAGGGTGAGGAGCTCAGTCACCCTTAGAGATAGGGGGAGGAGCTCAGTCACTCTTAGAGATAGGGGGAGGAGCTCAGTCACTCTTAGAGATAGGGTGAGGAGCTCAGTCACTCTTAGAGATAGGGGGAGGAGCTCAGTCACTCTTAGAGATAGGGGGAGGAGCTCAGTCACCCTTAGAGATAGGGGGAGGAGCTCAGTCACCCTTAGAGATAGGGTGAGGAGCTCAGTCACCCTTAGAGATAGGGTGAGGAGCTCAGTCACCCTTAGAGATAGGGTGAGGAGCTCAGTCACCCTTAGAGATAGGGGGAGGAGCTCAGTCACTCTTAGAGATAGGGTGAGGAGCTCAGTCACCCTTAGAGATAGGGTGAGGAGCTCAGTCACCCTTAGAGATAGGGTGAGGAGCTCAGTCACCCTTAGAGATGGGGGAGGAGCTCAGTCACTCTTAGAGATAGGGTGAGGAGCTCAGTCACCCTTAGAGATAGGGTGAGGAGCTCAGTCACCCTTAGAGATAGGGTGAGGAGCTCAGTCACCAGGGAGGAGCTCAGTCACCCTTAGAGATAGGGGGAGGAGCTCAGTCACCAGGGAGGAGCTCAGTCACCCTTAGAGATAGGGTGAGGAGCTCAGTCACCCTTAGAGATAGGGTGAGGAGCTCAGTCACCCTTAGAGATAGGGTGAGGAGCTCAGTCACCCTTAGAGGTAGGGTGAGGAGCTCAGTCACCCTTAGAGATAGGGTGAGGAGCTCAGTCACCCTTAGAGATAGGGTGAGGAGCTCAGTCACCCTTAGAGATAGGGTGAGGAGCTCAGTCACCCTTAGAGATAGGGGGAGGAGCTCAGTCACCCTTAGAGATAGGATGAGGAGCTCAGTCACTCTTAGAGATAGGATGAGGAGCTCAGTCACTCTTAGAGATAGGGGGAGGAGCTCAGTCACCCTTAGAGATAGGATGAGGAGCTCAGTCACCCTTAGAGATAGGGAGGAGGAGCTCAGTCACTCTTAGAGATAGGGGGAGGAGCTCAGTCACCCTTAGAGGTAGGGTGAGGAGCTCAGTCACCCTTAGAGATAGGGGGAGGAGCTCAGTCACCCTTAGAGGTAGGGTGAGGAGCTCAGTCACCCTTAGAGATAGGGGGAGGAGCTCAGTCACCCTTAGAGATAGGGTGAGGAGCTCAGTCACCCTTAGAGATAGGGGGAGGAGCTCAGTCACCAGGGAGGAGCTCGGAGTAGAGCCGCTGCTCCTCCACATCCAGAACATCCAGCTGAGGTGTCTTGGGCACCTGTTTCAGATGGACGCCTCCCCAGGGAGGTGTTCTGGTCATGTCCCTCCAGTAGGAGGTCTCAGGACAGACCTAGGACACCCTGGAGGGACTATGTCCCTCTGGTAGGAGGTCTCAGGACAGACCTAGGACACCCTGGAGGGACTATGTCTCTCTATGGCCTGGGAACACCTTGGGGTGCCACTGGAAGACCTGGAGGAAGAGTCTGGGGTGAGGGAAGTCTGGGCATCCCTGCTAAGACTGCTACCTCCGCGACCCGGCCCAGAATAAAGTGGTCGATGATGGATGGATGGATGGATGATGGATGGATGGATGGATGGATGGATGGATGGATGGATGGATGGATGGATGGATGGATGGATGGATGGATGGATGGATGGATGGATGGATGGATGGATGGATGGATGGATGGATGGATGGATGGATGGATGGATGAGCACTGTGTGGATCAAATCAATGTCAGACACAGTGTCGTATGAGGTCATGCTCAACAAGTGGGAAGGGGGCAGACACTGGTTGGGACGTCTTCTGGAACTCTAGTAAAGCTGGTAGACGTGTCCTGTACAGCCTTGCTGACAGTGAAGTCGTTTGTGTTCTGAATTTTCCACATTTTGGAATCATCCCAACTAATTGCAGTTGTTTGTTTTTCTGATTGCATGTTACTGTAACCTTTGATATGCTGTTACTTTGGGGATAAGGGGATGGGTGCATCGGCCTTAATGTCAATATTTGAGTTTTTTATTCCTGTTTCATAAATGTTTTGAAACTCAATAAAAATGTCAAATATTCAAAACAAAACATGCAAAGAAAAATTATTATGAAGTAGTTCATTTTTGGAACTGTCAACAAGTTCAATTTAAAATTTGTAGCCTGAACTTTCAACTGCTTCAATGTAGAATTTGGACTTTCCAAATAACGTCCATAGTTAGCGTCAGAGCTGTCGTCCTGCTAACAGTCCAGACAGGAAGCAGACAGGACAGAACTCCTCAGGCTGTGTGGTTGAAAAGATTCGGCTTCAAGTGTCTTTGTGGCCTCAGCAACTGAGTGGAGCAGCCGTGGTCTGTGTTTGTGCTTCATGTAGGTGTTCAAGAGGCTGAACTCGGCGGAGATGCTGTGCCTCACCAGGGAGTTGGTGGTTCCCCGGGTGTTCAGCACCGAGTGCCTGACGGTTGGCAGCGGCCACAGGGCCTGGATCGGGGGGGGCAGCAGCAGCCAGAGAGTGGGCCACCTCACCACCGTGGACCTGGAGAGCAACGCCCTGACCACACAGGTACGCCCTGAATGGAAAACATCCAAATGTCAGTCACAGGCCCAGTTCACACCACGATTAGCAGTCTATCCGCTAAACCTTCTTCACTGTTGGAGGTTCGTTTACACGACACCAGTGTGCTGATGCAACTGTATCATGAAGTTTTTAATACGACTCCCAAGGTGGAAAGATTCTTTCATCCCTCCTGCAGAGACTGATGGAGGCTATTTAGCCTCCCCCTCCCTCCCCTTCCATCCCTTGTAAACAAACATGGCGACCCGTAGTGGTATTAGTCAGTATTCTAGTTTTATCCTCCATGTCAGTAGTTTATAGTTGAGACTCTCCTCATAGCACCCGATGCCTCATCAGTCCACTATGATGTCGGATTCTCTCCATTTTCTCCATGTTTATAGCGTCTTCTTCTCTGCACACATGTCTGAGTGGTTTCATTACAAAATCAAGTAACAGCGCCCTCCTGTGGCCCGGCATGCTAACTACATTGTCCCTGTGTCGGCTGCTGCAGTGGAAACACTGCTTGTTTTTAACGGATTAGGTGTCGTCAGGTGAAACGTTGTGAAAACATGTCCTGTGTCACAAACAGCTGAGCAACACTGACAACAAGGAGTGGTTGAATTGATCTCATTGATGAATTGAAGAACTAATCTCAGTGTTTGATACAAGAAGAAACGTTTTTAAATTCAAACTGATCTTAATGAATGAAAAATGACTGTACATCTGTATGTTTTTTCGTCTATATGTATAAATGTTGTCTTGAACTGATGTGGACAGTTCTGTGTAGTTTCAATAGTACAGTCAGAATAACATTAGCGTGAGCTTTATTGGGCCGATACGACGACTTGGGTTTGTCGGCGATGTGAAGATTCTCTATTTATATTTGGCACACAGCTGCGCTCCAGAGTTCCTCGCTTCCTGAGCTTAGCTTCTTTCCACACTGACACACTGAAAGGAGAAGTGTCGTTAAACTGCAAACACTTTATTAAAAGAAACAAACATTTCCTATTTCCTACTGTGATTTGTGCACACTTGAATTTAATGACATTGTTACTTTAAATTGGAGTCAATTATTGTTGGATTTGCACATTAGTTGGGATGTGAAAGCACCACAGGAAGTGGAAGGTTGAACCAGTACACCATATTGTTCCTGCTCTTTCCACACAGGAAGTGGAAGGTTGAACCAGTACACCATGTTGTTCCTGCTCTTTCCACACAGGAAGTGGAAGGTTGAACCAGTACACCATATTGTTCCTGCTCTTTCCACACAGGAAGTGGAAGGTTGAACCAGTACACCATGTTGTTCCTGCTCTTTCCACACAGGAAGTGGACTCCAGCCCCGTCCTGTGCTTGGTGACGGTTCAGATTCCAGGCGAGGCGTGTGAGTGGCTGGTCGCCGGCACCCAGTCTGGTTCCCTATTGGTCCTCAGCACACAGGACACTTCCTCCTGGCACTACCTGCAGGGTGTCACGGACGCAGTCACCTCGCTGTACTTCCATGTACACCCTCGACGCACGTAAGCACCGAAACACACGAGTCCAAGTCTCAAGGGTTTCATGTACTGGATCAGGAAATACAGTCGTTTCACTTTCTCTATTTTATGGTAAATTGATGTATGTAGTGCTTTTGAACTGCTTGAGCAGTCCCAAAGGGCTTGACATCGTTAGTCACATTCACACATGGAAATGTGTTTGACACTTGAACTTTTTAAATGTGAAATTTTGAAGGTGATCTGAATCCAAGTGGTGAGGATAGATCTGGCGTGGCGTGTGCTCCACACATACAACGCTTTAAACAACACATAACAGAAGAATGCTGAAGGCGGATGATTTTAGTTCTAAATGCATGCTTTTATTTTGAAACCACACAGTGTCCACTGCACCGAGGAAGCCTCCGGGACACAATGAGGCCTTTCTCTAATGCTTGTGATCAAAGCGTATGTGTCAAGAACACGCTGCCAGAATCATGTCAGATTAGGACTTAAGTCTTAGGACTTAGAGAAAAAGGCAGATTTAGGTCACGTTCAGAATTTGGTGGGAAACTACCGATGGGCAGTGACGCATAATCCGATTACTTTTTTCAAGCAACCAGTAAAGTAAGTGATGACGATGGCAAAAACAGTAATTAGATTACCATTACTTTCCCACAAGCAGGCCTTGTTACTGTGGGGCTAAACTGGGGGTAGGTGTTGCCAGCTTGTGTCTGGGATGGGTTCAATAATGAGAAGTCATTTCCACAACAGGATCAGGAGCAGATGGAACCAGGTGTACTATCACATGTTCAGTCTTATTCATTCATTAGCTTATTTTCAGTTTTATTAATTAATAGGTTTCTTTCGAGCAAGATCCTATCTATCAATTAAAACTTTCTCAGAGTGGTATGAATGTACGGAAACAGTCGCTTCAGAGCTTCTTCTGTTTTCCAGCCAAAGAAAGAACTACCTGCTTGTTGGGACGGCAGACGGAAGCGTCAGTGTTTACGAGGATTCTGTCCTGAAGGTAAATAGGATGTGTTGTGTATGTGGGCGCAGTGTGTCTTTCCCGCCTCACTGCCTGTGGTTGCTTGGTTTTCCAGCAGGACAATGGCCCTGCAGTTAAAACTGTGTGTGTGGGCAACACCGACGCCCCCGTAGTGTGTTTGGGTCAGTCGGTGTGCGTCCAGGACAGCAGGGCCATGTGGGCCGCCTGCGGCACCAACGTCCTGTCCTTCAGCGTCCACTACGACGTCTGCACCTCCATGGACACCAGGCCGAGCGCCGCCTCCAGGTCAGTTCATGTGTTTTCACTGAAAACTGTGTTTGACGCTTACACTTGTCAGTGAGTGAAAGGAGGCGGAGAACAAACCAAGTTCTGGGTGGCGGGTTGCTGGTGCCGATCCCAGCCTCCTGTGGGCGAGGCGGGGCTACACCCTGGACGGGTTGCCAGGCGGGACTACACCCTGGACGGGTTGCCAGTCGGGGCTACACCCTGGACGGGTTGCCAGTCGGGGCTACACCCTGGACGGGTTGCCAGGCGGGGCTACACCCTGGACGGGTTGCCAGGCGGGGCTACACCCTGGACGGGTTGCCAGGCGGGGCTACACCCTGGACGGGTTGCCAGTCTGTCACAGAACAAACAACCACACACACTCACATTCACACAATTTAGTGTCACCAATTCACCTCATATGCATGTTTGTGGACCGTGGCTGGAAACACACACACACACAGGGCGACCGTGCAAACACACACACACAAAGGCCTTGGGTCACACTTGAACCCACGACGTGGTCGCTGTGAGGCGAGAGCCGGAACCACTGCTCCTCTCTGCTCCTCACTGCTCCTCTCTGCTCCTCTCTGCTCCTCACTGCTCCTCTCTGCTCCTCACTGCTCCTCTCTGCTCCTCACTGCTCCTCTCTGCTCCTCACTGCTCCTCTCTGCTCCTCACTGCTCCTCTCTGCTCCTCACTGCTCCTCTCTGCTCCTCACTGCTCCTCTCTGCTCCTCTCTGCTCCTCTCTGCTCCTCTCTGCTCCTCACTGCTCCTCTCTGCTCCTCACTGCTCCTCTCTGCTCCTCACTGCTCCTCTCTGCTCCTCACTGCTCCTCTCTGCTCCTCACTGCTCCTCTCTGCTCCTCACTGCTCCTCTCTGCTCCTCACTGCTCCTCACTGCTCCTCTCTGCTCCTCACTGCTCCTCTCTGCTCCTCACTGCTCCTCTCTGCTCCTCACTGCTCCTCACTGCTCCTCTCTGCTCCTCTCTGCTCCTCTCTGCTCCTCACTGCTCCTCTCTGCTCCTCACT
The DNA here is from genome assembly GCF_963422515.1 of Blennius ocellaris. Lineage (NCBI taxonomy): Eukaryota > Metazoa > Chordata > Actinopteri > Blenniiformes > Blenniidae > Blennius > Blennius ocellaris. The sequence continues at coordinate 2,930,834 of NC_137660.1, read as the reverse complement.
GCTCCTCACTGCTCCTCACTGCTCCTCTCTGCTCCTCTCTGCTCCTCACTGCTTCTCTCTGCTCCTCTCTGCTCCTCACTGCTCCTCACTGCTCCTCTCTGCTCCTCACTGCTCCTCACTGCTCCTCTCTGCTCCTCACTGCTCCTCTCTGCTCCTCTCTGCTCCTCACTGCTCCTCTCTGCTCCTCACTGCTCCTCTCTGCTCCTCTCTGCTCCTCACTGCTCCTCACTGCTCCTCTCTGCTCCTCACTGCTTCTCTCTCCTCTCTGCTCCTCACTGCTCCTCACTGCTCCTCACTGCTCCTCTCTGCTCCTCACTGCTCCTCTCTGCTCCTCTCTGCTCCTCACTGCTCCTCACTGCTTCTCACTGCTTCTCTCTGCTCCTCACTGCTCCTCACTGCTCCTCTCTGCTCCTCACTGCTCCTCACTGCTCCTCTCTGCTCCTCACTGCTCCTCACTGCTCCTCTCTGCTCCTCACTGCTCCTCTCTGCTCCTCTCTGCTCCTCACTGCTCCTCTCTGCTCCTCACTGCTCCTCTCTGCTCCTCTCTGCTCCTCACTGCTCCTCACTGCTCCTCTCTGCTCCTCACTGCTTCTCTCTCCTCTCTGCTCCTCACTGCTCCTCACTGCTCCTCACTGCTCCTCTCTGCTCCTCACTGCTCCTCTCTGCTCCTCTCTGCTCCTCACTGCTCCTCACTGCTTCTCACTGCTTCTCTCTGCTCCTCACTGCTCCTCACTGCTCCTCTCTGCTCCTCACTGCTCCTCACTGCTCCTCTCTGCTCCTCACTGCTTCTCTCTCCTCTCTGCTCCTCACTGCTCCTCACTGCTCCTCTCTGCTCCTCACTGCTCCTCTCTGCTCCTCTCTGCTCCTCACTGCTCCTCACTGCTTCTCACTGCTTCTCTCTGCTTCTCTCTGCTCCTCACTGCTCCTCACTGCTCCTCTCTGCTCCTCACTGCTTCTCACTGCTCCTCACTGCTCCTCTCTGCTCCTCACTGCTTCTCTCTGCTCCTCACTGCTCCTCACTGCTCCTCTCTGCTCCTCTTTGCTCCTCTCTGCTTCTCACTGCTCCTCTCTGCTCCTCTTTGCTCCTCTCTGCTTCTCACTGCTCCTCACTGCTCCTCACTGCTCCTCAACTTAAATGTTGGTTTTAAAGGCAGACTTGATATATCAATTCATGACACTGGTTTATAATTTTTTCTTCAAGCCCAAAGTCCAGGAGCTCAGAAACTCAGACTATTACATTTAGAGCAGGGGTGTCAAACATGTGGCCCGGGGGCCAGAACCGGCCTGGGGGCCAGAACCGGCCCGGGGGCCAGAACCGGCCCGCCAGAGGGTCTCATCCGGCCGCCATGTTTTTTTTTTAAGTATAAATATGAAAACTGACAGAGGCTGATCTAAAAACAAAAATGACATTCAGAACCTCCCTTGGTTTGACCCCCGACATTAATGCATCTGTGGAGGTCACATGACTCAACACCTTTCACAATAAAACAACGAGTCCAATTTATGTGAAATGATACTTTAGACATGTAAACTCAAAACAATTTCCAGATGATGACAACTTGTTTTAATCCTGAATATAATATCCAGATAAGGTGACTGAGGTTTTTTTTTTTGCAAATCTGACTTCCTTTAATATGTATATTTCAGAATAGACTGTCAAATTCTTGCAGTTACAAAAGAATCAAAAGAAGGAAAGACTTTGCATTTGTCCATATCTGCAGTTTAACATGTGATGTTTGACTTGTCGGCCTCCAGAGGTCAGAGGTCAGATCAGGTTGATGTGGCCCCTCAACTGAAATGACACCCCTGATTTAGATAAAGTATTTAAACATGAAAATGTTGGTCTACTGGAATGTTTGTCCCTATACAGTATACGGTATGCATTTAATATTTGTTTGATCAGGGCTCCTTCTGGGTCAATTACTGCATCAGCGCAGCACAAAGGTGATCAGCTTGTGATCCTTCTGAAACGTTGTTGAAGCTGTATGGTGTGGAGGAAACCAGCATGCTGAGGTGTTACTGAAGCAGTAGGGTGTTATTTTGTTCAGTCTTATTGGCTCTGTTGTCTTTTGTCTTCCTCTGGACCAGAGTTTTTCAACCACTGTGCCACGACACACTGGTGTTTCCTCCAGATCGTCAGCTGAGCCGTGGGAAATTATCCAGTTTCACATTTTTTCTAAAAAATCATTTGCTCTCACAGCCGCTGTCAGCTGTGAGAGCAGTGTGCAGAGTAATCATGTATCAATACTCTTCACCACTAGAGGGCAGCACAGAGCTTTGCCGGTGAAATGTAAAGTGACAGACGTCAGTGTGGTTCATCTCCACCTCCTGCTACCATCTTGTATCAAAGTACTGTGTCAGTGACAGTGATGGAGAAGTTTTTGAAAACCAGGATCTCAGCTCTTCATCCATCAGGTCCAGGTTTCACACTGAGGGAGGCACTATTGAAAAAAGTCCTTGCTTTCTGGATTTACTGGATTCCTGTTGATCAAACTTTGATGAGAAAGACTTTATGTTGTTAATAGAGGCTACAGAGGTTCACATTTTAACATTTTCAGGTGGAGGTGTGACTCTAGATTTTTCCAAAGAAAAAAGTATGTCTTGGCTCAAAAAGGTTGAAAAACACTGGTGTGGACGATGATCAGAGCTCCTCGGTGGGCCTCAGGTCAGGCCAGTCTGCTGGTCACACTGTGGTCATTAGAGCAGGTTCTCGTGGTTCTAGCAGTGTGTTCAGATGCTGAGATGTGCAGGAAGATAAAACCAGGATCTGCATGAAGCTCCTCAGACGAGCAAGCAGCTGTGGTCTCTAACGTCCTGGGAGACGGTTGCAGAGACTGTGGACTTGATAAAACAGCAGCAGATGACGGAGGCTGTGGACACTTCACACTGGAACCTCTATATCGAGAGGATTTCACTTTTAAAATTGAATCGCTGAAATAAAATAAGTTTTCAATGATGTCCTGATTCACTGAGCTGTTCCTGTAAGTCGATGTATGGTTTCCACAAGGCAGAGAAACTTGACCTCTGTGTCTCCAGTCGGCAGGCGTCGCTGGGCGGTGAGGCCTGCATCTCCACCATGGTTCTGGACAAACTGCTGTACCTGAGCAAAGCTGGAACTCCATCAGTGGAGGTCTGGGACAAGAAGAGCCAGAAGATGGTGGACTGCATCGACTGTACCCGCATTATCAGGTACTTTGAGGGTTATCAGGTACTTTGTCATTACATGAGGGTTATCAGGTACTTTGAGGGTTATCAGGTACTTTGTCATTACATGAGGGTTATCAGGTACTTTGAGGGTTATCAGGTACTTTGTCATTACATGAGGGTTATCAGGTACTTTGAGGGTTATCAGGTACTTTGAGGGTTATCAGGTACTTTGAGGGTTATCAGATACTTTGAGGGTTATCAGGTACTTTGAGGGTTATCAGGTACTTTGTCATTACATGAGGTCATCAGGTACTTTGTCATTAGATGAGGGTTATCAGGTACTTTGAGGGTTATCAGGTACTTTGTCATTAGATGAGAGTTATCAGGTACTTTGTCATTACATGAGGGTTATCAGGTACTTTTTCATTATATGAAGGTTATCAGGTACTTTGTCACTAGATGAGGGTTATCAGGTACTTTGTCATTACATGACGGTTATCAGGTACTTTGAGGGTTATCAGGTACTTTGTCATTAGATGAGGGTTATCAGGTACTTTGAGGGTTATCAGGTACTTTGTCATTACATGAGGTCATCAGGTACTTTGTCATTAGGTGAGGGTTATCAGGTACTTTGAGGGTTATCAGGTACTTTGTCATTAGATGAGAGTTATCAGGTACTTTGTCATTACATGAGGGTTATCAGGTACTTTTTCATTATATGAAGGTTATCAGGTACTTTGTCACTAGATGAGGGTTATCAGGTACTTTGTCATTACATGAGGGTTATCAGGTACTTTGTCATTACATGAGGTTATCAGGTACTTTGTCATTACATGAGGTTATCAGGTACTTTGTCATTACATGAGGGTTATCAGGTACTTTGTCATTAGATGAAAGTTATCAGGTACTTTGTCATTACATGAAGGTTATCAGGTACTTTGTCATTACATGAGGGTTATCAGGTACTTTGTCATTACATGAGAGTTATCAGGTACTTTGTCATTACATGAGAGTTATCAGGTACTTTGTCATTAGATGAGAGTTATCAGGTACTTTGTTATTAGATGAGAGTTATCAGGTACTTTGTCATTAGATGAGAGTTATCAGGTACTTTGTCATTACATGAGAGTTATCAGGTACTTTGTCATTACATGAGAGTTATCAGGTACTTTGTCATTACATGAGAGTTATCAGGTACTTTGTCATTAGATGAGAGTTATCAGGTACTTTGTCATTAGATGAGAGTTATCAGGTACTTTGTCATTAGATGAGAGTTATCAGGTACTTTGAGGGTTATCAGGTACTTTGTCATTACATGAGGGTTATCAGGTACTTTGTCATTACATGAGGGTTATCAGGTACTTTGTCATTACATGAGGGTTATCTGGTACTTTGTCATTACATGAGGGTTATCAGGTACTTTGTCATTACATGAAGGTTATCAGGTACTTTGTCATTACATGAGGGTTATCAGGTACTTTGTCATTACATGAGGGTTATCAGGTACTTTGTCATTAGATGAGAGTTATCAGGTACTTTGTCATTACATGAGAGTTATCAGGTACTTTGTCATTACATGAAGGTTATCAGGTACTTTGTCATTACATGAGGGTTATCAGGTACTTTGTCATTACATGAGAGTTATCAGGTACTTTGTCATTACATGAGGGTTATCAGGTACTTTGTCATTACATGAGAGTTATCAGGTACTTTGTCATTAGATGAGAGTTATCAGGTTCTTTGTCATTACATGAGAGTTATCAGGTACTTTGTCATTAGATGAGAGTTATCAGGTACTTTGTCATTAGATGAGAGTTATCAGGTACTTTGTCATTAGATGAGAGTTATCAGGTACTTTGAGGGTTATCAGGTACTTTGTCATTACATGAGGGTTATCAGGTACTTTGTCATTACATGAGGGTTATCAGGTACTTTGTCATTACATGAAGGTTATCAGGTACTTTGTCATTACATGAGGGTTATCAGGTACTTTGTCATTAGATGAGAGTTATCAGGTACTTTGTCATTACATGAGAGTTATCAGGTACTTTGTCATTAGATGAGAGTTATCAGGTACTTTGTCATTACATGAGGGTTATCAGGTACTTTGTCATTAGATGAGAGTTATCAGGTACTTTGTCATTACATGAGGGTTATCAGGTACTTTGTCATTACATGAAGGTTATCAGGTACTTTGTCATTACATGAGGGTTATCAGGTACTTTGTCATTACATGAGAGTTATCAGGTACTTTGTCATTAGATGAGAGTTATCAGGTTCTTTGTCATTACATGAGGGTTATCAGGTACTTTGTCATTACATGAGAGTTATCAGGTACTTTGTCATTAGATGAGAGTTATCAGGTACTTTGTCATTACATGAGGGTTATCAGGTACTTTGTCATTAGATGAGAGTTATCAGGTACTTTGTCATTACATGAGGGTTATCAGGTACTTTGTCATTACATGAAGGTTATCAGGTACTTTGTCATTACATGAGGGTTATCAGGTACTTTGTCATTACATGAGAGTTATCAGGTACTTTGTCATTACATGAGGGTTATCTGGTACTTTGTCATTACATGAGGGTTATCAGGTACTTTGTCATTACATGAAGGTTATCAGGTACTTTGTCATTACATGAGGGTTATCAGGTACTTTGTCATTACATGAGGGTTATCAGGTACTTTGTCATTAGATGAGAGTTATCAGGTACTTTGTCATTACATGAGAGTTATCAGGTACTTTGTCATTACATGAAGGTTATCAGGTACTTTGTCATTACATGAGGGTTATCAGGTACTTTGTCATTACATGAGAGTTATCAGGTACTTTGTCATTACATGAGGGTTATCAGGTACTTTGTCATTACATGAGAGTTATCAGGTACTTTGTCATTAGATGAGAGTTATCAGGTTCTTTGTCATTACATGAGAGTTATCAGGTACTTTGTCATTAGATGAGAGTTATCAGGTACTTTGTCATTAGATGAGAGTTATCAGGTACTTTGTCATTAGATGAGAGTTATCAGGTACTTTGAGGGTTATCAGGTACTTTGTCATTACATGAGGGTTATCAGGTACTTTGTCATTACATGAGGGTTATCAGGTACTTTGTCATTACATGAAGGTTATCAGGTACTTTGTCATTACATGAGGGTTATCAGGTACTTTGTCATTAGATGAGAGTTATCAGGTACTTTGTCATTACATGAGAGTTATCAGGTACTTTGTCATTAGATGAGAGTTATCAGGTACTTTGTCATTACATGAGGGTTATCAGGTACTTTGTCATTAGATGAGAGTTATCAGGTACTTTGTCATTACATGAGGGTTATCAGGTACTTTGTCATTACATGAAGGTTATCAGGTACTTTGTCATTACATGAGGGTTATCAGGTACTTTGTCATTACATGAGAGTTATCAGGTACTTTGTCATTAGATGAGAGTTATCAGGTTCTTTGTCATTACATGAGGGTTATCAGGTACTTTGTCATTACATGAGGGTTATCAGGTACTTTGTCATTACATGAGAGTTATCAGGTACTTTGTCATTACATGAGGGTTATCAGGTACTTTGTCATTACATGAGAGTTATCAGGTACTTTGTCATTACATGAGAGTTATCAGGTACTTTGTCATTACATGAGAGTTATCAGGTACTTTGTCATTACATGAGAGTTATCAGGTACTTTGTCATTACATGAGGTTATCAGGTACTTTGTCATTACATGAGGGTTATCAGGTACTTTGTCATTAGATGAAAGTTATCAGGTACTTTGTCATTAGATGAGAGTTATCAGGTACTTTGTCATTACATGAGAGTTATCAGGTACTTTGTCATTACATGAGAGTTATCAGGTACTTTGTCATTACATGAGAGTTATCAGGTACTTTGTCATTAGATGAGAGTTATCAGGTACTTTGTCATTAGATGAGAGTTATCAGGTACTTTGTCATTAGATGAGAGTTATCAGGTACTTTGAGGGTTATCAGGTACTTTGTCATTACATGAGGGTTATCAGGTACTTTGTCATTACATGAGGGTTATCAGGTACTTTGTCATTACATGAGGGTTATCTGGTACTTTGTCATTACATGAGGGTTATCAGGTACTTTGTCATTACATGAAGGTTATCAGGTACTTTGTCATTACATGAGGGTTATCAGGTACTTTGTCATTACATGAGGGTTATCAGGTACTTTGTCATTAGATGAGAGTTATCAGGTACTTTGTCATTACATGAGAGTTATCAGGTACTTTGTCATTACATGAAGGTTATCAGGTACTTTGTCATTACATGAGGGTTATCAGGTACTTTGTCATTACATGAGAGTTATCAGGTACTTTGTCATTACATGAGGGTTATCAGGTACTTTGTCATTACATGAGAGTTATCAGGTACTTTGTCATTAGATGAGAGTTATCAGGTTCTTTGTCATTACATGAGAGTTATCAGGTACTTTGTCATTAGATGAGAGTTATCAGGTACTTTGTCATTAGATGAGAGTTATCAGGTACTTTGTCATTAGATGAGAGTTATCAGGTACTTTGAGGGTTATCAGGTACTTTGTCATTACATGAGGGTTATCAGGTACTTTGTCATTACATGAGGGTTATCAGGTACTTTGTCATTACATGAAGGTTATCAGGTACTTTGTCATTACATGAGGGTTATCAGGTACTTTGTCATTAGATGAGAGTTATCAGGTACTTTGTCATTACATGAGAGTTATCAGGTACTTTGTCATTAGATGAGAGTTATCAGGTACTTTGTCATTACATGAGGGTTATCAGGTACTTTGTCATTAGATGAGAGTTATCAGGTACTTTGTCATTACATGAGGGTTATCAGGTACTTTGTCATTACATGAAGGTTATCAGGTACTTTGTCATTACATGAGGGTTATCAGGTACTTTGTCATTACATGAGAGTTATCAGGTACTTTGTCATTAGATGAGAGTTATCAGGTTCTTTGTCATTACATGAGGGTTATCAGGTACTTTGTCATTACATGAGAGTTATCAGGTACTTTGTCATTAGATGAGAGTTATCAGGTACTTTGTCATTACATGAGGGTTATCAGGTACTTTGTCATTAGATGAGAGTTATCAGGTACTTTGTCATTACATGAGGGTTATCAGGTACTTTGTCATTACATGAAGGTTATCAGGTACTTTGTCATTACATGAGGGTTATCAGGTACTTTGTCATTACATGAGAGTTATCAGGTACTTTGTCATTAGATGAGAGTTATCAGGTTCTTTGTCATTACATGAGGGTTATCAGGTACTTTGTCATTACATGAGAGTTATCAGGTACTTTGTCATTAGATGAGAGTTATCAGGTACTTTGTCATTACATGAGGGTTATCAGGTACTTTGTCATTAGATGAGAGTTATCAGGTACTTTGTCATTACATGAGGGTTATCAGGTACTTTGTCATTACATGAAGGTTATCAGGTACTTTGTCATTACATGAGGGTTATCAGGTACTTTGTCATTACATGAGAGTTATCAGGTACTTTGTCATTACATGAGGGTTATCTGGTACTTTGTCATTACATGAGGGTTATCAGGTACTTTGTCATTACATGAAGGTTATCAGGTACTTTGTCATTACATGAGGGTTATCAGGTACTTTGTCATTACATGAGGGTTATCAGGTACTTTGTCATTAGATGAGAGTTATCAGGTACTTTGTCATTACATGAGAGTTATCAGGTACTTTGTCATTACATGAAGGTTATCAGGTACTTTGTCATTACATGAGGGTTATCAGGTACTTTGTCATTACATGAGAGTTATCAGGTACTTTGTCATTACATGAGGGTTATCAGGTACTTTGTCATTACATGAGAGTTATCAGGTACTTTGTCATTAGATGAGAGTTATCAGGTTCTTTGTCATTACATGAGAGTTATCAGGTACTTTGTCATTAGATGAGAGTTATCAGGTACTTTGTCATTAGATGAGAGTTATCAGGTACTTTGTCATTAGATGAGAGTTATCAGGTACTTTGAGGGTTATCAGGTACTTTGTCATTACATGAGGGTTATCAGGTACTTTGTCATTACATGAGGGTTATCAGGTACTTTGTCATTACATGAAGGTTATCAGGTACTTTGTCATTACATGAGGGTTATCAGGTACTTTGTCATTAGATGAGAGTTATCAGGTACTTTGTCATTACATGAGAGTTATCAGGTACTTTGTCATTAGATGAGAGTTATCAGGTACTTTGTCATTACATGAGGGTTATCAGGTACTTTGTCATTAGATGAGAGTTATCAGGTACTTTGTCATTACATGAGGGTTATCAGGTACTTTGTCATTACATGAAGGTTATCAGGTACTTTGTCATTACATGAGGGTTATCAGGTACTTTGTCATTACATGAGAGTTATCAGGTACTTTGTCATTAGATGAGAGTTATCAGGTTCTTTGTCATTACATGAGGGTTATCAGGTACTTTGTCATTACATGAGGGTTATCAGGTACTTTGTCATTACATGAGAGTTATCAGGTACTTTGTCATTACATGAGGGTTATCAGGTACTTTGTCATTACATGAGAGTTATCAGGTACTTTGTCATTACATGAGAGTTATCAGGTACTTTGTCATTACATGAGAGTTATCAGGTACTTTGTCATTACATGAGAGTTATCAGGTACTTTGTCATTACATGAGAGTTATCAGGTACTTTGTCATTACATGAGAGTTATCAGGTACTTTGTCATTAGATGAGAGTTATCAGGTACTTTGTCATTACATGAGAGTTATCAGGTATGATGATTATAAGGATGTTGATGGTCTTAAGGTTTGAGTTCTTTCTTAAAAGATGACAGCAGGAAACAGTTTTGTCCTTGCTGACATGGTTCTACTTCCTCAGAGCGTCTAAAGAAAGAACTCAAACGTTAATAGTCAGAACGACAAAATGAACACAATCCAAGTGTTGATGGGCTCGTGTGGCCTGTCTGAGTCCAGAGCCAATCAACACACTTGAACAGGTGTTATACAGCTGTTACATATACATATATATTTTTATTTTTTTTAAATTGGTCTGTTTGTTTGTTTGTTTAATTTATATATTTATTTATTTATTTTCAGAAATGTGTGTTTGTGCTTGTACCACTAGAGAGCGCTCATGTAGCTCTTGTGACACAAGAGCTACATTTTGAGAATCTAAGTGAAGCTGAGATCTTTTTCTTTCTTTCTTTCTTTCTTTGTATTTATTAGTGTAAAGCGGCTTTGAATGTCCAAAAAAGCATGACACAAGTTTAATTCATCATCTTCATCTTCATCTTCATCATCATCGGGTCATGCATGAACAAGTTAATGCTTTCATCAGCATTTTTTACCAAAAAAGTGCTGTTGTAACTGAAGCTTGACATGAGCTGACAGAGAAGCAGAAGAGCGGCTGACCATGGGGAACATGTGGAGGTTTTTGTTAAGATAACAGGTCAGAGAACCAGCAGCTTTTAACTGACGTCGCTGCAGGTTTTCACCAGGAGCGACTCACTGTTTCACACTGAACACACACACACACCGTTACCTGCTACTCGACAAATAAAATACCTCATGTGGATGATCATCTTCCTACTGAGCCTCCAAAGTCCCAGAAGGTGGTGTTTTTCTTTATCTTGTGTGCACAAGTTCATTTCTTGCCTCTAACGACGCCCAAAGTACACATCCGCCATACAATGGACAGAACTGAGACTAATTGTATTCATACGGATGTTTAGCCTCTGTAGGATGTATACGTCTAAATATAGCGGTTTTTGATCTGGAGCTGATCCAAAACATCATGTAATGTGCCTTTTTTCTTTTTCACAAATACAGTTTAAAGTCTCACAAAACTGAAACTTCACTTCTATGAATGTTTAGACTCTGTAGGACAATCTAGTTCAGATTGGAGAATTCTACGGATACTGTATTTTGATCTGGACCTGGTCTAGTGTGGTCTAGAGATGAAATAAGAATCTGTGATATCTCCTCTGAAGCCTTTTCACACAGAATTAAAGCTATACAAGTTCAATATTGGTTGGTAGAAGTGTGCCTTACTGAACATGCCTGCAGTGATTTACATCCACATGTGGTGCAGAAAATGGAAAATCAATGGACACACAGCATGTCGAGGTACTTTCACCTTCATTTAACCCTTAATGCTGAGTCGGGATTGAAGTTCAGAGTCGTTTGTTTCTGTACAAAGTCAAAGACGCAGTTTAAATCTGCGTAGTCCATCTGTCCGCTGAGCGTTTTGTCCTTAAACATGCACAGTAAAGGATTCATACCGAGAACAAACACCCTCTCGCTTGTAAGATATTCCAAGATGAACATAAACCTTGATGAGCTCAGTTCTCTCGATTATTTGGAGGCTGTGCATCAGAAGGCGTCCAGGACTCATAGGAGTTCATAGTAAACGATACAAAAATACCACCTTTTGGGATTTTAGTGACACTGAATCTTCCACTCAATCCCATATCATTTTATTTATAGCATCAATGACACCAGTCATCTGAGAAGCTTTTACAGAGAAAAGCTATTAATTCAAGAGCATGAGAGCATTCTGAAGTACCAGAGGTGGAGATGTTCTGTGGAACCAGAACCCTCAGAACCCTCACATTGTAACTTGAGGGAGCGACTTATTATCTCGTTCCCACGTGTTATTTTTATTATTTTCTCTATCCACTCTGGGGCTCCGTGTCGCTGTACACTTCAGAAAGCCAGTTCAGCATCTCTTCCACCTTGTAGGTAGTCATAACTCCAGAGATAACTCCAGAGATAACCCCAGAGGTAACTCCAGAGGTAACTCCAGAGGTAACTCCAGAGGTAACTCCAGAGATAACGCCAGAGATAACTCCAGAGATAACCCCAGAGGTAACTCCAGAGGTAACTCCAGAGATAACTCCAGAGATAACTCCAGAGATAACTCCAGAGGTAACTCCAGAGGTAGCTCCAGAGATAACTCCAGAGATAACTCCAGAGATAACTCCAGTGGTAACTCCAGAGGTAACTCCAGTGGTAACTCCAGAGGTAACTCCAGAGATAACTCCAGTGGTAACTCCAGAGGTAACTCCAGAGATAACTCCAGTGGTAACTCCAGTGGTAACTCCAGAGATAACTCCAGAGGTAACTCCAGAGGTAACTCCAGAGATAACTCCAGAGGTAACTCCAGAGGTAACTCCAGAGGTCACTCCAGAGATAACTCCAGAAGTAACTCCAGAAGTAACTCCAGAGATAACTCCAGAGGTAACTCCAGAAGTAACTCCAGAAGTAACTCCAGAAGTAACTCCAGAGATAACTCCAGAGGTAACTCCAGAGATAACTCCAGAGATAACTCCAGAGATAACTCCAGAGGTAACTCCAGAGATAACTCCAGAGGTAACTCCAGTGATAACTCCAGAGATAACTCCAGAGGTAACTCCAGAGATAACTCCAGTGATAACTCCAGAGGTAACTCCAGAGATAACTCCAGTGATAACTCCAGAAGTAACTCCAGAGATAACTCCAGAGGTAACTCCAGAGATAACTCCAGAGGTAACTCCAGAGGTAACTCCAGAGGTAACTCCAGAGGTAACTCCAGAGATAACTCCAGAGATAACTCCAGATGTAACTCCAGAGATAACTCCAGAGATAACTCCAGAGGTAACTCCAGAGGTAACTCCAGAGGTAACTCCAGAGTTAGCTCCAGATGTAACTCCAGAGGTAACTCCAGAGGTAACTCCAGAGATAGCTCCAGAGATAACTCCAGAGATAACTCCAGAGATAACGCCAGAGGTAACTCCAGAGGTAACTCCAGAGGTAACTCCAGAGATAACTCCAGAGGTAACTCCAGAGATAACTCCAGAGATAACTCCAGAGGTAACTCCAGAGGTAGCTCCAGAAGTAACTCCAGAGGTAACTCCAGAGATAACTCCAGAGGTAACTCCAGAGGTAACTCCAGAGATAACTCCAGAGGTTACTCCAGAGATAACTCCAGAGATAGCTCCAGAGGTAACTCCAGAGATAACTCCAGAGGTAGCTCCAGAGGTAACTCCAGAGATAGCTCCAGAGATAACTCCAGAGATAACTCCAGAGATAACTCCAGAGATAGCTCCAGAGATAGCTCCAGAGGTAACTCCAGAGATAACTCCAGAGATAACTCCAGAGATAACTCCAGAGGTAACTCCAGAGGTAACTCCAGAGGTAACTCCAGAGGTAACTCCAGAGATAGCTCCAGAAGTAACTCCAGAGGTAACTCCAGAGATAACTCCAGAGGTAACTCCAGAGGTAATTCCAGAGGTAACTCCAGAGGTAACTCCAGAGGTAACTCCAGAGGTAGCTCCAGAGGTAACTCCAGAGATAACTCCAGAGGTAACTCCAGAGGTAACTCCAGAGGTAACTCCAGAGATAACTCCAGAGGTAGCTCCAGAGGTAACTCCAGAGATAACTCCAGCGGTAACTCCAGAGATAACTCCAGAGGTAACTCCAGAGGTAGCTCCAGAGGTAACTCCAGAGATAGCTCCAGAGATGACTCCAGAGATAACTCCAGAGGTAACTCCAGAGGTAACTCCAGAGATAACTCCAGAGGTAACTCCAGAGGTAACTCCAGAGATAACTCCAGAGATAACTCCAGAGGTAACTCCAGAGGTAACTCCAGAGATAGCTCCAGAGGTAACTCCAGAGGTAACTCCAGAGATAGCTCCGCCCCCAGCTGATGACACGTCAGGCCCCGGCCTGGCTCCTCTCTGGTCCAGGAAAGGGGTGGAGCCAGTTTAGCACCAGTTCCTCCTCTGATAGGCTTTGGCAGTGGAAAGACTAAATGTGGCCTCTGGTTGTTTCAAACACAAACAGTGAAAATGATGGTTCAGTGTGAAGCTTCCAGAACAAACAGGTTCAGGCTGTTTCCTCCTGGTGCCTCCTGACAGGTCGGCTCTCTTCTCTCCACAGACGTCACTCTGGAGGCGGCGCAGCTCGACACCACGGCGGCGAGGCCGAGATGGCGGCGGCGTGCGTCAAGGCCCTGCTGGTGCAGAGCGGCGTGGCTCTGTGGGTCGGCACCGGAGGAGGCTACCTGCTGCTGCTGGAGCTCCACAACTGCCAGGTGTTGCAGGTGGTGGAGCCCTACTGCCGCTCCATCTGCTGCATGGCCTCCACACTCATACGTGAGTCCTCAGTTCACTGTGGACGCTTTGTACGGTGACGGCTTCTATATTCACTCCCACTGGGGGGCTCGTCAACACAGGAAGTGATGCGTTTTATAGACCAGTGTTTTTCACCCACTGGTGTTTCCTCCAGATCGTCAGCTGAGTCGTGGGAAATGATCACATTTCACATTCTTTTCTAAAAACCATTTGCTCTCACAGCGACAGTGTGTTTCAGAGTAATCATGTATAAATACTCTTCACCACTAGAGGGCAGCACAGAACTTTGCCGGTGAAATGTAAAGTGACAGACGTCAGTGTGGTTAATCTCCACCTCCTGCTACCATCTTGTATCAAAGTACTGTGTCAGTGACAGTGATGGAGAAGTTTTTGAAAACCAGGATCTCAGCTCTTCATCCATCAGGTCCAGGTTTCACACTGAGGGAGTCACTATTAAAAAAAGTCCTTGCTTTCTGGATTTACTGGATTCCTGTTGATAAAACTTTGATGAGAAATACTTTATATTGTTAATAGAGGCTACAGAGTTTAACGTTTTAACATTTTCAGGTGGAGGTGTGACTCCAGAGTTTTCCAAAGAAAAAAGTGTGTCTTGGCTCAAAAAGGTAGAAAACCCTGGTGTGGAGGTGGACAGTCGGGGCCGGTCCTGTGAGGTCACACTCTCCAATAGGCTGCGCTGCTACAAAGAACTTGTTGATTACATATCTGCTTCACATGTGCTGATATATAGAATTTAGGCCTCTGACCAACAGTTTTGGCATCTCTGTAATTCAGATCATTTATATTGCATATCCACATCTCATCATCACAATACATATTACACATTAAGGTTCCCACACACTGTGCCATTTTCGGCCGTCTGAGATGAAAGATCAGATCGTGTGAGAATCGTTAGGAAAATCTATGGTGGCGACTCAAATCGGTTGGTCTTTGTGCAAAGTGTCAGGATGGCTGAGGCTGTAAGCTCAAGACCACTATCGGATTGTGTCTGATATTTGGGGAGTCGCAGAGCAGCAGAGCAGCAGAGCAGCAGAGCAGCAGAGCAGCAGAAGAGCAGCAGCAGCAGCAGCAGAGCAGCAGAGCAGCTGTGATCACTGCTGCTGCTGCACAGAACAAACTGTTTCCTTTACATTGAGTGTTTATTGCTGCCCCCCCCCCCCCCCCCCCCCCACACACACACACACACACACACACACACACACCCCGCGAGTCAGTGTGTGTGTTCCTACAGTCTGAGGAGAAGACATGATTATTCACCTTCTTCTCAGTGAGTCTGTGACGACTCAACATTGTTCAAACCTTGTGGGGAAGCTTTGACACACTTCACACCAGCAGCTCACTGCACTGCTCACTGCTCACTGCACTGCGCTGCTCACTGCGCTGCTGACTGCGCTGCTCACTGCGCTGCTCACTGCGCTGCTGACTGCGCTGCTGACTGCTCACTGCACTGCTGACTGCGCTGCTGACTGCTCACTGCACTGCTGACTGCGCTGCTGACTGCGCTGCTGACTGCTCACTGCGCTGCTCACTGCACTGCTCACTGCACTGCTCACTGCACTGCTCACTGCGCTTCTCACTGCACTGCTGACTGCGCTGCTGACTGCACTACTCACTGCGCTGCTCACTGCGCTGCTGACTGCTCACTGCACTGCTGACTGCGCTGCTGACTGTGCTGCTGACTGCTCACTGCACTGCTCACTGCACTGCTCACTGCACTGCTGACTGCTCACTGCGCTTCTCACTGCACTGCTGACTGCGCTGCTGACTGCACTGCACACTGCGCTGCTGACTGCGCTGCTCACTGCGCTGCTCACTGCGCTGCTCACTGCGCTGATGTCATCAAATCCATGCGACTTCACTCCGTCCAGGTGGATTTGATTGTGTGTGTAGAGTTGAGTGAGTGTCGATGGAGGAAGACGTGACGGAGAGCAGGTGGAGACGCCAGAGGCTGCAGGACGATCTGACCCAGTTCTCATGTCCTGCTCACCAGTGTGACGCTGTGAATGTGTGAAGTCTGGTTTGTGTTCACCAGAACCAGTCCTCCATCCTCTGTGGTACCACATCTGGTGTCTGGACAGTCCAGTGGAACCGCTGACTCATGACTGACGGACTCCTGAGTCAGCGTCGGAGGAAGTGGCTCCACCAAATGTTAGACGCTGTGCCCTCTTCATTTCTCTCACTTTGTCCAGATGTTGTCGGCTCCTATTGCTATTGACATGTGTTGACCGGTGCAACATCCGTACCTGCTGCCGTCAACAGTGTACCTTTGTGATTGGCAACATTCTGACGCATTTAAAACTGAGAACCATCATGCAAGTAAACCGGATCTCCACAAGAAATCTGAATTGATCAAGACCTGCAGTGTGAACGCAGCCTGAGTCGCGTCACATTGAGTCGTAGAGACTCGGTGTGAAAGTCTGTGATCCAGTGTCTCATGAACTCGTTTCACACCTGATATTTGATGTGGGATTCAGGTTCCATGTTCTTTTTGACAAGCTGGATGCTCTCAGTGTGTCCATGTCTTCACTCGGGGAGGTTTGACTGGTTGCGCTCGCCTGCCAGGAAGCAGCGTGACAGAAAACAGAGCTGGGTGCAGGGTGGCCTGTTGGCCAGCGGGGGTGCTGTTGTTGTTGCGGAGTCATGCTTTCTCCCCGCAGAGCGGCTGTTCAAATGCTGCACCTGCTGCGGCCTTTCTCTCTGACCTCCGTCACAGTATGTTTTATTTTGTAAACCAGAAACACTGAACTGGAAGGACGTGGTGCTGGTGGCGGGCCGGGGACGCCCTCTGGACGGTGAGTGGACACGTCTCTGAGAGAACAGCTGTGTGACGCTGTCTTCGCGTTGGTCCAAGTGTGTGTGTGTGTGTGTGTGTGTGTGTGTGTGTGTGTGTGTGTGTGTGTGTGTGTGTGTGTGTGTGTGTGTGTGTGTGTGTGTGTGTGTGTGTGTGTGTGTGTGTGTGTGTGTGTGTGTGTGTGTGTGTGTGTGTGTGTGTGTGTGTGTGTGTGTGTGTGTGTGTGTGTGTGTGTGTGGGCCCTCAGATGCAGACGGTGTGCTGACGGTGTGGAACAGCACGCTGCCCCTGGAGGTCAAGGACCTGAAGAAGCACTGCGAGAAGAGAGAGCAGATCTCGGGCAGAATGAGAGAGCAGCTCCACGTCTGAGCCTGCAGGTTCGTGTCACGACACATAATTAATGTTTCTCTCTCTCTCTCACACACACACACACACACACACACACACACAGCCCAGTAGAGGTTATTTTCTATCACTTCTCCACACTGAAACCAGCAGGGGGGGAAACGTTGATATCATTCGATATAGGAGAGGTGAAGAATGAAGAATAAAGTGTTGAAGAAGGAGCTTGGGACTGTTTGTCCCACAGCTGGAGGACAAACAGTGTCTCAACACAACACGACCTGCATCATGTTTTATTGCTGTGAATCAAAGGATCTTTAGTTTGGAATTGACTAATTTATATTGATCTGCAAATCAGAAGCGACTGCTGCCACCAGCCACTGAAACACTTTCACCTTTTCTCACTCTCTTCCAGCACATCCTCTGTGAAATTACGAGCACATTGTAAGATTATTGTAATTTTCTCAATATGTCATTTTGTGTATGATCTTTTTTGTGTACATAATTTAAAAATATAGTTTGATTTATTTATATAATATAATAACCTTTCAGCTTTATGGTGTAATATCTCACGGAACAATTTTAAAAATCTGGATTTTCCTCAAATCCAAAGACGTATGATGACTCTAACCAACAGCTGTTTGTTTGTGTTCAAACTGTGATGATCAACAGTTCTGAGGGAGGACAGACCATGACAAGTCCCAGTAATGACTGAGACTCCACGTTTCATCCTCTTGACTCTTCAGGGAGAAAATCCTTTATAGGAAGGAGGAAGAAGCAGTAGTGACCGCTTCCAAGCAGGGACATGGCAGCAGGGACATGACAGGGACATGACAGCAGGGACATGACAGCAGGGACATGGCAGGGACATGACAGGGACATGACAGGGACATGACAGCAGGGACATGACAGCAGGGACATGACAGGGACATGGCAGCAGGGACATGGCAGGGACATGGCAGCAGGGACTTGACAGGGACATGACAGGGACATGACAGCAGGGACATGGCAGCAGGGACATGACAGGGACATGGCAGCAGGGACATGACAGCAGGGACATGACAGGGACATGACAGCAGGGACATGGCAGCAGGGACATGACAGGGACATGACAGGGACATGACAGCAGGGACATGGCAGCAGGGACATGACAGGGACATGGCAGCAGGGACATGGCAGGGACATGGCAGCAGGGACTTGACAGGGACATGACAGCAGGGACATGACAAGGACATGACAGGGACATGGCAGCAGGGACATGACAAGGACATGATGGGGACATGGCAGCAGGGACATGACAGCAGGGACATGGCAGGGACATGACAGCAGGGACATGGCAGCAGGGACATGGCAGCAGGGACATGACAGGGACATGGCAGCAGGGACATGGCAGGGACATGACAGCAGGGACATGGCAGGGACATGACAGGGACATGACAGGGACATGACAGCAGGGACATGACAGCAGGGACATGACAGCAGGGACATGACAGCAGGGACATGACAGGGACATGGCAGCAGGGACATGACAGGGACTTGACAGCAGGGACATGGCAGCAGGGACATGACAGGGACATGGCAGCAGGGACATGACAGCAGGGACATGGCAGCAGGGACATGGCAGCAGGGACATGGCAGCAGGGACATGACAGCAGGGACATGACAGGGACATGACAGGGACATGGCAGCAGGGACATGACAGGGACATGGCAGCAGGGACTTGACAGGGACATGGCAGGGACATGACAGCAGGGACATGACAAGGACATGACAGGGACATGGCAGCAGGGACATGACAAGGACATGATGGGGACATGGCAGCAGGGACATGACAGCAGGGACATGGCAGGGACATGACAGCAGGGACATGGCAGCAGGGACATGGCAGCAGGGACATGACAGGGACATGGCAGCAGGGACATGGCAGGGACATGACAGGGACATGGCAGCAGGGACATGACAGCAGGGACATGGCAGGGACATGACAGGGACATGACAAGGACATGACAGGGACATGACAAGGACATGACAGCAGGGACATGGCAGCAGGGACATGACAGGGACATGAAAAAGGACAGGGCAGGGACATGACAGCAGGGACATGACAGGGACATGACAGCAGGGACATGGCAGGGACATGGCAGCAGGGACATGACAGGGACATGGCAGGGACATGGCAGCAGGGACATGACAGCAGGGACATGACAGGGACATGGCAGCAGGGACATGACAGCAGGGATATGACAAGGACATGACAGGGACATGGCAGCAGGGACATGACAAGGACATGACAGGGACATGGCAGCAGGGACATGACAAGTACATGACAGCAGGGACATGGCAGCAGGGACATGACAAGGACATGGCAGGGACATGGCAGCAGGGACATGACAGGGACATGGCAGCAGGGACATGACAGCAGGGACGTGACAGGGACGTGACAGGGACGTGACAGGGACATGACAGCAGGGACATAATGAATGATGAAACAGGTTAAGGGTGATGAAACAGGTTAAGAGTGATGAAACAGGTTAAGAGTGATGAAACAGGTTAAGAGTGATAAAACAGGTTAAGAGTGATGAAACAGGTTAAGAGTAATGAAACAGGTTAAGAGTAATGAAACAGGTTAAGAGTAATGAAACAGGTTAAGAGTGATGAAACAGGTTAAGGGTGATGAAACAGGTTAAGAGTGATGAAACAGGTTAAGAGTGATGAAACAGGTTAAGAGTGATGAAACAGGTTAAGAGTGATGAAACAGGTTAAGAGTGATGAAACAGGTTAAGAGTGATGAAACAGGTTAAGAGTAATGAAACAGGTTAAGAGTAATGAAACAGGTTAAGAGTAATGAAACAGGTTAAGAGTAATGAAACAGGTTAAGAGTAATGAAACAGGTTAAGAGTGATGAAACAGGTTAAGGGTGATGAAACAGGTTAAGAGTGATGAAACAGGTTAAGAGTGATGAAACAGGTTAAGAGTGATGAAACAGGTTAAGAGTAATGAAGCAGGTTAAGGGTGATGAAACAGGTTAAGAGTGATGAAACAGGTTAAGAGTGATGAAACAGGTTAAAAGTGATGAAACAGGTTAAGAGTGAGGAAACAGGTTAAGGGTGATGAAACAGGTTAAGAGTAATGAAACAGGTTAAGGGTGATGAAACAGGTTAAGGGTGATGAAACAGGTTAAGCGTAATGAAACAGGTTAAGAGTGATGAAACAGGTTAAGAGTAATGAAACAGGTTAAGAGTGATGAAACAGGTTAAGAGTGATGAAACAGGTTAAAAGTGATGAAACAGGTTAAGAGTAATGAAACAGGTTAAGAGTGATGAAACAGGTTAAGAGTAATGAAACAGGTTAAGAGTAATGAAACAGGTTAAGAGTAATGAAACAGGTTAAGAGTAATGAAACAGGTTAAGAGTGATGAAACAGGTTAAGAGTGATGAAACAGGTTAAAAGTGATGAAACAGGTTAAGAGTAATGAAACAGGTTAAGAGTGATGAAACAGGTTAAGAGTAATGAAACAGGTTAAGAGTGAGGAAACAGGTTAAGAGTAATGAAACAGGTTAAGAGTAATGAAACAGGTTAAGAGTGATGAAACAGGTTAAGAGTAATGAAACAGGTTAAGAGTGATGAAACAGGTTAAGGGTGATGAAACAGGTTAAGAGTGATGAAACAGGTTAAGAGTAATGAAGCAGGTTAAGGGTGATGAAACAGGTTAAGAGTGATGAAACAGGTTAAGAGTGATGAAACAGGTTAAAAGTGATGAAACAGGTTAAGAGTGAGGAAACAGGTTAAGGGTGATGAAACAGGTTAAGAGTAATGAAACAGGTTAAGGGTGATGAAACAGGTTAAGGGTGATGAAACAGGTTAAGCGTAATGAAACAGGTTAAGAGTGATGAAACAGGTTAAGAGTAATGAAACAGGTTAAGAGTGATGAAACAGGTTAAGAGTGATGAAACAGGTTAAGGGTGATGAAACAGGTTAAGAGTGATGAAACAGGTTAAGAGTGATGAAACAGGTTAAGAGTAATGAAACAGGTTAAGAGTAATGAAACAGGTTAAGGGTGATGAAACAGGTTAAGGGTGATGAAACAGGTTAAGCGTAATGAAACAGGTTAAGAGTGATGAAACAGGTTAAGAGTGATGAAACAGGTTAAGAGTGATGAAACAGGTTAAGAGTGATGAAACAGGTTAAGGGTGATGAAACAGGTTAAGAGTGATGAAACAGGTTAAGGGTGACGAAACAGGTTAAGAGTGACGAAACAGGTTAAGGGTGACGAAACAGGTTAAGGGTGACGAAACAGGTTAAGGGTGACGAAACAGGTTAAGGGTGACGAAACAGGTTAAGGGTGACGAAACAGGTTAAGGGTGACGAAACAGGTTAAGAGTGACGAAACAGGTTAAGAGTGACGAAACAGGTTAAGGGTGACGAAACAGGTTAAGAGTGATGAAACAGGTTAAGGGTGATGAAACAGGTTAAGAGTGATGAAACAGGTTAAGAGTGATGAAACAGGTTAAGGGTGATGAAACAGGTTAAGGGTGATGAAACAGGTTAAGAGTGATGAAACAGGTTAAGAGTGATGAAACAGGTTAAGAGTGATGAAACAGGTTAAGAGTGATGAAACAGGTTAAGGGTGACGAAACAGGTTAAGGGTGATGAAACAGGTTAAGGGTGATGAAACAGGTTAAGAGTGATGAAACAGGTTAAGAGTGAGGAAACAGGTTAAGAGTGATGAAACAGGTCAAGAGTTAAGTTTGGTTGTCTGAATTAAATTAAATAAAATGATGCTGAACAAGATCAGAAAGAAATATGAAGGAAAAACTTCAAAGCACGTCTGTGGATAAAGTGATGATACCCACAAAACATTCAATATTACTTATTTCCAACTTCCAAATGAACACGTGGTCCTGTTTTTAATGTACGTTTCATTAACTCCCAGAATAAAGTGAGAGAACTGTGCAGTAGAAGTGAAGAGCGTTCAGATAAAGCACATGAGCGTCCGGTCAGTGTGACCCGCCTCACCCTGTCGGCTCGGATCAGCAAGTCTCCCCAAGAAGCTTTGTTTGGCTTATTGCTCCAATTCTCATGTCAACTTATCGTCTGCTGTTGACTGATATGAGCTTCTCCTAGCGTGTTCACAGATCTGCCCTTTCCTCTTGCACCTGAATGCACCACGAGTCTTTCTCCTCCGTGGTCACTGAGGTCGTTGTGTTTCCAGGATCGTCCCTGGAGACGGTCTGTGGGTGTGTTGGACTGCCGGGTCCTGAAGGGGACAGAGACGGTGTGTTTTCATTCTGGAAGCAAAGAAACCAGAAGGATTGTTCTCACGGTATGGAGCTTCAGCGGTGAACTGCCCCCCCCCCCCCCCCCCCCCCCCTCCTGCTGCTGCTTCATCTGTTATGTAATATGACTGTTGTTTTTTTCATTAAAAAAACTTTTCATTGTCATTTTTGCACAATTGTTTTCTTGAATGTTTGTTCAGTGTACAGTTTCTATGTAGTTTATGAATAGAATAGAATAGAATAGAGCTTTATTCCTCCCCAGGGGGAAACACAAACTCACAACAGCTCAAGGTGAAAGGTGCAGAAATTATACAATTAAGGAATTAAAATATGTAAATATCTAAACAAGAGCAAAAAAGAGCACAAAAAAATAATAAGTAAAAAGAAAAAAAAGAAAACAATCCAGTAAAAAGAAAAATCCTCTAAAAATAGAGTAAATTGCCAGGATTGCTCCACACAGTGTATAAAGGTAAAGAGCTGTACTGCAGGTGTAACGGGACATGTAGGACATTTACACTGAGTTGTTAAACAGTTTTACACTGAAGGAGCTGCTGAGCTCCATGATGGAGGACATTCTGGTCAACATCCTCCTCCGTCCAACCTCCTCCGTGATGGAGGACATTCTGGTCAATGTCCTCCGTCCCACCTCCTCCATGATGGAGGACATTCTGGTCGACGACGTCCTCTGTCCCACCTCCTCCATGATGGAGGACATTGTGGTTAACGTCCTCCTCTGTCCCACTGTCCCACCTCCTCCATGATGAAGGACATTCTGGTCAATGTCCTCCGTCCCACCTCCTCCATGATGGAGGACATTGTGGTTAATGTCCTCCTCTGTCCCACCTCCTCTATGATGGAGGACATTCTGGTTAACATCCTCCTCTGTCCCACCTCCTCCATGATGGAGGACATTGTGGTTAACGCCCTCCTCTGTCCCAGCTCCTCCAGCGAGCGGCCCAGGACAGAGCCGGCCCTCCTGACCAGCCTGTTCAAAGGAGGGTTTATATATTAAGTTTATATATGAACATTTATTGAATCATTGTGTGATGTTCAGTGCTGATGTGCCTCTGAAATCAGTAATGTTTGACTCCTGGATCATAAAGTAGAGATGTCAGGATGCATTTTACCAGCATGCTTATTTTTTTCCCTCTGTACTTTTGAGAATTTCTTATTGAACTGAATGAAGCATGGTCCTAATGATTATTTATTGGTGTTGATGGGTTGCAATTAACAATATATTTTAATGTAAAAACATAGCAGATTGGCACGTTTTAAAACTTAAGTTCCAGGTAATGTTTTGATGGATTGTAGGTTTTTTTCTACGTTGCATGATGAAGCTTCTGTTCAGCTTCAGCAGATGTGTGAAAACTGGAACGGCATCAAGTGAACTGCAGCTCACCAACATTTCAACCAGTTGTTTTTTAAGCTGGAGTCCAAATACAGGCTCCTAATAGTTCTCATCAGAAAGTAAAGAAGATATGTCACATTTCATGGGTTTGTTGGGACATCAGGACTGTGGGAGGATGTCAAAGTACTAATATGAGTTCACTCTGCAGAGCATTGCAACACAACTGACCAGGAGCAGACGGTCCTTTCCAACCTGAGAGACAGAAGACATCAACTGTAGTTCCCGTTACGTCAGTTCCAAACATTGTCTGGTGTATGGCGGCCCTGCCAGGCCTGCTGGAGACTCTGTCCACCACCTGGTGGACGTCTGTGACGAAGAACACCGCCTCGAGACAAACTAGCGAGCTTTCGCTAGTTAGCATGCTCTCGTTTCTCTACGAGGACCAGAATGAATAGTTCTTGTTGGTGTGCTAATGAGCGCTAAGTGGGGAAGAAGCCTTCAGTGTGCCCGTGTCTTCAGGGGTGCAGCTTGTCCTGCATGGTAAGGTCCTGCATGGTAAGGTCCAGCATGGTAAGGTCCTGCATGGTAAGGTCCTGCATGGTAAGGTCCTGCATGGTAAGGTCCAGCACGAGGCTGGACGACGCCCCCCAAAGTGTCTTGAGTTTTGTCTCCAGCTTGGGCAGTCGACCTTCTCTTCTCCGGGTCGTGGGACTACATTCTCTGTAGGACTACATTCTGCGTAGGACTACATTCTGTGTCGGACTAGATTCTGTGTAGGACTACATTCTGCATAGGACTACATTCTGCGTAGGACTACATTCTGCATAGGACTACATTCTGCGTAGGACTACATTCTCCGTAGGACTACATTCTTCTCCGTAGGACTACATTCTCCGTAGGACTACATTCTGTGTCGGACTACATTCTGTGTAGGACTACATTCTGTGTAGGACTACATTCTTCTCCGTAGGACTACATTCTCCGTAGGACTACATTCTGTGTCGGACTACATTCTGTGTAGGACTACATTCTGCGTGGGACTACATTCTGTGTAGGACTACATTCTACGTAGGACTAGATTCTGCGTAGGACTACATTGTCCGTAGGACTAGATTCTGCGTAGGACTAGATTCTGTGTAGGACTACATTGTCCGTAGGACTACATTCTGCGTAGGACTAGATTCTGTGTAGGACTACATTCTGCGTGGGACTACATTCTGTGTAGGACTACATTCTCCGTAGGACTAGATTCTGTGTAGGACTACATTCTGCGTGGGACTACATTCTGTGTAGGACTACATTGTCCGTAGGACTACATTCTGCGTAGGACTAGATTCTGCGTAGGACTAGATTCTGTGTAGGACTACATTGTCCGTAGGACTACATTCTGCGTAGGACTAGATTCTGCGTAGGACTACATTGTCCGTAGGACTAGATTCTGCGTAGGACTAGATTCTGTGTAGGACTACATTCTCCGTAGGACTACATTCTGCATAGGACTACATTCTGCGTAGGACTAGATTCTGTGTAGGACTACATTGTCCGTAGGACTACATTCTGCATAGGACTACATTCTGCGTAGGACTACATTGTCCGTAGGACTACATTCTGCATAGGACTACATTCTGCGTAGGACTAGATTCTGCGTAGGACTAGATTCTGCGTAGGACTACATTGTCCATAGGACTACATTCTCCATAGGACTACATTCTGTGTAGGACTACATTATTCTCCATAGGACTACATTCTGCGTAGGACTACATTCTGTGTGGGACTACATTCTGTGTAGGACTACATTCTCCGTAGGACTAGATTCTGTGTAGGACTACATTCTGCGTGGGACTACATTCTGTGTAGGACTACATTGTCCGTAGGACTACATTCTGCGTAGGACTAGATTCTGCGTAGGACTAGATTCTGTGTAGGACTACATTGTCCGTAGGACTACATTCTGCGTAGGACTAGATTCTGCGTAGGACTACATTGTCCGTAGGACTAGATTCTGCGTAGGACTAGATTCTGTGTAGGACTACATTCTCCGTAGGACTACATTCTGCATAGGACTACATTCTGCGTAGGACTAGATTCTGTGTAGGACTACATTGTCCGTAGGACTACATTCTGCATAGGACTACATTCTGCGTAGGACTACATTGTCCGTAGGACTACATTCTGCATAGGACTACATTCTGCGTAGGACTAGATTCTGCGTAGGACTAGATTCTGCGTAGGACTACATTGTCCATAGGACTACATTCTCCATAGGACTACATTCTGTGTAGGACTACATTATTCTCCATAGGACTACATTCTGCGTAGGACTACATTCTGCGTGGGACTACATTCTGTGTAGGACTACATTCTCCGTAGGACTAGATTCTGTGTAGGACTACATTCTGCGTGGGACTACATTCTGTGTAGGACTAGATTCTGCGTAGGACTAGATTCTGTGTAGGACTACATTCTCCATAGGACTACATTCTGTGTAGGACTACATTATTCTCCATAGGACTACATTCTGCGTAGGACTACATTCTGCGTAGGACTAGATTCTGCGTAGGACTAGATTCTGTGTAGGACTACATTCTCCATAGGACTACATTCTGTGTAGGACTACATTATTCTCCATAGGACTACATTCTGCGTAGGACTACATTCTGCGTGGGACTACATTCTGTGTAGGACTACATTCTCCGTAGGACTAGATTCTGTGTAGGACTACATTCTGCGTGGGACTACATTCTGTGTAGGACTACATTGTCCGTAGGACTACATTCTGCGTAGGACTAGATTCTGTGTAGGACTACATTGTCCGTAGGACTACATTCTGCGTAGGACTAGATTCTGCGTAGGACTACATTGTCCGTAGGACTAGATTCTGCGTAGGACTAGATTCTGTGTAGGACTACATTCTCCGTAGGACTACATTCTGCATAGGACTACATTCTGCGTAGGACTAGATTCTGTGTAGGACTACATTGTCCGTAGGACTACATTCTGCATAGGACTACATTCTGCGTAGGACTACATTGTCCGTAGGACTACATTCTGCATAGGACTACATTCTGCGTAGGACTAGATTCTGCGTAGGACTAGATTCTGCGTAGGACTACATTGTCCATAGGACTACATTCTCCATAGGACTACATTCTGTGTAGGACTACATTATTCTCCATAGGACTACATTCTGCGTAGGACTACATTCTGTATAGGACTACATTCTCCGTAGGACTACATTCTGCGTAGGACTACATTCTGCGTAGGACTACATTCTTCTCCGTAGGACTACATTCTGTGTCGGACTACATTCTGTGTAGGACTACATTCTGCATAGGACTACATTCTGCGTAGGACTACATTCTTCTCCGTAGGACTACATTCTGTGTAGGACTACATTCTGCGTAGGGCTACATTCTGCGTGGGACTACATTCTGTGTCGGACTACATTCTGTGTAGGACTACATTCTCCGTAGGACTACATTCTGCGTTGGACTAGATTCTGTGTAGGACTACATTGTCCGTAGGTCTAGATTCTGCGTAGGACTAGACTCTGTGTAGGACTACATTGTCCGTAGGACTACATTCTGCATAGAACTACATTCTGTGTAGGACTACATTCTGCGTAGGACTAGATTCTGCGTGGGACTACATTCTGCGTGGGACTACATTCTCCATAGGACTACATTCTGTGTAGGACTACATTCTCCATAGGACTACATTCTGTGTAGGACTACATTCTGCGTAGGACTAGATTCTGCGTAGGACTAGATTCTGTGTAGGACTACATTCTGCATAGGACTAGATTCTGCATAGGACTAGATTCTGCGTAGGACTAGATTCTGCGTGGGACTACATTCTCCATAGGACTACATTCTGTGTAGGACTACATTCTGCGTAGGACTAGATTCTGCGTAGGACTAGATTCTGCGTGGGACTACATTCTCCATAGGACTACATTCTGTGTAGGACTACATTCTCCATAGGACTACATTCTGTGTAGGACTACATTCTCCATAGGACTACATTCTCCATAGGACTACATTCTGTGTAGGACTACATTCTCCATAGGACTACATTCTGTGTAGGACTACATTCTCCATAGGACTACATTCTGTGTAGGACTACATTCTGCGTAGGACTAGATTCTGTGTAGGACTACATTCTGCGTAGGACTAGATTCTGCGTAGGACTAGATTCTGCGTAGGACTAGATTCTGCGTGGGACTACATTCTCCATAGGACTACATTCTGTGTAGGACTACATTCTGCGTAGGACTAGATTCTGCGTAGGACTAGATTCTGCGTGGGACTACATTCTCCATAGGACTACATTCTGTGTAGGACTACATTCTCCATAGGACTACATTCTGTGTAGGACTACATTCTCCATAGGACTACATTCTGTGTAGGACTACATTCTGCGTGGGACTACATTCTGTGTAGGACTACATTCTCCGTGTGGAACGGCTCTTCCTTGGCAGAACAACGCCATGAGGATAGAGACACGTGGCTGAGGCTTTTTTAAATCCAGATTGAAGACACACTACAATCAAGGACTTGAAAATAAGTCAATAACTTTTACAACAAACCAAATGATCGATATCTAACATTATATCTAACATTATATCTAACATTATATCTAAAAAATATGATGTTAGAATATTTCTCAAGTGTGAAATAACGTGCAGTTTCCAGATATGTCACTGGTTTGTTCCACCTCAGATCACAGTGGGTATTCTAGTATGTAGGAACCATTATATTAAGGAGAAGAAAAAACCAAACACATTTACAGTTTTTAGCTTTAATTTGTACTCCAGGGAAAAAGACATTGCATTAGAAGCCATTTCATGGAAAAAGTATTTACAAGGAGGATTCAGAGCCTCGCCAACATCGAAAGCACATTAGTAAAAAACAAAGAGACGAGAGTTAAAGAATTGAACCACTTCTGAACCTTAAAAACACTGTTCTGATATCCAAACTATCCAGATAAATATATTTATAATATTTATATTATATTTACAGAATACTTGAAATGTACAGCGTTCATGGTGTATTCTATAAACAAATATAAATGACTTAGGCACATGTTTGTCTCAGACAACATGAAAGATGTTGAAGTCCTGGAGCCCACCTTCACTCTGGTTCATGGTTTGGGCAGGTTTCCCACCGTACTGAAAGCAAAGCTCTCAATACGTCCACCTTCTCGCTCTCCACCACTTGAGGAAGAGGAGGAGAGACCAGGAGGATGTTTGGTAGGATTGGAATGGTGGACAGTCATATAAGGTCCAGACCCGGAAAGTAAGAGCACAGCTACAATATCTACAAAGAATATACAGTACAAGTGGAATATATACTAATGATGAAAGCAGGCGGAGGGGGGGGGTGGGGGTGGCTGGATGGGGCATACTACCACAGGGTGTCTATAAGTCCGACTCGGGCGTGTCCGGCATGTCGGCCATTAAGTAGCCGATCCCATAGCGGCCGTTGGGCGCGGTGTCTGCGTCCGTCGGCGCCCCGCCGCTCTGCTTGCGGTAGATGGCGTGGCCGGGGGCCGGCGAGGGCAGCTCGCTGGGAGACTTGCCGTGGATGAGGCTGGCGTCGTCGTCCTCGCCCGGCCGGGCGCAGTCTTTGATGATGCGGCCCTTCTTGTAGGAGGCGGCGGAGCGGCCGCCGCCATTCTCATCCAGGACGTTAAAGTAGCGCAGGCCGAAGACCACGGGCACCGGCAGGACGGCCAGCAGCACCAGGGAGATGCACATCACGATGCCCCAGGTGGGGAAGCGCAGAGACTTCTCCACCGCCTGCACAACAGGAAACATGTAGAAGACGTACGTCAGGACAACAGCGAGGCTGAAACACGAGGCCAGTGGCACCAGAAGTCTCAAGAACCTGTAGTTTCAGGTAATTCTCTTCAAGGAGCCAGAAGTTGTGGTCTGACGTATGAGGAAGTTGAGGATGTGGAGAAAAACGATAAATGCGCTGCACCTCCAATCCAGAGGGGGCGATGAAATGAACTCATAACCAAATGGTAGAAAGCCGAGGGAACAGCAGACGTCCTGGTCCCAGTGTAAACATGGACGTGATGGAGACGGACGTAAAAAGATCGGACTCTTTTTAAGACGGAGCCAAAGAAAAACATTATTTTCGTTATTGTTGAGGCTGAAATATGATACTTAATACTTATTTATTCAATCAGATATCTTGTGCACTGCAAACCACACCCACAGAGTTTGTGAGCCTTTACTGAGGACTCAGGGTTTGTGCACCTTGAACTAAATTTAGACAGTTGAAACCCAGTTCAGGTTCAGGTGAGGCTTTCTGGAACTTGCAGTTGAAGCACAGCTTTTGTCTGTGCTGACCTTTGTTCGCACTTCGCGGAGACTTTGAACAGACTCTTTGTGTGACTGCCCAGGTGTCTTGAAACCAAACATCCTGTTTATTGTCTCCGAGTGAAAAGAGGCCTAAACATGTGTTTATCATGCGTCAGCAAATTGCTTCGTCTTCACTTTTATGTCTCGAGTGGTGTCCTTTGAACTGGGTCCTCCCTCACTGACGGTCTTCCTCTGGACGGCGACGTGACCTCACCTCTTCCTGTGTCCAGGCACTGTAGCTGGGCGGCGTCATGGCGAGCTGGATGAAGCTGGCGCACAGGAGGGCCAGCAGCAGGATGGGCGTGATGTACTTCCACATGTAGTAGTAGAAACGGTACGGCGTGAAGCCCAGCATGTCCTTCAGGTCTTCAAAGAACCTGGGGGTGAACAACAGAGCAGGGTGGCGGGGGGCCACATCAGACGTCTGCGGCAGATAATTCACAATGGCTCTGCTCGGTAAACCTGCTGATCTTTAGACTGTGACTCCACCTCGCGGAGCCAAACATTCGGAAAGACGTCGATGGAGGTTGTGACAAAAAGCTTGTCCGGGCTCAGAGAGCTCAGGAAGCATGCCGACGATACCGTTTGGTACGTACTTGTCGATCCCGTAGACCCAAGCGACGGCCACATTCTCCAGTACGACCACGATGAGCAGGGGCAAGGTGGCAGAGTAGTCGTCAAACATGGTCACAAAGTAGTTCCCAGAGCGCTGCACGAACAGCAGGCCGATGGAGAAGGCCAGCAGGCAGCAGCCCACTGTGGAGGACACGGACAAGAAGGTGGAAGTCAGATCAGAAGTGTGGGGATTCTACTTTTGATTGTGTTTTCATCCTGAGTGAGTCGGAGGATCAATGGAGACGAAGTGGAGAATAAAGTGGAAAGAGCCTGTTGACCTGAACGGCCCACATCTGCATTCATCAAACTACCGTTGTTTCTTCGTCTGCTTTCTCTTCATCATTTTATATAATGTCATTATCAACCGAACCCTCTCTCTGAGGAACATCCTGACTTCCAGGAGTCCTCTAAGCCTTTAAGCCTGTCGGTGGTTTGCTGCAGGGCGGCGCCGTCAGATGAAGCAGACTCAGACGTCCTGGGATCAGGCTGAACACACAACTCGCCCAACTTCGTCATACAACAGATCCACATGGCTTTTTTGTTTGTTTTTTCTTTTTGCAATCCTCCTCCACCTATTGAGAGGTTGTATATAAATCATGCTTCCCTGCACATTAACAACAATACAGCTGATGTCATGGATGTGATGGTCAGAAGCCATAATACATTTACAGGTGACGCTTTGGGTGGAAAATGACTGCAGGATTCTTCCTTCATTTGTAAACGTGTTTAGGAGTCCGATAAATATCATTACAGGCTCAGTACAATAGGTACAGTAGATACAGGACTTCTGTCCTGAGGGACCTCATGGCAGTTTGATACGGCATCAGCAGAAATGCTGGAAAAAACAATGTCGTTAACATGTAAGGACACATGTTGTTGTAATGAAACCACACATGAATAAAGCACAATAAACATGAGCACAATGGAGAGTATACCCGACATTCATGTGGACAGATGAAGAACTGGATGCTATTAGAGGTGAATCTCACCTATAAAACTACCAACATGAACTATAGTACTGGATACGGACTGGCAGTCCTGAAGGTCTGTTTGTTACTGCAAGAAAAGCTCCTTGGGGGGGCGGCTATGAAGAAGTGATGGCTGCTGTGGCGCCGAGCACCATTGTCATGTAAATGAACACCCAAACTCAAAAAAAAATAAATAAATAAAAGTTTCCTGTTCTACTCGTTTTTTGTCCTGTAATTGTTTTCACGTGAAAACACAAAACATTTGCTGTGTTTCTGGTGTCCATTCATACGACAACAGGTTCAATGTTTCCAGCGTACTTAAAAAATGTTTTTGAACTTTCAGGAAAAATACATGGTTTCCAGCATTTCTGCCAGAAAGTGTTTTCAAAACACTTTTCTGAGCCACAGAAGGATCCTGCCACCTCACGGCGTTCGTTCTGGCTCTTCACCGGCGCTCTGCGCTGAGCGTCTTGCTCACCTGTCAGAAACTCCTTGCGGACTTTGAAGGTGTCGATCAGCGGGGTGAGGATTCCCTCGATGGTCCCAAACATGCTGCCGAGGCCGAGGTTCACCAACATGAGGAAGAACATGACGGACCAGAACGGCGACGCCGGGAAGTGCGTCATGGCCTCGGTGAAGGCGATGAAGGCCAGGCCAGTGCCTTGGACCGCCTGGCGGCGGGAGACAGGTTCAGTTCATACACACCATGAAGACGTCACACTTCTGGCTCAGCTCAACTAAAAAAAACTGTATTTTGAAAACTTTGAATATTGTCTTTTATCATTAGTCCAATTTATCAACTCGCCATCGACACTGAATGTTGTATTTCATACATAACACACAGCTTTAGCATTGGTTTCTTGTTATTTGCTCTGTTCCGGGTCACTGAAATCTTTTTGATGTTGCAGTGACTCACAACGCCATCTTGTGGGTAAAATTAGTTTTACAGCCGAGAATATTGTTGGGCAACGACGTGGTCGTAGCGTCTGCAGCACAACACGCGGACGTAGCGAACATTTAGCTGGAGACTTTTCTTTGCTTGTAATCTGAGATTATAGCGGATTTTCTGGAAGCAAAACATTATGAGAGTATATTTAAATCCAGATTTACATACCTTGTTGAGTTCGTTTTCAATGCTGCACATGTCCAGTCCCAGTTTGTCATAGTCCTCCTCCTTCACCTCTCTGATGATGCCGATCATCTTGTGGTAGTCCTCCGCACTGACCTGACCCCCCTGAGTCAGGTTGATGTGGTGGGGGATGAGGCTGGGTTCCAGGCCGTTGCCCAACAAGGCCACTATCCTGTCGGTGTTCCTGTCAACACAAAACAGCACAGACGTTAACGGGACCAACAAGTCAATGATGGAGATCAAGTACCAACAACCCCAGTCAGTCACAATGACCACACAGTTCGCTGGAGGCAGGAGGAGGCTGAACTCACAGAGCCACACATTTGTCATTCATGATGTTGGCCTTGAAGCCCAGCACGGCAAACACCACCAGGGTGGCCAGCACCGACGTGAAGAAGTTGATGAATGACACCAAGACGGCGTCGAAGTGGCAGTTGTTGTCCCGCTTGTTGTAGCTGGAGAAGGCGATGACGCCGCCAAAACCCAGGCCTAATGCGAAAAAGACCTGCGTGGCCGCCTCGCGCCACACGGTGGGCTCCAGCATGATCTCCAGCTGAAAGCAGGGAAACAGACAACGCTCATGGCTCGGAAGAAGGAAGGCTGCGTGTGACCTGCAGGGAAGGGGAAGTCCTCACCAAGACGGACAAATCACCAATATAAAGGCATTTTCAAATGCTCCAGGTGATAGAGCATTTTCCTCCCACTAACTTCAGTTAATCCTAATTGAATCAGTCGTCATGCTGAATCAGTCCTGACAGGCATTACTAAAAACAAAGTACTCTTTTACTTTCACGAACAAATTAAATCCACTATCTTGAAAAAGAAAAAGTGTCACTGCGATGGAGAAGTGGTTTCCTGTTCAGAGAGCGAGGACGTGATGTGAGACCAGACACCCCCAGACACCCCCAGACACCTCCAGACACCCCCATACACCTCCAGACACCCCCAGACACCTCTAGACACCCCCAGACACCTCTAGACACCTCCAGACACCCCTAGACACCTCCAGACACCCCCAGACACCTCCAGACACCCCCAGACACCTCTAGACACCTCTAGACACCTCCAGACACCCCCAGACACCTCTAGACACCCCCAGACAGCTCCAGACACCTCTAGACACCTCCAGACACCCCCAGACACCTCTAGACACCTCCAGACACCTCCAGACACCCTCAGACACCCCCAGACACCTCCAGACACCCCCAGACACCTCCAGACACCTCCAGACACCCCCAGACACCTCCAGACACCTCTAGACACCCCCAGACACCTCCAGACACCCCCAGACACCTCCAGACACCTCCAGACACCCCCAGACACCTCCAGACACCTCCAGACACCTCTAGACACCCCCAGACACCTCCAGACACCTCCAGACACCCCCAGACACCTCCAGACACCTCCAGACACCCCTAGACACCTCCAGACACCCCCAGACACCCCCAGACACTGGGATCAGAGCCTCCCAGCTCCCACCCCGGTTCACCGATGGCCATAGCGCTCTCTGGACCAACATGAACGCCAGTGCAAAGCTGAATATGTTCGCAACAGAGGATTCATACGGCCGACATCTTAAAATATTGCAGGCGCAACGTAAATCACCGACCAATCAGCTCCTCAAAATCAGACCTGTTCTCTTGTCCTGAGTGCCGATGGAAGGATCTTTGACCGGCAGTGAAGAGGAGCTGGAGAACATCAGTTCAACCTGATGACGTTGATCACTGAGACCACAGTGTGATCAGCTCTGAAGTGTATCATGTTCATGTCTTTGTGCTTTTGGATTTGTCTTTTCTCCTTTTGAACTCAGTTTCAACAAGATACAACTGTAGTTAACGGTGTGTTTCTGTTGATCACGTGTGTCGAGTCTCCTCAGCAGTTTCAGTTTCTTCACTTTGTTGTCAGTCATTTTTTGTCATTTTCAGCTTCTGACTTCCATCCTGTTGTCATATAAAGCAGTGAAACATGACCGTCAAACACAACAGTGCAGGACTCCATGTGACTGGGCAGATACATGGACCTATATCTGCCTCAGTCAGCGAAGTTCAATCACTCGTGTTCTCTGCCCATGCAGATAATGTGAGTGTTTTCCTTACTCACACTGACGATACTGAGCATCTCCTGTAGGCCCTGGGCCAGTGTGGTCCCCCTACACCCCCAACACTCAACAGAACCAGGTTCTTCTCAAGCTCCTGGGTCTACTGAACAGGAACATCCATGTTGACGTTGAACATTTAGGGATGCAGCCCATGTTTTGACTGCTTCTCTGAGGGTTACTCTATAATCTGAGCTTCCTCTTTTAACCACATTTTATTGTTTTCATGCACACAGAAAATACAAACAAAAACAAAAAACCCACCCACCTCACAGCAAGTTAGCTATTTAAACAAACAGAAAAAAAACCCAAAACAAATGCAAAATATAGTCCAGTTCAGCAGAACAGTCGTAAAGAGCAACCAGTCATCAACAGGCTGTTAAACCGTGTCGGTGAGGATCAATAGAGGTCATCACTGCTGAAACAACTTAAAGTTAAAAGTACAAACCCACAAATCGCCATATATTTAGAGAAACTACAGTAATCGGTACCATCGGAGCAATAACACACACATGTTAAAGGACTGGCAGATGACAGGCTGTGTTTATAGCCGCTCTATGTGGGTGTGAAGTTAAAACTGGTTAAGAAGTGAGGAATCCCTGGTGAGGCAATAGAGGCAGTCTGGAGACTGTCTGGTGGGATCCAGTGGGACTGGACAGTCCCGGGTTGGACAAACTGAGAGAAGAGTGAGGAGAGAGGTGGTTGCTGTCCTGGCATGGTTGATTTCCCCTGTAAAAGTGCATTGAGATGACTGTGGTATTTGATCCGAAATAAATAAATTATACTGAAGTGAACTGAGCATCAAGTTTCACATCAGTGATGTTTGTTATGTGTTTTGTCCTCGATGAGGAAAATCTTCAGAATTACTGTCAGTGACTTGTTATAACAAGTAGACCTCTGATCAAATAATGTGGATTTATTTCATATATCCAATACATGTTTTAGTCTTTTTAAAGTGACAGAGCCTGAGATGCCAGTTTCCCTCTGAATCGGACAGGATTCCATCCCCTCTGTGTGTTGGTGCACCTTTTCATTTGCTTGTGTAAATGAAGTTTCTGCCACAGTTCCAGAGGCTCTCACTGCAGGAAGGAGCTCAGAAACTTCCCAGACTCGGCGCCAGTGGACTTATTTCCATCCTGAGTGGCTACTTGCCATTTTGACCAAGGAGGCCACAGCAAAGTGAGGCTCTGCACCAAAGGCAAGCGCTCAGGTGTGCATGTGCATCTCCACCACGTCCCAGTAGTTTCCTGTCTTATGATCGCTTCACTTTGCAAAAAAGTGTATGAGCTGACCTTGCTGGTGAAAAGCAAGAGACTTGTGACCTCCTGTGTGTTTCTGTGTGCTTCACAGAAATGTGTCTGTGTGAATTTACACCAGTCTCTGCGTTGCAGCTGAGAGGCTTCCGGCTCTGCAGAGGGGAGAGGCAGGCGGCTTGCAGAGAATCAGCCGTGGCCGGTGCAGGAGAATGTCCCAGCACTGTTCCCCGGACATGGAGCCCTTCACCGTCTACAGGCCGACACTGGCCACAGTGCTTGTGTGTGTGGAACGCTCAATACCAGACGCCTGGGTTTTGTCCTTTGGACTTTAACAGTCTGTACTTCCTGCGGCAGCTGGAGAAGTTTCACCTCCCTGCGAAGATGCTGGTCAACTTTGCCACTGCCATCACTGACTTCATCCTTTTTAAAGGTACGGGGCAATAAAAGGCTTGTGATTCCTGGTTGTGCCGTCGGATCACATGACACTGGGCTTCTTGCCAATCCCGGCTTGTTTAAAGCTTCAGTATCAGTCTAAAGCTGCGTTTGAAGTGGCAGATTATGCTTGCTCACAAAAATGGCTCGGCAGCTCTTGTTTCCATGGTGACCTGAAATCTGCAGCTAAAAGCGTGATTGGCTGGCTGCTGGTGAGGAAGCAGCCAATCAGAGAGCACTTTTGGGATAATATGAGTTCAGAGTAGAGGAAACAATAACCCACATTTCTTACAATGTGAGCACTGTGGAACAACTGTCGTTAACTCAAGCACACTTTGTAGGTACAGCATAGCTTTTTCTCTCTGATGTACAGGAGGAGTAAGGTACTATAGTGAGGGCGCATAAACACTAAAAGAAGAATCAGACATGGTCTAATTTCTTATGTATTGACAAGTAAATACTTGAAATGGTCAGTGCCTTACCTTGGGGGTGAACATGTGTCGAATTCCGTCCACGGAGCCCTTCAGGATCAGAGCCCGGACCAGGAAGCAGATCAGCACCGCGTACGGGAACAGAGAGCTGAAGTACATCACCTGCAGGCAGAGACAAGCACTGATGAGCCCCAGGTGTGTGTGTGTGTGTGTGTGTGTGTGTGTGTGTGTGTGTGTGTGTGTGTGTGTGTGTGTGTGTGTGTGTGTGTGTGTGTGTGTGTGTGTGTGTGTGAGATAATCAGGTCTGTGCTCCTGAAGAGGCGGAGCAGCTCAGATAATGCGACAAAGGTTTTTGTTTAACTGAACACAGGCTGAGTCTCTACTACACTGTTCAAATCCTAGTGAAATGAAAGTTCCACCTCCAGAACACTCTGGTGTCTCTTCTAGAACATTTTCCTGCTAACTGGCTGAAGGTAAAATGTTAAAACACGACAATCTGAGAGAAAATAGCCGATAAACGGCGCTATTTCCTCTGCTGGGCGGAGCTTCTGACAATAATAGTGACATCACGAGTTGTGCACACGCCCAAGTTGTGTTTACATTATGGAGGATCAGAGTTTTGACCACGAAGAGGCTGAATTGAACCATATTTCATCATCATGGTCATTTCAAACCCAGTGATTGATGAAGAAGACACAGAAGGTGGTTCTGCCATCGGTGACCCCGTCTGGAACATGTTTGAGGAAGCAGAAGACGCTTCGTCCTCCATTCGTCCTCGTCTCCTCGCCTCAGCAGCCGCCACTTTTCACCTTTGAGGCTTTGAGGCTCCTGACTGTTGGCAGAACGACCGGCTTCCTGGATCCACCACGTCCAAGAGCTAGAAGACTGAATCACTGAAGATGAGTCCAGGTGTTACTTGATTGTCTACTAGCCGCCCGAGCTAGCGGCTAGCCGCTAACCTTAGAAGTAGAACCCCAACTATGGTTTTTTGCAAAGTAGTGTTTTACATTTCACTAGGCCTTTAAGCTCAGTCTAAACAATGGATTAAATGCATTTTATTTTTTCCATTGTGACATGATAAGTTCACTTCAGTGGTTTTCTCAAGATCTCAAGTTCTTCTTGTGCCCGTCTTAGTGGCAAGGCACAAAGATTACCTGCCTCTGCAGTTATTTAATTATGGACAGAGTCCGGAGGCCAGGACTCTATTGTATTTTATGCGTTTATGAGTATTTTTGCACTCCTAATAATTTGGCTATCAGCCTAAATTTGACCCACTGAAGGCGCTCAAAAACTCAGCAAATGTGGCACGCTCATCAGGACTGGCAGAAACATCAAGGAATTGTAAGCATTAACCTACAGGGTGCCAAAATGTGCTCTCTAGCGCCACCTACAAACACTACAACAGCCACAGGAAGCAAACCAAAACTCAATTGTTCGTCTCAAAGTAAGATTTTCAACCAAAAAAGGCTCTGACGCAAACTCTATGTCCGTATGGGCTTCAAAACACCATTAAATGGCCGAGACTCTCCTGCTCAATAATCTAGACCAGTGGTCCCCAACCTTTTTATCCCCGCGGACCGGTCAATGCTTGACAATTGTACTGCGGACCGGGGGGGTTCGTAGATTGTTTATGTTGCGAATATAATAAAACTCTTGATGTGGTGGCCGCCAGTAATTTCTTCTGTCTTTCGTGTTCCTGTTGTTTTTTCTTTCAAAATACTCCGGGGCCTTGTTTTTAAATCCAGGGTGCTTGGTCTGCAAGTGGCGAAGCAGTTCTGAAGGCTTCATTGCCTCGTTAGAGAGCCGCTCGCCGAGCGGGCTTGGTCTGCGGGAATCACCTGTCGCCATAAATCAGAATCAGAATCAGAATTTCTTTATTGCCGTTGTAACAGGTACAACGAAATTTCATAGAAAGTTTTGGGGAAAGAAGGACAACAAGCAGAACTCCTGGTACTGTCTGTTAAAAACTTTCTTTTTCTTGGAAGTTGTCGGCTCTTCTTCTGTCTCTTCACCCTTTTCCCCTTCCAAAAGAAACTTTCCAAACACGTCTGTTTTTTGCTCATTTTGCTAGCTTGTGGATTAAACGTTTGGCGCTCAAGTGACCGAGATGTAACCCAGAGAATCCGGTCATTTTTCAAAATAAAAGATTGTTCAGACTCAGATAATAAATACAACAGAAATAATTAATTATTTCTTGGGCGGCCCGGTACCAATTGGTCCAGGGACCGGTACCGGACCGCGGCCCGGGGGTTGGGGACCGCTGGTCTCTACCATTTTTCAAGAGATGGCAGTGGGGAAATCCAAGATGGCGGCGACTGTGAATGAGTATGGCGCTGCCATCTTGGATTTCCCAAATAACGTAAATGGGAAGCCGACGTGCCAGAAGTGAGGTAAATGGAGGTTGAAGCACCGGAAGTGACGCGAGGAAGCGCAGCTACAGGAAGTGACGTAGCAGAACCCACTCAGAAATGACGCAAAACGGGACGCTTATGTCTCAACGCACATTTAACGTTTCTTTTTACGTGTCTTCGTATCTCAACAGAGAGGATTGTCTTATGATAAGGTAAAGTGTTGTCTTCTTGTCGATATAGAAACGATCAGCCTGCTCTGATGAGAATCAGTAGTTATTAGAGCGGCTCACTTAATCACATTTTAATCGTGATTATGATTTTGGCTTCAGACGATCTCAGAACTCCTAATGGAGGAGAAACGATGACGAGGAGACGATGAACGGCAGTCAGAGGAGGAGTTCAGCAAGGAACTCTAAACTTTATCCTCCATGAATCCACACTTCTCACTAACTCTTCTTTTCTCTCCAGCATGAGAGCAGCGCCACATGCTGCTACACCAGAATACCACCGACAGGAAACCCCCCCCTCTCTACAAAATAAAGTTCCTCACTGTGGTGATCAGTTCAGGTCATAATTCACCCAGTTACTGTGGGGCGGTGGGGAACTTTATTTTGTAGAGAGGAAGTAGTTTAGTGGTTCCACCATGTGAAGCTCCGTTGGAGAGAAAAGAAAAGTGTTTGTGAGAAGTGTGTTGGAATTAAAAACAAAGTTTAGAGTTCCTTGCTGAGGAACGTGTGTTCATCGGCTCGACACCGCCACTATTTTAGTTTGGAACAATTTGTCAAAGTATTTATGTTGGACTTATTTATTGATGTAAATCTATCTCTTATTCTATCTTATTTATTTCTTGTTTTCAAAAGATTGGGTGCAGTACAGCAGTTTAGGGATTAGCGAGATTGTATGTTAGTTGGTTAGTTTAATGCTAATACTTTTAATGCTTTTAATGTTTGCTTAGCAGATTAACATGAGATAAGAGCAGAGTCCAGGTGAGGGACACCAGGGGAGGAACCGGTGTAGGTGATCACAGGTATTAACTGAGCATGCTCAGTAGAATGCTTACGTTTTTTTTCCAATTGAGCTGATATTTGGGGGATGGCCTGAAGGAGGGGGGGGGCTAGGGTTATAGATCACTAGCTAATTATCTGGGTCGCCCCCCCCCGTCAGGGTTCCAGGACCAACCCAAGCTGAAAGTGACTTAATAGATCCTTATCTATGGAAACCAGAAACATTCAGGTTCAGGTTGGGGTGAAGTGGTGGCCTCTATGCCACAGGCTAGATTAGAGTTTAGTAGGTTTTCAAAATAAAAGTGCTCTCATCTTTTTCAAAATAAATCCTCATTCCAAACGTATACTTGATCAATATTTAAAGGGGCCAGAGGCCATGACTGGGGTGACCCCGAAGGGCCAGAGTCCTGGGTGTGAGGTCCCCAGCAATGCTGCTTGCAGATTTAATTATTATTCGGGACCGTTGCTCTTGTTAATTAAAATGTATTTATTGCATATTACTGAATGCAGACCAATACATTCAAATTATAGTCATTAAAATCATTACAAATACCATTTTTTGGTCTGTTTTTTTCCTTCTTTTTATTCCTTCGGTGGCCCTCAGCCCATCGTTGGGTTCCTAAATTGTCCCTCAGCTATCAAAACGAGAAGCCCTGGTCTCCAGTGGATTCGTCTGCAGTGAGTGGATCTCAGGCTGCTGAATTACAAGGAGAATCCCTACCCCCTATCCAAACAAGGGGTTGAATCCCTCCACACACTCTGTCCGTCCCGTTCTCGTCACACTTTCTATCCTCTAACCCCAATCAGAACAGCAGAAATCCGCCGCCTTTGATCCTGGTTCTTCAAAGCTTTCTCCCTGTTAAATAGGGGAGATTTTCCTTTGCTTCTCCTCTGCTTGCTCATCTGGAAATGTTGGGTTTTCCCTGTAAAAGTGCCTTTGAAATGACTGCGTTGCATTTGGTGCTATATAAATAAAACTGAATTGATTAGTTTCTCAATCATTTCTACAACATCGTGCCGTTAGCCACAAAACATGCTCCACATCTCCACTGTGTTTTAATTCACCCTTGACAATCGAGCAAAGCAGAAAAGAGCGCGGGAAACCATGGCAACCAAAGGGTCTGATCTTCTTTCACACACACGCACGCACACACACACACACACACACACACACACACACACACACACACACACACACACACACACACACACACACACACACACACACACACACAGAGGAATGTGACAGATCTGGGGTGGGATATTCCTTGGAAGAGGCTTTTGTGTGGACACGGGTGGGCATTAATATTCTTTTGTGACGCACGGCACTGATGACAGGAAAAGAAAAAGTGTAAGGCGGCGA
Organism: Blennius ocellaris; assembly: GCF_963422515.1. Lineage (NCBI taxonomy): Eukaryota > Metazoa > Chordata > Actinopteri > Blenniiformes > Blenniidae > Blennius > Blennius ocellaris. The sequence goes on along the minus strand of NC_137660.1, from coordinate 2,888,770 downwards.
TGCTTCGGCCATCAGACCCACCAGGTCACTGGGACGACCTTCTGGCTCCACACGTACCATTCTTTGGCAGTTTGGGTGGTTTCTTATTACTTTGCAAAGCTCTTGTTCTTCTGCAGCAATTCATTAGACTGCCTGGTTCTACTACAGATCGTTTTTTAATCCTGAATTTTGCATAAACGAACAACGTGAAATTATTTACATTACAAAACCACAAAACAATTTTCAAGAGAAACACATAAATATTTCTGTGCTTTATCTAACTGGTGTCACTAAACATACACTCTTCCAGCTTTGCCATCTTCCTTTAGGGCCCAGTTGAAACAGAAGTAGGAGTTCCAGCTCCTTCTTAAAAGCTCGATCCCATTCAGCTGAGGATCCGTCACGTCACGGTGATTTACATGCCTTTGTACTGTTTGCTGCCTCCAACTCTTGAGATGTGATTTGTGAAGTTATGGTCTAATTCTGACAATTTTTTATTGTTTTTTAATCAGCAGCTAATGGCTTAGAATATAGTTTCTAGTAATTGTCTTTAAATATATTTTCAATTAACTGTGATTGATGTACTAAAGTATTGGTATGAGGGCCCTTGACTTTACAAACGGTCGCTGACGATTGTTCTTTATGCAGCCATCTGCCCAAGACTCCAGTTCAGCGCTGCTCAACACGTCGATGGCGATCTACCAGTCCATCGCAACGGTAGTAATAGTAGATCGCATGGCATTAGAAAAAAAATAGACGCTGGTGTAATGAAACTAATTTACCTTTCCGAATTACGAGTACAATCGAACGCAGCATCAGATGACGGCTGGATTTTTCTTACCTTCAGGTCGACGCGCAAACAACGACGCTAAGTGTGGCGAAGCTAACAAGCTAGTCAGTGAGCTACCGCAACTTTGAAGCCCTCGCTTTTTTTCTTTTAAACTAGAGAAAGCTTTGGTCGTCAAACATGAGTGGGGGGGGGGGGGGGGGGGTGGGGCTGGACCAAGTGAGAAGACGAAGACGTGTCACTTTCATGAGGAATGGGAGGTGGACTGTTTTTCACAATGTCATTTTCGAAATGCGTTTGTCTCGTCTGCCAGTCGAGCGTCACAATACCAAAGAAGAGTAATCAGAGTAAACTCAGGTAATTACAATGTTCATAGTTAATCATGTCGTGTTGCACAATATTGGCTCGTACGGTTTTGCAAGGTACATCATTATTCATTGTACATATAAAGAATCCTCAATATATTTGAAAAGAATCCTCAATATATTTGAAAATAAATATATGTTTTGCATTTTTGTAGTGGGTGGATCACTGTGACTTGGTCGTTTTATAAAGTAGCTCGCAGGCTGAAAAAGTGCGCCCCCCCTGCTGGAGTTGCTCTGGAGTCTGATTCACTGTAGGATTTTTTTTAGGGATGCGCCGTTACCACTTTTTTCCAAAACGAGTACTGTGTATGAGTACTTGCATTCAAGTACTCACAGATACTGATACCAAGTACTTATATTTACTTCAAATTATTTTTTCATGGCATTGCGTCCTTTGACTTGACCGCTGTGCCTGAGAGAGCGACTTTGTTTCTGCACGTCCAGCATGAAGCTGTGCTTAAAACTAACGGAAAAATCAATCAAACAAGTGTTCCTCTCAGAAACTGACTTCCATGTCCTGCTTTCCAGCGGCTGTGAGACGAGGTAACGGCTCCTGATTCTCCTGTGACGTAAACCACATTGTGTCTTCAGTGTATCTTCCTATATAACAAGCATATGGACTCCAGGAGCCGATTAACCTTTTATTTACGTACACATCGAACACACACAGAGGAGCTACGTTCTGCTGCAGGATAACTCAGTGTTTTTCAACCTTCTTTGAGCCAAGGCACACTTTTTTCTTTGGAAAAATCTCGAGGCACACCATCACCCGGAAATGTAAACATTTAAACTCTGTAGCCTCTATTAACAATATAAAGTCAATATCCTGGTTCACATTCTTCCTTTTCAAAAACTTCTCCATCACTGTCACTGACACAGTACTTTGATACAAGATGGTAGCAGGAGGTGGAGATGAACCACACTGACGTCTGTCACTTTACATTTCACCGGCAAAGTTCTGTGCTGCCCTCTAGTGGTGAAGAGTATTGTAGCATCACGGAGTTGGTCGCTGCAGGGCATGATGGGAGTTCAGGTTGTGTGTTGCCGGAGGTTATTGAGGGTTATTGTCAGGGTTGTTGTGTGTTGGTTTGTTCTTGTGTTGTGTTGTTGTTCCTCGGTTCAGATCGTTCATTATTTCCTCTAGTTTGGTTTGTTGGATGTTGGTGTGAAACCAGGAGAGAGAAATGTGTTGTGTGGAGTCTCATCCTGTTATGAAGTACCGGTTGCGTGTGTTTATGTCAAAATAAAAGCCTCTGGTGTTCAGCTGGCAGAATAGAATTTCGACTCAGAGCAATTGTTCCTCGGTGCTCGCCACAGTATTTATACTAGATTACTCTGCACACTGTTCTACCAGCTGACAGTGGCTGAGAGAGCAAATGTTTTTTAAGAGAAAAATGTGAAATTGGATAATTTCCCACAGCACACCTGATGATATCTCGCGGAACACCAGTGTGCCGTGGCGCAGTGGCTGAAAAACACTGGGATAGCTCAACACACACACTACAATACCCACAATGCCTTGTGCCCGTCTCAGCTACGGCAGCCCTCGTAGGTCTAAATACACGACACACGAGCTGCCGTAAGGCCGCATCGGGTGTCGTGTCGTGGTATCAGTGGTACAAGTACTCATGTCTGGTATCAAACCGATACCCCAAACTGGTATCGGTGCATCCCTAGTTTTTTTTTTTAAACTTGGAATTTGTACTTTATTCATGTGAACTTAAACGCATTATCATCACGTCCCACAGCCACAGCTCAGTATATGCTGCCCCCCCCCCCCCACTGTGCTGGATTTTCCTCCCGTCACATCGCCTCCATGCTTCTAATATATTTACCATGTGTTTACTATTTATGCAACAAAATAAGCTAAATGGTGCAGATTTGATTACGTTAGAGAAGCAATATTAACAAAATACGATCAAACTGTTTACACGGCGGTTGCTTTGGCACATATCAGAGACAGATCTAATTCATTTGCACATATTCAATGACACCTGTATCCAATCTCCAAGTATCTGGATGCATGCGTGTTTTTCTTACTCACTTTGTCCAAAGGCAGATCTGACCTGTGCCACATAAGAGCAAAAAATCAGAATTGGGTCACATTACAACGACAGTGTGAATGCAGCCATAGATTAAAGTGCCATGAAGGTGCATTCACACATCTGGACTGCAGTAGCTTGTAGTTGCAGTAGTAGAACTATAAGCCCGAGTCGTTTCAGGGAGGACGATGTTGCACTTCTAACACTTCACATCTACAAATTGGAGGCTAGCTTGTTGTTAAAAACTGACCTTGTTGTGACCACTTGGTGTTTTCTCCAATATAAACCTAAAGTACAGCGGGCACTTGGTAAAGCGCACACCTTTGCCAACGCCACATTCGTTTGCGGGACCCAATTAGCATCACCAGCATGTTAGCCATTAGCTCATGTCGATGCTAACTAGGTAAGTCAGGTCACAATATCCCAGTGTCATCACTGTGATGTCATCACTGAGCAAGGGAGCGTCTTCAGGACAACAAATGCTCATCTCCTTTTATCGCCTTGGCTCTTCTCCATCAAGGCGCCTCCTCCGAGTGAAGAGTTTTTGAAAACAGTTGGCAAAATACAAATTGCATGAAATCTTCAGGGATGATTTGTCACCAGCCGAAGACCACGCAATTCGATTTTGGGACGTTAACGGCAAACATTTCCAGTACAAAGCGGATGGGAGACGCCCCTCATGGAGGAGATCAGACGAACTCGTCTATTGCCATGGAGACGCTCCCTGCTCAGGGTTTCACACTGATGTAGCTTCCTGACCCAGCAAGTTAGCATCCACATGAGCTAACGGCTATCACGCTAACTCGGTTCCGCAACCAAATGTGGCGTTGGCGAAGTTCTGCCCTCCACCGAGTGCCCGTGGAAGTTTGACCATGAAGGAAACCTTGCTCCAGAGGAGACTCATGAGCCAATTTAACCTCGGGCTTTGACCACACTCTTTCTTTATACGCGGCATAATCTCTAAATTAAATAATGTCCTAATTCTGGGAAGATGAAGAAACCTGACTACTTTTGGAATTAGTGCAAACTGGACTCTGATCCCATTAATGACGCAAAAAACTGTGCAATGATAATAAATACCTGCAAAAAAAACTCGTTAGCCGGTGGGCTAATCCTTCGAATGCCAGTCACGCTGCTGTCAGCTTAATTGCACTAAGCTACGGTAAGTCCACCAAGAAATTCCATACAAGATCACATGAATCATATCTGAGCCTGTATCATTACAAGAATCTGTCGAATCACATCACAGTCATCACTTAGCCACCAATTTAGACGCAACTCCAGAGTGCTCAGAACCAGGGAGATCTTTAAAAAACAACGTAGAAAGAAAGATCCTTTTGTTTCCAACATTTTCCACATTTCAAGACCTTTCAAGAATTGATTATCGTTGTGGAACAGCTGGACCGTGACAATTTCCTCTCTCGTGTTCAAGACGATGTCTTTTCTTCGGTTAATTCCACTCCCGGGACCCGGAGTGATGCACAAGCACACGAGCCTTACCTTCCCGGAGGACTGGATTCCCTTGATCATGGCAAGGCAAACCATGAGCCAGGCGGCCAGCAGGCACAGCGTCATCTTCCAGTTGAGCGCTCCTCCTTCAGAGATGCTGTCGGAGATGTTGAGCGCCTCGCGGTACCAGTAGTAGGTGGTAGCAGAGCTCTTCTCACACTCTGGAACCACATCTGGAGACAAACGCAGGAGCGTTCAGCCAACATGACACTTGGTCTTAGGACTGAACCTGCACTGCCAACACTGGTATATTTTTTACTATAGTATGTTTATTGTACTTTATTCTACACTTTGCCCCCCCCTCCCCCATCATAGTTTAATTTCCTTGTATTTCATCGTACTGTATATTTTGCTCCCCTTAGAACTTATTATGCTTTATTATAGTCTGTGATTTTTATCTTAGTCCTATTCTATTTTATTTTACTTATTATTACTTTCTACTGTAAATACTTTTGGCCCTTAGAGTTCTTGATAGTCATTGTATTTAAGATTCCTCTACTCTTATCTAACTGTTTGCACATTTCTTGTCTTTCCTCCTCATGAGTCCTTAAGAGCAGAATGGAACAAGTACATTTCTCCTTTGTGATCAATAAAGGCTTGTCTTATCTTATCTTATCTTATCTTATCTTGTCTTGTCTTGTCTTGTCGTGTCGTGTCGTGTCGTGTCGTGTCGTGTCGTGTCTTGTCTTGTCTTGTCTTGTCGTGTCGTGTCGTGTCGTGTCGTGTCGTGTCGTGTCGTGTCGTGTCGTGTCTTGTCTTGTCTTGTCTTGTCTTGTCTTGTCGTGTCGTGTCGTGTCGTGTCGTGTCGTGTCGTGTCGTGTCGTGTCTTGTCTTGTCTTGTCTTGTCTTGTCTTGTCTTGTCTTGTCTTGTCTTGTCTTGTCTTGTCGTGTCTTGTCTTGTCTTGTCGTGTCGTGTCGTGTCGTGTCGTGTCGTGTCTTGTCTTGTCTTGTCTTGTCTTGTCTTATCTTATAAGGACGCTAGAATGTTTGTGGTCATGTTAAAGTTGTATATATGATATTAGAGTGTGGATCTGCCAAACTCTTTATCTTGAAGAAATCTCTGCGAAACTGTAACATCTTTACATTTCTAACACAGTTTCCAGTCTCCAGTTCTCGTTCCTCTGCCACCTTCTACAGCTGACGGGGAACTCACAGGTGCTGGTCTTGTTCTTGACAAGCGGACATTCATGCCAAGGCAAAGGCTGCTGGAAGGACTGAGAGAAGTAGAACAGGCTCCAGCTGATGATGACGTTGTAGTAAAGAGCCACAAAAAAGCACACCTGCCGGAGAAGAAGCAGATTTACCACCACGACACACGTCCACCACACGTGACAGAAACATTCTCACGTAGATGAATTGCTCAGGAGCTTCCCTGCAGTTTCCCATGAGAACCTGTGTGAACCGGCATTCATCAATATGTATTTGGAACAGGAAGACACGTTCTTTCATCCACAGAACTTTCATTTGAGACCAGTTCAGGATGTTGCAGTATAGAAGTTTAGTTCCTTTAGCAGTGCTCGTCTCTGCAAACATCTACTTAAAGTCCAATTCCCTCAACACTCGTGTCAAAGTAAAACGGTTTTACAATCACGATCTTCTCTTTGACCAAGTTTCACTTTCCTAAAGCCCCCTACCTGGGCACCATACTCACCACGCAGCTGGCGAAGCCGATGCCCCCCAGCCGGGGGCTGATGTAGTTCCACACCCCGATGCTGCCCCGCCGGATCCGCTGGCCCACGGCCAGCTCCAGGAAGAAGAGCGGGATGCCAATAAGGATGAGCAGGATGAGGTAGGGCACCAGGTACGCTCCTGAAGGTCCAAACAAGACTGTTAGAAAACAGGTCCTCAAACAGCTTTTGGGTTTTTTTTAAACTGAAAACACAATAAAAAAAATGGGCTTTTGCTCCAAACAAACCCTGCAAACTGCTAAAAGTTGATTTGATTGAATTTCTTGTGCCCTGGTGTCCATCTGCCCCCACCTGCCTCCACCTGCCTCCACCTGCCTCCATCTGCCTCCACCTGCCTCCACCTGCCCCCATCTGCCTCCATCTGCCCCCACCGGCCCCCATCTGCCCCCATCTGCCTCCATCTGCCTCCACCTGCCTCCATCTGCCCCCACCTGCCCCATCTGCCCCCATCTGCCCTCATCTGCCCCCACCTGCCTCCACCTGCCTCCATCTGCCCCCACCGGCCCCCATCTGCCTCCATCTGCCCTCATCTGCCTCCACCTGCCCCCACCTGCCTCCACCTGCCCCCATCTGCCTCCATCTGCCCCCACCTGCCTCCACCTGCCCCCATCTGCCTCCATCTGCCCCCATCTGCCCTCATCTGCCCCCATCTGCCTCCATCTGCCCCCACCTGCCTCGACCTGCCTCCACCTGCCTCCATCTGCCCCCACCTGCCTCCACCTGCCTCCATCTGCCCCCACCTGCCCCCACCGGCCTCCATCTGCCCTCATCTGCCTCCATCTGCCCCCACCTGCCTCGACCTGCCTCCATCTGCCCCCATCTGCCTCCACCTGCCCCTATCTGCCTCCATCTGCCCCCACCTGCCCCCACCTGCCTCCACCTGCCCCCATCTGCCCCCACTGGCCCCCACCTGCCTCCATCTGCCCTCACCTGCCCCCACCGGCCCCCATCTGCCTCCATCTGCCCCATCTGCCTCCATCTGCCCCCATCTGCCTCCATCTGCCTCCACCTGCCCCCATCTGCCCCCATCTGCCTCCACCTGCCTCCACCTGCCTCCATCTGCCCCCACCTGCCCCCACCTGCCCCCATCTGCCCCCATCTGCATTTATTCCTACTGAGGAGCTCCAACAATCATAACACCAATTTTCACATATTAACAATACGAGCTTTCATACTGAAATACTTTGTTTTAAGCTCTTTAATAATGACAGACCTACGGTATATTAATTAATGTATCAATTAAATTAATCTTATATGGCAATGAAGAAAGACTTTGATTATCCGTTTGGAATTCTCACTCTCTCTCTTTCTCATTCGCACACACACACACACACACACACACACACACACACACACACACACACACACACACACACACACACACACACACACACACACACACACACACACACACACACACACACACACACACGGTGTGTTCAGTCATTTTGAAAAGCCAGAAGAGACACAAAAGTGTAAAAATAGCTGAGTTCCAGTAGGATTAGTACAAAATGACTTTGTGGTGCAATAAAAGATGGAGGTCAGCTGCTATAAATTAAAGGTATAGTAGAGGATTTTCTTCTTCCGGGTGGACCATCAAAATAACTGGTCCTCCCAACTGTCAATCATTCTGGTGATATATGACGTAAGCCCGTCGTACGTGCTCGTCCCTGCACGCAGCTCACTCCACATGGTTCTCATCATGCCGGTGGCCGACCCGACGCATTATTCTGGGACATTTTTACACAGTTTCACCCCCTCTGGTGCAAATCTTCTTGTAAAGTGAGCTTATGTGAGCGATGTCGACTTGTGACTTGTAAACAGAGCGTGCACGAGGAGAACTGGGCTCGTCACGTCTCTCGCACGCGTTTTAGTAGGCGTTCCGTCTCGGGAGCAGGTACAGCGTTGCGCATGCGCATTTTTTTCAAACGGTGGAGAGGGCGGTTCTTTCCTAAAATTCCTGAAAATCCTCCTGTACACCTTTAAGTAAAAGACGGAGGTCAGCTGCTATAAATATAATTAAAAGACGGAGGTCAGCTGCTATAAATATAAATAAAAGACGGAGGTCAGCTGCTATAACTTAAATAAAAGACGGAGGTCAGCTGCTATAACTTAAATAAAAGACGGAGGTCAGCTGCTATAACTTAAATAAAAGACGGAGGTCAGCTGCTATAACTTAAATAAAAGAGGTCAGCTGCTCTGTCACTGGTCCAATCGGCATCACTGGACGTGTGAGCATGAACTCGTTCTTCTTTAAAGGAAACTTTATCGTGATGAAGACAATGAAGTTTGCTCAGTGAGTTTGATCCTTGTTTCAACACACTGCATTGTTCCACGATCAGGGCGTCTTGTCATGTCCTTCAGCCAGTCTGCTCGTACAAAGAAACACGTGTGTGTTAGTTTCTAATATTAAACCATCTGGTCCTGGTTCACGGAGTACACACTTTGATATCACTCGTCTCGTCTCCATTGTTTGAGGTGAAAAGCTCCTCATATGTTTGGACACTTTGAAGCTTTGAGGAAACAAACTGCCTCCTGAGAAAAGGGACATTTACAGTTTTGTCTCTCCCTCCTAGAAATAGCTTCCAGTCCTTTTTCTACTTTCAGCTCTGCTGTGAGTGAAGAGAAACACTGAACAGTGTTGATTTCTTTCTTTCAATCTTCCTCACGTGGCTCCACAGCCTCTCGTGGCTCCACAGCCTCTCGTGGCTCCACAGCCTCACGTGGCTCCACAGCCTCTCGTGGCTCCACAGCCTCTCGTGGCTCCACAGCCTCTCGTGGCTCCACAGCCTCACGTGGCTCCACAGCCTCTCGTGGCTCCACAGCCTCTCGTGGCTCCACAGCCTCACGTGGCTCCACAGCCACTCGTGGCTCCACAGCCTCTCGTGGCTCCACAGCCACTCGTGGCTCCACAGCCACTCGTGGCTCCACAGCCTCTCGTGGCTCCACAGCCACTCGTGGCTCCACAGCCTCTCGTGGCTCCACAGCCACTCGTGGCTCCACAGCCACTCGTGGCTCCACAGCCTCTCGTGGCTCCACAGCCACTCGTGGCTCCACAGCCTCTCGTGGCTCCACAGCCACTCGTGGCTCCACAGCCTCTCGTGGCTCCACAGCCACTCGTGGCTCCACAGCACCTCTGACGTCCCGGAGCTTGAAACAAAGTGAGTTTTATCCTGAAAATGTGGTTTCGTCACAAAACCTTCAGAGGGAATCTTAATCCAGCAATCACAGGCGACACATTAAACATGTTTTAATATTTGATGAGTGACCCCTCGGTACTCTGCTGAGGCCCAGACCGCCGGGGGGTCCAGGTTCTTTACTTGAGGCCACGAAGGAAGAGTCTGTATGAGGCTGCGTGGCTCCGCTTTGAGACGCTCCACAGCACTTCTTTGTAATGAAGACATGCTTTTGGTTCATCAGCAACTACTAAACAAACTACATGCTACTGTACATGAAAGCTTTATGAACGATTTTTAACCATAAAATGAGCCTTTTAATTAATGTCTTCATGTGAAAGAGAACTTTAATCAGTGTGTTTACGTAGGTTTCTATTATAAACGGCTGTAGAGCTGTTCTATCATTCTACACCTCCATTCCTCCTTCTATCATTCTACACCTCCATTCCTCATTCTATCATTCTACACCTCCATTCCTCCTTCTATCATTCTACACCTCCATTCCTCCTTCTATCATTCCACACCTCCATTCCTCATTCTATCATTCTCCACCTCCATTCCTCATTCTATCATTCTACACCTCCATTCCTCATTCTATCATTCTACACCTCCATTCCTCCTTCTATCATTCTACACCTCCATTCCTCATTCTCCACCTCCATTCCTCGTTCTATCATTCTACACCTCCATTCCTCATTCTATCATTCTACACCTCCATTCCTCCTTCTATCATTCTACACCTCCATTCCTCATTCTCCACCTCCATTCCTCGTTCTATCATTCTACACCTCCATTCCTCATTCTATCATTCTACACCTCCATTCCTCCTTCTATCATTCTACACCTCCATTCCTCCTTCTATCATTCCACACCTCCATTCCTCATTCTATCATTCTCCACCTCCATTCCTCATTCTATCATTCTACACCTCCATTCCTCATTCTATCATTCTACACCTCCATTCCTCCTTCTATCATTCTACACCTCCATTCCTCATTCTCCACCTCCATTCCTCGTTCTATCATTCTACACCTCCATTCCTCATTCTATCATTCTACACCTCCATTCCTCCTTCTATCATTCTACACCTCCATTCCTCATTCTCCACCTCCATTCCTCGTTCTATCATTCTACACCTCCATTCCTCATTCTATCATTCTACACCTCCATTCCTCCTTCTATCATTCTACACCTCCATTCCTCATTCTCCACCTCCATTCCTCGTTCTATCATTCTACACCTCCCTTCCTCATTCTATCATTCTACACCTCCATTCCTCGTTCTATCATTCTACACCTCCATTCCTCGTTCTATCATTCTACACCTCCCTTCCTCATTCTATCATTCTACACCTCCATTCCTTGTTCTATCATTCTACACCTCCATTCTTCCTTCTATCGTTCTACACCTCCATTCCTCATTCTATCATTCTACACCTCCATTCCTCATTCTATCATTCTACACCTCCATTCCTCCTTCTATCATTCTACACCTCCATTCCTCATTCTCCACCTCCATTCCTCGTTCTATCATTCTACACCTCCATTCCTCATTCTATCATTCTACACCTCCCTTCCTCATTCTATCATTCTACACCTCCATTCCTCGTTCTATCATTCTACACCTCCATTCCTCGTTCTATCATTCTACACCTCCCTTCCTCATTCTATCATTCTACACCTCCATTCCTTGTTCTATCATTCTACACCTCCATTCTTCCTTCTATCGTTCTACACCTCCATTCCTCATTCTATCATTCTACACCTCCATTCCTCCTTCTATCATTCTACACCTCCATTCCTCATTCTCCACCTCCATTCCTCGTTCTATCATTCTACACCTCCATTCCTCATTCTATCATTCTACACCTCCCTTCCTCATTCTATCATTCTACACCTCCATTCCTCGTTCTATCATTCTACACCTCCATTCCTCGTTCTATCATTCTACACCTCCCTTCCTCATTCTATCATTCTACACCTCCATTCCTTGTTCTATCATTCTACACCTCCATTCTTCCTTCTATCGTTCTACACCTCCATTCCTCGTTCTATCATTCTACACCTCCATTCCTCATTCTATCATTCTACACCTCCATTCCTCATTCTATCATTCTACACCTCCATTCCTCCTTCTATCATTCTACACCTCCATTCCTCATTCTCCACCTCCATTCCTCGTTCTATCATTCTACACCTCCATTCCTCATTCTATCATTCTACACCTCCATTCCTCCTTCTATCATTCTACACCTCCATTCCTCATTCTCCACCTCCATTCCTCGTTCTATCATTCTACACCTCCATTCCTCATTCTATCATTCTACACCTCCATTCCTCCTTCTATCATTCTACACCTCCATTCCTCATTCTCCACCTCCATTCCTCGTTCTATCATTCTACACCTCCCTTCCTCATTCTATCATTCTACACCTCCATTCCTCGTTCTATCATTCTACACCTCCATTCCTCGTTCTATCATTCTACACCTCCCTTCCTCATTCTATCATTCTACACCTCCATTCCTTGTTCTATCATTCTACACCTCCATTCTTCCTTCTATCGTTCTACACCTCCATTCCTCATTCTATCATTCTACACCTCCATTCCTCATTCTATCATTCTACACCTCCATTCCTCCTTCTATCATTCTACACCTCCATTCCTCATTCTCCACCTCCATTCCTCGTTCTATCATTCTACACCTCCATTCCTCATTCTATCATTCTACACCTCCCTTCCTCATTCTATCATTCTACACCTCCATTCCTCGTTCTATCATTCTACACCTCCATTCCTCGTTCTATCATTCTACACCTCCCTTCCTCATTCTATCATTCTACACCTCCATTCCTTGTTCTATCATTCTACACCTCCATTCTTCCTTCTATCGTTCTACACCTCCATTCCTCATTCTATCATTCTACACCTCCATTCCTCCTTCTATCATTCTACACCTCCATTCCTCATTCTCCACCTCCATTCCTCGTTCTATCATTCTACACCTCCATTCCTCATTCTATCATTCTACACCTCCCTTCCTCATTCTATCATTCTACACCTCCATTCCTCGTTCTATCATTCTACACCTCCATTCCTCGTTCTATCATTCTACACCTCCCTTCCTCATTCTATCATTCTACACCTCCATTCCTTGTTCTATCATTCTACACCTCCATTCTTCCTTCTATCGTTCTACACCTCCATTCCTCGTTCTATCATTCTACACCTCCATTCCTCATTCTATCATTCTACACCTCCATTCCTCATTCTATCATTCTACACCTCCATTCTTCCTTCTATCGTTCTACACCTCCATTCCTCCTGATGTTGAAACGTTTGATTCAGACACGTCCAGAAATAAAGTGAAAGGAGCAGAAATTCACTACGTAATGTCCAAATGGTGAAAAATAAGCCTCAAGCTCATTTATTTACAAAAGAGGAGAGACGTGATTCGGCACTGTTGAGAATTAGTTTGTCTCTTTTTGGACCAAGGAGAGTTTAACATCAGTATTTGACATGCTTTAGTTAGAAAACACCACTATCTAATGTGGTCGGTATTATTTGATCTCAAAGCTGCAGAACAGCAAATATGACAGAATTAATATTTGAGGTTATCATCTAATTTCCACACATTATTTATATATATATATATATATATATATACCGTATTTTCCACCCTATAAGGCACCTAAATACCTCAAATTTTCTCACAAGCTGCCAGTGCGCCTTATAACCCGGTGCACCTTATATATGGAAGAAGTGTTCTACTTGAGACTGCTATTTGACAGCTGAACAACCAGAAGCTTTTATTTTGACAACTCTAACTTCACAACCGGATGTTCAGAGCGGACGACACTCCACACAACACCTTCATCACTCATGGTTGCACACCAACATTCTAACAAACCAAAATAAACTAGATGAAATAATGACTCCCTAAACTGGGGAACAAAAACACATAAACACAATCAACACAACACCAAGCCCAACAACAACCCACAATAACCTCCAACAACACAAAACATGAATTCCCATCATGCCTTGCATCCTGAGCTCCTCAGTGCAGCCGATAGCTGCAATGAATTATGGGAGTTTCTGTTTGTGGTGTTTTAAATGCAATTATTGGGGGTTATATTTGGTTTGTGGTGTCGGTAATAATTGTGTTGTGTTGTGTTTTTGTTGCTTAGTTCATGTAGTTTAGTTTATTACCGGTAGTTGTAAGTTGTCAACCAGTAGTGAAGAAGGTTTTGTGTGTAGTGTCCTCCTGGCATAGGCTGCAGGTAGGACTATCAAAATAAAGCGTGTGCACCTCTCTGGGTGTTAGAATCAGTGGAAAATGTAACCTAATGGCTTTGAGCTATAAAGGTTATGACCACTGGTCTATTCCATGTGCCTTATAATACGGTGTGTTTTATATATGAACAAAGTTGTAAATTATGTCAATCAATGTAGGTGCGCCTTATAATCCAGAAAATACGGTATATATATATATATATTTCTCTATGGCCGCTCTGGGGCTCCATAAAGTATAAATAAATAAATATAAATACTCTTCATTACAGTATTGTAAAAGTTAGCGGAGGTGCGTTAACTTTAAGGCCAAGAGAACACCCGGTGAAAGTGAACTGAGTTTGAAGGAACCATTCGCAGTGGCATCGCCCTGAACCCAGAGGAAGTGAGTTCAGGACTTTCCACTCACACACCTAAAAACATCCAGCGCTCTCCACACGTATCCCTCATGTACGCAATCAATTCAGCCCTGACTCATCTCCAGTTTGTGTTCAGGCAAAGCAGGCAGCAGCTCCATCACTGCTTCTGTCCCCAAACCTCAGCAGTTCTGGCAAATGATTGGACCGGAGACAAACAAAATCTGTAATGTAAATGTGAATTTCGATCCTTTGTTCTTACTGTTGGGACGAAGTGAGCCACTGGTAAGAGGCAAACGCAACAGGAAATTATACAGAATGTTGACTTTTTGTGTTAGTAAATGTATTTTGGCTAACTGGATAACAGACGATGTTCTTTCAAAGATTCAACAGCAGAAAATGGTTCTTAGTTTTGTTTCCCTCGATTTCCTGACCTGTCGGCTGCATCATGAGGATGTTTAAAAGTTGTTTAAAGTTTAAATGTTTAAGACGTGTTTAAAAAAACCTGGGAACCATTCCTGAATTATCCTGGACTTGAGATCTCCTCCATTATTAAAAGAACATTCACATCTTGAATTTTGTACAAGATACTGACTGTATAAATGGGCCAGTTTTTGTTTTTGTTGTTGTTTTTGCTTGTTTTTTGTATGTTCTGTGTAATTTCATTCTGTATTAACTAAAATCAATACATATATATTAGGGAAAAAAACCTAAAAACACATACGCATCAACAGCTCCAGGTATAAACTCCTCTCATACACATATATGGCACCACGCTGAATTAATGAATTGTCTTGTTTGCCTTCATGAGGTCATCTGACAGATATTGTACCCTGAAATACAGCAACAACAAAAGTTTCAAGACATACTTTTAAAATGACAATCGTGTGCAAACTAGCATTTTCCTTCAAGTGCTCCGTGTTAAAGAGCTTCGTGAAGGTCTAAAGTGCTGCAAGTGAGCAAGTGAGCAAGTGAGCAAGTGAGCTGTTCCTTACAATCATCAATAAAGTCACTTTCCTGACACCTTTCATAAAAACAGACTTTAATGTGACGAGCACTGACATGATCAAGATGTCTTCACCTTCATCGGTGCAACATGTGAAAATCCGTCACCATTTTGAAGGTTCTAGAGTTTTTATGGCTTTAGAAAAGTTACTTTATTTAATCTTTATATTTTATTTTATATTTATATTTATTTGTATACGTTTATTTATATTTGAGAGAGGATCTAAAACATCTCTCTTGTGTTAGTGTTAGTCATGTGACCAGCCAATAGCACAAGCCCATCTACGGCGGACAGGCCTGAAAACAACAATAAAGTTATTTTTAGTACATAATAGACAGATTTCAAATAAAGCCAGAGCGTGTTGAACGTTCCTGAAGGAGTCCAGCTCTTCTCCTTGGTCTTTATGCTCTGAGCACTGAAGACACTTCCCTGAAATACCATCAATAATTTGCCTGGACACTTTTTGTGCAGCCTACGGAAGCCCTAAGAGGCCATACCCTAACCCAGGGATGTCCTTACAGTTAAAACTAATCAATTATTAATGAACTAATTTCAATCTTACTCTAAGTCGGGCTCCACTGCACTTCACTGACATCTTTTATCCTTTCATTTCACTCATTTCAAGGCCATTTGTGTTTTCAGTATAACGTCCTGCCACAGTGGTTTTCATGCTAACTTACCTCCTCCATTCTTCTGGCACAGGTAGGGGAAGCGCCACACATTGCCCAGGCCTACAGAGAAGCCCACCTGGGCCAGGATGTACTGGAGCTTGCTGTTCCAGGCGGGGCGTTCCTCCTCCTCCTCGCCCTCAGAGCCCCCCTCCTCAACGTCGCACTCTTTCCCATCTCCGCCACGGTTGTTGATGATCAGTGACGGCTTCTTGAAGGAATCGTCACACGTGTCCTCGTGGGAAAGCAGGTCTTTGACAGACTCCTTGACATCGTCGTCAAGCTCTCTGTTGACGGCCTTGCTGTTTTTGGGCATTTGATAAGGCAAACAAGGGGCGCAGGGGATGGAACGTCTTTGAGTGTGGTTTGCTGGAACCTGACGAGTTGTGAGAGGAAGGGCTGGTGTCTGTGCTGAAAACAAAGACTTTTGAAAAGAACTTTCAGCAACGGGGCTAAAGTGAAGCTGGCTGGGTTTCAAAGTCCTGAAGGGTGTTTGAGACCGTCTGAAGAAGTTGCTGGATCAGAAGGTATTCTTCATTATCACCAAATATCTGGAAGCAGAGAAGCAGAAAGCAAAGTAAAACACCCAAAGAACTCATTGAATTTCCCTCATAGATTGACTGGTTTTCATTAAGGTTTTACATTCAAACTGACAGTGATGTCATCCACAGTAAAAAGAAACTCAACAAAACAAAAACTTCCTATAACAGCACTGTATGAAGACAACAAGAATGTCAAATGTGCTATTTTGCAGTTCATTGTAAGTTGTTGAAATACAATTGTACATATTAGGGACGCACTGATCCAGGTTTCTTCACTTCCGATCCTCATACCCAAATTTGAATATCTGCGATACAGATATCAATCCGATAACAGAGTTGTGTTTGCTTTAATATTATTACTATCATTATTGTTGATTTTATATGAGGCAGTAATAAGCTCGCTACAGGAAAGTATGAAATGTAGGAATGTTTGCATGTTTTTCCAGCTCTAGCAGCACAAATGATTGGGACTATTTTCAGGGAGTTTAGCGTGGAGGAGGACGCAACTTCACCGAGGAGTGAATCTGCTGCTACAGCCTGGAGGAGCTGCTGTTCATTGTTTTGATGGAGGTCAGAGTCGTTCTCCTGGAGAGCTGGAGTTTTAAAACGGTGACGTCTGGCTGCAGAGCGCCACCTGCTGGACAACGGCTTTGCAAACATCCACGTCGATGCTTTACGGTATTTTGAGCATAAAATCTGTCCAAACAGCGACATGTTGTCATGAAAACTCTGACAGCACGGATAGCGCGACTCCCGTAAGCATGCTAGCTGACTGCAAACTTTGGAAAGGATTTCCTGAATCATGACTCCGCCTCTCATTGAGACTCGCCTCCGTTCAGGAAATCCAGTCCACATTTTGCAGCCAGCAGAGCAGAGGAACAGAAACATGTGGACTCGTTTCAGCAGAAGCTCAGAAGAAGCTTCACAGATTGGAAATTTCCAAACCGTGAATTACCTTCATATCGAAACCCGATATAACCCAATATAACCCGATATAACCCAATATAACCCGATACAACCCGATATAACCCAATATAACCCGATATAACCCGATATAACCCGATATAACCCGATATAACCCGATACAACCCGATACAACCCGATATAACCCGATATAACCCGATATAACCCGATACAACCCGATATAACCCGATATAACCCGATATAACCCGATATAACCCGATATAGCCCGATATCACCCGATATAACCCGATATAGCCCGATATAACCCGATATAACCCGATATAACCCGATATAACCCGATATAACCCAATATAACCCGATATAGCCCGATATCACCCGATATAACCCGATATAGCCCGATATAACCCGATATAACCCGATATAACCCGATATAACCCGATATAACCCGATATAACCCGATATAACCCGTGCTGTGTTTGAATCACATGTAACCTGCTGGTCCAATAGGAGAACGTAAAACATCCAAGATGTTGGTGACCAGGATGTGATCTTACAGCGGCTCAGGGGAGGAAAACATGACAAAAACTTTTGAAACCATCGAAAATATGCTATATGGTATATCTTTTTTAAAAATGACACTTTTTGGAAAAACGATGGGAAAGGTTCAGAAACTGGATGGAAGGGTGGCTTTGAGGGGGGACAGCAGGACTACAGCTGACACTTATAAACACTGCATCAGTTTGGACTTTGACAATGTTCCAGAAGACGCTGGGTTTCATACAACACGCTCCAGACAATTCAGTGAGACAAAAGCATCAGGATTCCACGGAGAAACACAAGAGAGCATCAGGATGGTAATGAAACACAAACACAGGAGTGATGCACCGCAGGACCATCAACTGAAACTCTGAGACAGAAACTCTGGTCCAGGACAGGAGTCCCTCCGCCTGCTGCCTGCCTGTCTGCTGCCTGCCTGCCGTCCGTCTGCTGCCTGCCGTCTGCTGCCTGCTGTCTGCTGCCTGCCGTCTGCTGTCTGCCGTCTGCTGCCTGCTGTCTGCTGCCTGCTGCCTGCTGCCTGCCTGCTGTCTGCTGCCTGCCGTCTGCTGCCTGCCTGCTGTCTGCTGCCTGCCTCCTGCTGCCTGCCTGCTGTCTGCTGCCTGCCGTCTGCTGCCTGCCGTCTGCTGCCTGCCGTCTGCTGCCTGCCGTCTGCTGCCTGCCTGCTGTCTGCTGCCTTCTGCCTGCCTGCCTCCTGCTGCCTGCTGCCTGCCTGCTGTCTGCTGCCTGCTGCCTGCCTGCCTCCTGCTGCCTGCCGTCTGCTGCCTGCCTGCTGCCTGCCGTCTGCTGCCTGCCTGCCTCCTGCTGCCTGCCGTCTGCTGCCTGCCTGCTGCCTGCCTGCTGCCTGCCTGCCTCCTGCTGCCTGCCGTCTGCTGCCTGCTGCCTGCTGTCTGCTCCCTGCTGCCTGCTGCCTGCCTGCTGCCTGCTGCCTGCCTGCCTCCTGCTGCCTGCTGCCTGCCTGCTGCCTGCTGCCTGCCTGCCTCCTGCTGCCTGCTGCCTGCTCCCTGCCTGCTGCCTGCTCCCTGCCTGCTGCCTGCTGCCTGCTCCCTGCCTGCTGTCATGTGCATCATTAGCAAGTGGATAAATACATCACCGTGTCTGACGAGAGCACAAAGGATCATCTTCAGGCTCTGCAGCCGTAAGAAGAAGACGAAAGTTCAGCAGTGACGTCAACAACCTGCTGATAAAAAGGCTTTTTTCTGCAGGACTGTCCATACTCTGCAATATGTTGCCGAACGTGCAGGCCACGCCTCCTTCGCAACAGACCACGCCCCCACAACAGGCCACGCCCCCTCACAGCAGCCGTTTGTGAAGCAGCATTTTAACTTTTCAACTGCACAGTTTATTTCTCTCCTCTTGTGCTGTCAGAGATGCAATGCCTCTGAACTGTTTCAGTAATAACAGAGAGTTTTTATACCAGTTTTAACAGCAGGAGCTAACCGCTTTGAGTGATGCGTTCAGGTGCATCACGGCATTTTAATAAGCTGCAGCGCTCGGACAGTCGTGATGTTAGAAGCTAAACATGATTAAAATATGAGTGATAGTGATTAGCGAGCTGGAACACCGTGAAGCTCCTACACAGTTCGGCCAGGACGGTTGTCCTGCACAAACTGATTTGTTTGGCCAGAAGAAGCTCGCCGACAGAAGTGACGCCCAACTTTTGTCTTGTTCTGACGGAGTACCAATTGGCCCTCACCCCGGCACACACCTTATCAGAGGGTGTGCACAAAATAATCTGTCTCTCACTCTCTCTTACTCACTCACACACAAACACTATATAAATAATTACCTACGATGAATCTATTTTGTTAAGAGTTGTGATGATTCTGAAATTAACTCTGTAGGCTAGGTTGTATTGGTTTTAATATAAGGTACTTGTATATTGTGCTTTCATAAGGTTGTAATGTTTAATATTGTGCTTGTTGTAAAGCCCACACAAATGCAAACAGACACCATGTAATGATCATCATTCATTAAAGGTGTTTTGCTGAAAGCTGCAGAGATGAAGGAAGACGCTGGGATTCTTCTACACATTAGAGATAAAGACTGCGTGGCCATGGATGTTCAATACCACAAGTCCGTTGTGCAGCACTGATGTTCCAGAGGTTCCTCTGGGTTCCTTAGTGACCTGAATGTGACTGAAGTGAAATCTGTCTTGTCACTTCAACTGTCAAACCTGATTGCTTGGATGATTGGTGCTTCACTAGCAAGTTGTGTCAATATATCACATGGCTTGAGTCTTAAAGTGTTAACCCTTTGTCAACATGTAGTGCACCTTGCTTCTCAAGGTCGAAACCAGACGCCCAGATCTGATCTTGGTCTACCTGGTCGCCTTCTAACAGGTTCATCACAAGTTACTGGTGAACGTCACAACTTAGTAGTGCTGTTCCATTATGGGAAAAAATCCTAATTACGATTATTTTGGGCAATATTGACATCTTTGAATTTGGAAAAGCATTTATTGAACATGTTTAAAAAAAACTCTCCTGTTAAATATACAAAAATATCTTGTAATGTAGTCGTAAAAATAAACTAAATAAAATAGAATAAGAGATAGATATACATTAATAAATCAGTCCAACATAAATACTTTGACAAATTGTTCCAAACTAAAATAGTGGCGGTGTCGAGCCGATGAACACACGTTCCTCAGCAAGGAACTCTAAACTTTGTTTTTAATTCCAACACACTTCTCACAAACACTTTTCTTTTCTCTCCAACGGAGCTTCACATGGTGGAACCACTAAACTACTTCCTCTCTACAAAATAAAGTTCCCCACCGCCCCACAGTAATTATGACCTGAACTGATCACCACAGTGGGGAACTTTATTTTGTAGAGAGGGGGGGTTTCCTGTCGGTGGTATTCTGGTGTAGCAGCATGTGGCGCTGCTCTCATGCTGGAGAGAAAAGAAGAGTTAGTGAGAAGTGTGGATTCATGGAGGATAAAGTTTAGAGTTCCTTGCTGAACTCCTCCTCTGACTGCCGTTCATCGTCTCTACGTCATCGTTTCTCCTCCATTAGGAGTTCTGAGATCGTCTGGAGCCAAAATCATAATCACGATTAAAATGTGATTAATTGAGCAGCAACATTGTGCTTCATGGGACACAGAGGAGTCCATACGCCAGCCTTGCACTGCTTCAGTCAGTGGAGGGCAGAGACAAGATACTGAAAGGATTCTGTCAGAAGAGACCAACAACTCTGGTGTGGGACAATATTGACCTTGGACAGGAGACATTGGACAGGAGACATTGGCCGGTCAGGGGACTTCCCACCACACAAACAGCATTATGCTGCAAAGTTCAGTCATTGAACAACAGTCAAACCCAAACAGCCACTCCGGAAGTTTCCACAGTCAAAGCAACCCTCCCGTCCCCCTGGACCTGCACCAGGGACCCCAGAACCTGTCCCATCAGGACCGAGGTTCTCTGCAGACACCGTAGAGATTGAAGACGGAGCCTGCTGCACTAAGTGAACTCAATCATATCTGCTCAGTTCATTGATGCTGACAGACGCAGTGTTCCAGTCTGGACAGGTTTCCATACATTGTGTAGGTCCAGCAGTGTGTAAACATCCTTCCTGACAGGGATGAAACAAAACATCCTCTGAAAACGTGTCCATTGAACACAATACAAGCATACAGTGTACTTTCTAAAGAAGTCACGCTGAGCTCTAATAAAAAAAAACCACATGTACTGTAAAATGACAAAAACCTCTATTGTTAAAAGAAGAAAAGAATCAGCAACTGTAAACACTGTAAATAACAAGCAGTGCTGTTACAGTGATGTGTGTGTTTGTGTGGTAAAGTTCTCCATAGTTGATATGACTGAAGAAGTGTTTTTCCACAAATTTCATGGTCTGAATTAGAGCAGCAACAACCAATCAATAAAATCCATAAAATTCGATTATTAAAAGTGTTGTCAACTAATTTCATTATGGATTCGATGTGTTGCAGGATTTATGCGCCACTCGCCATGTTGCAGAGCCGTTTACTTCCCCTTCAGAGCTTTTTCAATGGTTCCCTCACTGAAAGTTTAAAACCAAGTGACAACCTGCAGAATGAGTTGAACGGAGCGAGGCGGAGGAGGAGGTGGAGGCGGAGGCGGAGGAGGAGGTGGAGGCGGAGGAGGAGGTGGAGGCGGAGGCGGAGGTGGAGGCGGAGGTGGAGGTGGAGGTGGAGGTGGAGGCGGAGGAGGAGGTGGAGGTGGAGGTGGAGGTGGAGGCGGAGGAGGAGGTGGACACTCATGGACATTGGGAGCATGAAGGCGCCTAAAGACTGACACCCTGTCCTGGACCACACGTCACTGAGCACCGACACACATTTAACTGTTAACACACCTGATGAGGACAACCTGCCTGACGAGGACAACCTGCCTCATGAGGACAACCTGCCTCATGAGGACAACCTGCCTGATGAGGACAACCTGCCTGATGAGGACAACCTGCCTGATGAGGACAACCTGTCTCATGAGGACAACCTGCCTGAGGAGGACAACCTGCCTGACGAGGACAACCTGCCTGATGAGGACAACCTGCCTCATGAGGACAACCTGCCTGACGAGGACAACCTGCCTCATGAGGACAACCTGCCTGACGAGGACAACCTGCCTGATGAGGACAACCTGCCTCATGAGGACAACCTGCCTCATGAGGACAACCTGCCTGATGAGGACAACCTGCCTGACGAGGACAACCTGCCTGATGAGGACAACCTGCCTCATGAGGACAACCTGCCTGACGAGGACAACCTGCCTCATGAGGACAACCTGCCTGACGAGGACAACCTGCCTGATGAGGACAACCTGCCTCATGAGGACAACCTGCCTGATGAGGACAACCTGCCTCATGAGGACAACCTGCCTGACGAGGACAACCTGCCTGATGAGGACAACCTGCCTCATGAGGACAACCTCCCTCATGAGGACAACCTGCCTGAGGAGGACAACCTGCCTGACGAGGACAACCTGCCTCATGAGGACAACCTGCCTGATGAGGACAACCTGCCTGAGGAGGACAACCTGCCTGATGAGGACAACCTGCCTGACGAGGACAACCTGCCTGACGAGGACAACCTGCCTCATGAGGACAACCTGCCTGAGGAGGACAACCTGCCTCATGAGGACAACCTGCCTCATGAGGACAACGGACAGGTTTTCCCACTAAACAGCCAAATACTGATTGTTGTAATCTTCAGACGTCGTGGTGTGAGGAAGTTAGTTTTGAGATGTGAAGTATCTGTGAAGCTCTTCTGTCAGTTTGACTTTCCCTTCACAGCAGAGGACATAAGACCTGTGGGACAAAACCCACCAAGAGGCTCCACCTGCTCCCACCAAGCAAGGAGCTTTTAGAGCATTTAGACGAGTTTTATTTTGACATTTCATTGTATTTTGCACCAGAACGTTTCATTAAAATTGACTTTGTGTTGAGATTGTAATCATTTTCAGTTCTAACTGTTTGATCTTGTAAAAATATAGACATTTAATTCAATACACTGTGACCACGACGCAGAAAAACTTATATCAATATTTGACCAGTCTGGTCACTCTGGATGAAACTGGACTGTTTGTGGTCCCTGAAGTACTTTACATCTTATTTAATAATCATCTTATATACATGTGTATGTATGTATTTATAGTGTATACATCTTTGTATTGGTTCATTTATGTACTTTTAAATAACTATAACATATTTGGTGTTTGATTCGTTCAATATAAACTGGTCCTGCAATTTGAAATGTTTTTTGTTTTTGTTTTTTTAACCGATTCCTCAAGTAATGGAAAAAATAATCGACCGATTAATTGATTATTAAAATAATCGTTAGTTGCAGCCTGAGTCTGAATTCACATTTCATGGTAATAGTAATAAAAGACTTGTCTAAAATGTTTTCATGGATATATAAGTGTTAATTTGTGAGCGATGTTAACACAACACAACATCAAACCTTCGTACAGGATTCCTCAATAATTTCTGGCTTTTGTCTGGGATACTTGTAGTGTGTAGTGTCCTGCAGACTGTCCTACAGCACATCCTGCAGACTGTCCTACAGCACATCCTGCAGACTGTCCTACAGCACATCCTGCAGACTGTCCTACAGCACATCCTGCAGACTGTCCTACAGCACATCCTGCAGACTGTCCTACAGCATATCCTGCAGAGTCCTGCAGACTGTCCTGCAGACTGTCCTACAGCACATCCTGCAGACTGTCCTACAGCACATCCTGCAGAGTCCTGCAGACTGTCCTGCAGACTGTCCTACAGCACATCCTGCAGACTGTCCTACAGCACATCCTGCAGAGTCCTGCAGACTGTCCTGCAGACTGTCCTACAGCACATCCTGCAGACTGTCCTACAGCACATCCTGCAGACTGTCCTGCAGACTGTCCTACAGCACATCCTGCAGACTGTCCTGCAGACTGTCCTACAGCACATCCTGCAGACTGTCCTACAGCACAGCCTGCAGAGTCCTGCAGACTGTCCTACAGCACATCCTGCAGACTGTCCTACAGCACATCCTGCAGAGTCCTGCAGACTGTCCTGCAGACCGTCCATGTGTCATATTTCAGTTTTCTTTATTTTCTGCAGGGCCTGAATTTCAGTGAAGGATTGTAGGGATCGCGTATATTTTATTCAATTCCCGCAAATCTGTGTTTCATATGCACCCACAGGGCTGTGTGCGTGTGCGTGTGTGTGTGTGTGTGTGTGTGTGTGTGTGTGTGTGTGTGTGTGTGTGTGTGTGTGTGTGTGTGTGTGTGTGTGTGTGTGTGTGTGTGTGTGTGCATGTAGTCTGCCTGCTGCAGAAAAGCCCTTCAAACCAGTTCGCCATGTAAGTGCGGTCTAAAACCGTCCGTAACTCCACATTTCGCAGCAGATCTGACAGCACCTCTGGGGGTGGTGACGTTTATTCTTTTAGTTTTATTTTTTATGAAAAAAAAAAAGAAAAAGAGTTTTAAACATGCTTGCGTGGCGGCGTGGCAGAGGAGAGAGAAGGCAGCGGGTCGGACGGCGCTCAGGGCAGCGATGAGGGCGACAGTAGAGAGACGAGGGCAGGAAGACCCACACATCAATGGGAGGGGAAATTCTGGAGGAGCAGAGGCGCTAAAACAAGGAGTGCAGACACTAGGAGGAAGGAGGACCTGATGCTGATGTCTGAGCCTGACGCTCCAGCAGGGCCGGAGCTCAGGGGGGCTGAGGGGGCTTCTCCCCCCCCCCCCCCCCCCAACAGCAACATTTCAGGTACAGGTTGTTTTCACACCTCACGGTGTGAATCTCTTTTTATTGAGTTAATGAACGTAGTCCTTGATTCCTTCATCAAACAAATGCCTTGATCTTTCTTTTCATTATATTCTGATGTGTTAACGACCTCTTCAAAAGAAGAATGCCGTTTTTAAATCATTGTAATAAATTACACAGCATGATAAAACAATAAACATTATTATTGTATTATTAAGAATTGGCTGAAATGAAGGCGTTCATCTATTATGAAAAACTAACTAACTTTTTAACGGATTTTTTTTTTAATACCATTTATTTCATTAAAAAAAAGTAATGTGTATAACTTGTATAATGAGGTCTGCGTAACACGTGCACCCGGCGTAACACACAACAGCCTGCAAACAATCAAAGTCTTGAAGTGGAAGGAAATGAAGAAGAGAAGAAACAGAACGGAGGAAAAAGAACAGCAGGGAGACTCACAGCCATGTACATAGTTCAGAGATTGTACAGGCA
The DNA here is from genome assembly GCF_963422515.1 of Blennius ocellaris. Taxonomy (NCBI): domain Eukaryota; kingdom Metazoa; phylum Chordata; class Actinopteri; order Blenniiformes; family Blenniidae; genus Blennius; species Blennius ocellaris. The sequence continues at coordinate 2,863,158 of NC_137660.1, read as the reverse complement.
GTTTTTTTAGGTGGAACAGAGAAACCAAAGAGGAAGTAAAGCGTTTGGAGGCGAGAGAGGAGAAGAACAGCAACAGTACAACTGTTAACATCAGTGAAGCAACAAAACTACAGAAATGTCTGGAGTTCCTACATTGTAGAGAGAAGAAGAGAGAAACACTGTTTGCTGAATCCGTAGGAAGAACATTCTGATCAGATTAACACTTTGTCTTAATGTCAAATCCTGCTGAACTTTTCAGGCTCACAAATATGTTGTTGCTTTAATTTCTGAGCTAATAGCTGGAAAGAAGTGATGGTGAGGAGAGGAGAGGAGAAAGACGAGAGCAGGAGGGAAGAGAAGACTAGAGCAGGAGGGAAGAGAAGACTAGAGCAGGAGGGAAGAGAAGACTAGAGCAGGAGGGAAGAGAAGACTAGAGCAGGAGGGAAGAGAAGACTAGAGCAGGAGGGAAGAGAAGACTAGAGCAGGAGGGAAGAGAAGACTAGAACATGGAGAGGAGAGGAGAAAGACTAGAGCAGGAGGGAAGAGAAGACTAGAACATGGAGAGGAGAGGAGAAAGACTAGAGCAGGAGGGAAGAGAAGACTAGAGCAAGGAGAGGAGACTATAAAGACTAGAACATGAAGAGGAGAGGAGACTATAAAGACTAGAACATGAAGAGAAGAGGAGACTATAAAGACTAGAACATGAAGAGAAGAGGAGACTATAAAGACTAGAACATGAAGAGGAGAGGAGACTATAAAGACTAGAACATGAAGAGAAGAGGAGACTATAAAGACTAGAACATGAAGAGGAGAGGAGACTATAAAGACTAGAGCAGGAAAATGAAGTGGTAGCGCCGTTCTGATTCTAAACAATGTTCTGATTCTAAACAATGTTCTGATTCTAAACAATGTTCTGATTCTAAACAATGTTCAGAATCAGATTCTAAACAATGTTCTGATTCTAAACAATGTTCTGATTCTAAACAATGTTCAGAATCAGATTCTAAACAATGTTCTGATTCTAAACAATGTTCTGATTCTGAACGGCGCTACCACTTCATTTTCCTGCTCTAGTCTTTATAGTCTCTGGATCTGAGTGTCCTACAGAGTGTCCTACTGAACATCCTACAGAGTGTCCGCCAGTGTCCTCCAGAGTGTCCTACTGAGTGTCCTACAGTGTCCTACAGTGTCCTCCAGAGTGTCCTACTGAGTGTCCTACTGAGCGTCCTACTGAGTGTCCTACAGTGTCCTACAGTGTCCTACAGAGTGTCCTACTGAACATCCTACAGAGTGTCCTCCAGAGTGTCCTCCAGAGTGTCCTACAGTGTCCTACAGTGTCCTCCAGAGTGTCCTACTGAGTGTACTACTGAGCGTCCTACTGAGTGCCCTACAGAGTGTCCTACAGAGTGTCCTACTGAACATCCTACAGTGTCCTACAGTGTCCTCCAGAGTGTCCTACTGAGTGTCCTACAGAGTGTCCGACAGAGTGTCCTCCAGAGTGTCCTACTGAGTGTCCTCCAGAACATCCTCCAGTGTCCTCCAGAGTGTCCTCCAGTGTCCTCCAGAGTGTGCTACAGACTCAAACACCAACATTTGACTTTCTACTACCTGATATCATTTGAGCTGAACTTTGAGAAGCAGACTGAGATACTCAGAGTAACTATAGTCTCAGTTATTTGTATTTCCTCAACAACACTACTTCAAGCAGTACTAGTTAAACTAGTTAAACTCATAACAACAACTGTGATCGAGTATTTGTTTCTTTCCTTCTTTCAACTGCTAATTAAATTCTTTTAAAAGATGACTTTAAAAAATGTACCTTTTTGAAAGTCCAAACAACAATAATATCAATCATGAGGGATGAAAAACGTTATTTGAAAAAGATATATGAAATTAAGAGCAAAGAAGGTTCTTTATCTTGACGTGATTTATGTGGAATTAAAGAAGGATTTCTTTTTGCTCTTTAACTAACACTGGGTTTCTTGATGTTCCCTTCTTGCTTTGTCTGAGGAATTATTTCTCACATGGAAATCACATGGCCGTCTGCAACATAGAAATTAATGAATGGATCATTTTCTTTGAGGTCAGTGTTGTGAGGCTGCTGAGGCGGCAGGTCCAAGTCGGGACGATCAGGTTCCTGTGCCGCTGAATAATTTAACTCATTTGCATGCAAACCCAAACACAGTTATCTTACCCCGCAAATCTGACCAGCACCTCGGGGGAATCTGCCGGGGACATGCCAAAGTGTGTCCTCTGCCGTGGCTCCTTGTTTAGACATCAGCTATACTTGTTGATATGACAAAATGTGGATATGTAGTAGAGATATTTAGTAATGTAACACATGATATTTCTAACTTGATCGATGCGTTTGCTGTTCTGTGCATTACGTGTTTCTCCAGTTCATGGTGCTCACTTCACTGGCTGATCATCCTTCTGCTTCTTCTCATGAAGTAATATTGCCTGGTGATCAGCTGGACAGAGTTTGTTAAACAATATAAGACCCGTCTACAGATGAAACCACATGATATCTGGGATTACAGAGGGGGTATAGCAGGTATATAATGTGTATCTCCATTTAACTCCAGCTCTGATTGATGAACTAGTTCAGGCTTTGTTATTCATGGTCAGAAATGTCAACAGAAAATACCACATGGCGTAATTCAGATGAGGAGAACATAGGTTGGATGTGATAGTTGATCAGGGTCAGGACGTTGACGTCAAGCTCCAAAGTGTCGTTTAAAGCACTGGGCCAGGAGAACCTGCCTCCTCCAGCACCGGGAGAACCTGCCTCCTCCAGCACCGGGAGAACCTGCCTCCTCCAGCACCGGGAGAACCTGCTTCCTCCAGCACCGGGAGAACCTGTCTCCTCCAACACCGGGAGAACCTGCCTCCTCCAGCACCGGGAGAACCTGCCTCCTCCAGCACCGGGAGAACCTGTCTCCTCCAACACCGGGAGAACCTGTCTCCTCCAACACCGGGAGAACCTGTCTCCTCCAGCACCGGGAGAACCTGTCTCCTCCAGCACCGGGAGAACCTGCCTCCTCCAACACCGGGAGAACCTGTCTCCTCCAGCACCGGGAGAACCTGTCTCCTCCAGCACCGGGAGAACCTGTCTCCTCCAGCACCGGGAGAACCTGCCTCCTCCAACACCGGGAGAACCTGCCTCCTCCAGCACCGGGAGAACCTGCCTCCTCCAACACCGGGAGAACCTGTCTCCTCCAGCACCGGGAGAACCTGCCTCCTCCAACACCGGGAGAACCTGTCTCCTCCAGCACCGGGAGAACCTGTCTCCCCCAGCACCGGGAGAACCTGCCTCCTCCAACACCGGGAGAACCTGTCTCCTCCAGCACCGGGAGAACCTGTCTCCTCCAGCACCGGGAGAACCTGCCTCCTCCAGCACCGGGAGAACCTGCCTCCTCCAGCACCGGGAGAACCTGTCTCCTCCAGCACCGGGAGAACCTGCCTCCTCCAGCACCGGGAGAACCTGTCTCCTCCAGCACCGGGAGAACCTGCCTCCTCCAGCACCGGGAGAACCTGCCTCCTCCAGCACCGGGAGAACCTGCCTCCTCCAGCACCGGGAGAACCTGCCTCCTCCAGCACCGGGAGAACCTGCCTCCCCCAGCACCGGGAGAACCTGTCTCCTCCAACACCGGGAGAACCTGTCTCCTCCAGCACCGGGAGAACCTGTCTCCTCCAGCACCGGGAGAACCTGTCTCCTCCAGCACCGGGAGAACCTGCTTCCTCCAGCACCGGGAGAACCTGCTTCCTCCAGCACCGGGAGAACCTGTCTCCTCCAACACCGGGAGAACCTGTCTCCTCCAGCACCGGGAGAACCTGCCTCCTCCAACACCGGGAGAACCTGTCTCCTCCAACACCGGGAGAACCTGCCTCCTCCAACACCGGGAGAACCTGCCTCCTCCAACACTGGGAGAACCTGCCTCCTCCAGCACCGGGAGAACCTGCCTCCTCCAGCACCGGGAGAACCTGCCTCCTCCAGCACCGGGAGAACCTGCCTCCTCCAACACTGGGAGAACCTGCCTCCTCCAACACCGGGAGAACCTGTCTCCTCCAACACCGGGAGAACCTGCCTCCTCCAACACCGGGAGAACCTGTCTCCTCCAACACCGGGAGAACCTGCCTCCTCCAACACCGGGAGAACCTGCCTCCTCCAACACCGGGAGAACCTGCCTCCTCCAACACCGGGAGAACCTGCCTCCTCCAACACCGGGAGAACCTGCTTCCTCCAACACCGGGAGAACCTGCCTCCTCCAACACCGGGAGAACCTGCCTCCTCCAACACCGGGAGAACCTGTCTCCTCCAGCACCGGGAGAACCTGCCTCCTCCAGCACCGGGAGAACCTGCCTCCTCCAGCACCGGGAGAACCTGTCTCCTCCAACACCGGGAGAACCTGTCTCCTCCAACACCGGGAGAACCTGTCTCCTCCAGCACCGGGAGAACCTGTCTCCTCCAGCACCGGGAGAACCTGCCTCCTCCAACACCGGGAGAACCTGTCTCCTCCAGCACCGGGAGAACCTGTCTCCTCCAGCACCGGGAGAACCTGTCTCCTCCAGCACCGGGAGAACCTGCCTCCTCCAACACCGGGAGAACCTGCCTCCTCCAGCACCGGGAGAACCTGCCTCCTCCAACACCGGGAGAACCTGTCTCCTCCAGCACCGGGAGAACCTGCCTCCTCCAACACCGGGAGAACCTGTCTCCTCCAGCACCGGGAGAACCTGTCTCCCCCAGCACCGGGAGAACCTGCCTCCTCCAACACCGGGAGAACCTGTCTCCTCCAGCACCGGGAGAACCTGTCTCCTCCAGCACCGGGAGAACCTGCCTCCTCCAGCACCGGGAGAACCTGCCTCCTCCAGCACCGGGAGAACCTGTCTCCTCCAGCACCGGGAGAACCTGCCTCCTCCAGCACCGGGAGAACCTGTCTCCTCCAGCACCGGGAGAACCTGCCTCCTCCAGCACCGGGAGAACCTGCCTCCTCCAGCACCGGGAGAACCTGCCTCCTCCAGCACCGGGAGAACCTGCCTCCTCCAGCACCGGGAGAACCTGCCTCCCCCAGCACCGGGAGAACCTGTCTCCTCCAACACCGGGAGAACCTGTCTCCTCCAGCACCGGGAGAACCTGTCTCCTCCAGCACCGGGAGAACCTGTCTCCTCCAGCACCGGGAGAACCTGCCTCCTCCAACACCCGGCAGGTGGAGCAGTGTGGAGGGTGGATGAGGCAGATCCCGCTTCCTCACTGTCAATCGTGAATGTGTGTGTGTGTGTGTGTGTGTGTGTGTGTGTGTGTGTGTGTGTGTGTGTGTGTGTGTGTGTGTGTGTGTGTGTGTGTGTGTGTGTGTGTGTGTGCGTGCGTGTGCGCGCGCGCCTCGGATGGTGTACGCGCAACATTTACACCTTTTGTTCTGTTTCTATACACAAAGAAAAGCTCCGGGAACCTCCACCACGGGAGCTCGTAAAGAAAACGAAGGTTCTGCAGGAAGTGATTAATAGATTGTTCACAGATTAGCCTGGTTGGAACGGAGGCCTCGTTTCACAACACACTGATCCAACAAGCCTTCACCATTACTATTTCTCAATTAGTATTGTTATTATTACCAAAAAATAACCAAAAAAAAAAAAAAAAAAAAAAAAAGCTACGGTATTTAATTACACACAAAATATGATCGAGAAAGGCCGGACTGTGGAGGGAGAATGACATAAAGACATAAAGAGCGTGGTGGTCTTGGTCTGAGGCTCTGGCTCGAGCACAGTTTGTCCTGAGGATGACGGGCGACTGTTTCATCATCCAGCCGCACCGCGCCGCGCCGCGCCGCGCCGCACCGCACCGCACCCTCCGCACGGCCCGGGCTCTCTCTCTCTCTCTCTATATATATATATATATATACATATATGTATATATATGCATCGAGATATAATTATAGATATATATATAGAGATAGATAAATAGAGATATCTTTATATCTCTCTCTATCTCGCTATATCTCTTTATCCATCTCTCTCTCTCTCACACACACACACACACACACACACACACACACACACACACACACACACTCACCTCTGTGTAATCGCGGCGATAGTTCGTCTCAAGGAATGAAGTTGTGGGAGCGCATGCAGACAGACATCGTCACTGACTGCGGTCCAGCGGTGATTGACAGAGCGCCTCCTCAGCCTCAGCCTCCGGCCGCAGCGCCGCACTCCCGGCCGGGCGGGGGACCGGTGGGGGGGGGGGGAGGGGGCAACGTCCGGCTGTTAACGGCCAACGTCCGGTACTTACAACGTTATTTGTACTGAATACTGGTATTGAGGAAACACCCAAACTCTGTTATCGCTCAGAATCTCTGGATTATTAACATTTTGATTGAAATGATCACATTCATCCTCAACGTCTCCCCTATTCCTGCTACTTGGTACGGTCCACTACCACTCGTCCTCGCTGGGCGGGCTGTGGAGGCGCAATGTGCCTCTGTTTGTAAACCTGATCCGCCACGCATCATGACAAGAACTGCCTCTATGTTTTTGTAAAGAAAACACTGATCATTTTTTCATTTTAGAAGGGTTCTCGTGGTGTGTGTACACTTACGTCATCATATTTCAATTGAACTCAAGATGAAAAATAACTAGATTTATGATACTAATGCAATTCTGGAAATGTCCCTGGTGTGTCTGAAGCAACCATGTGATGATGGGGAGTGGAGCATCCTCTTGCTGTTGTGATGACTCTGTGATGGTAAACACAGTCACAGTTTACTCTGCTTATCCACTGAATTCTTCATGAACAGACCTGCTTTTGGTAACACAACACTTTCCGTGGGTCATGGCTTTACCTCTTGTAGCCCGATGGAAAGTTGAGCGGGGTTGGATTTCACTGTGTCAAATAGATGCAGACTGGCAGCCGGAGAGGCTTGAATACAGCAGTGAGTCGGTCATTTCAGCCTCGTTTCCACCGCACAAATAGTGCAGGGACAGAGCAGAGCCTTACGGACAGTAAGGTATAGTGTAGCATCAGTAACCTCAGCCGGGGCGGCAGGCCCGGATCTTAGGAATCCTCTGTTGTTGTTTACATCCTCTGCTTAGCACTAATTGTTTTGTTTCGTCTCCCTGCATCGGAGCGCACTCCGGCGGCGAGCCGGTTAGCTTGAGTACCGCAACTTTCGTGTTGTTTCTGAGAGAGCGAACGCTGGTCGGCGTTGCATCACCGTGCAATGGAGCGCCGGCCGGCGACGCAACGAGCAGTATGGTCCCGAGTCCTTCCCTGCCTTGTGTCTGCTCATTTGGGAGCAACATGAAGGTTCCAGAGCAAAATAAATAAATAAAACCAGCATTGAACTCATGAAGTAAAGAAAGACTAGACAGAGGTGTTGGGGTTTATAGTTTGTTATTAGCATTACAAATTACTGTAAGTAATAGATTATTGAAAGTAATAGATCACTGGAAGTAATTTAGGAAAAATGTTAATTATTAATGGAAGTAAACGGTCATTTACTCACTAACAACTAAAGTAACTGGGTAATTACTCAAAAGTGAATAAATGATAAAAAATTATTTATGAAATATATTAATTTGAATAAATTGATTATTTATCAAATAATAATGAAATTACCAGCTAAATTGGAAATAACTAATACCAAAATATCAGTCTTGTTTGTAAAAAAGGTTATTTAAGTTAGTTAATATTCCTGTGTAAAATATAACAATCTTAAATAACAAGGAAGGTGTGAGATTCGAGCACAGACTGTTTCAAACCAGTGAATTGTCAACAATAAATACACAATAATTACCAGGAATCCATCAATTCAGCTAAAAGGTGTTTATTAACAAAAATGTATTTATTCAGAAATAATTCAGAAGGCAACACAATCAAGTAACAAACGTCATCCAACATGGAGATCTAATCTATTAAACAGCAAACACTATGTACAAAGAAAGAGGGTGTGTGCGTGTGTGTGTGTGTGTGTGTGTGTGTGTGTGTGTGTGAGAGAGAGAGTCTGAGTGAGGATGTAATGACCACGAGTGTCCACCAGGTGGACCTTGGAGGGTCAGTGTGAGTGGGTGTAATGATCTTGAACGGACACCAGAGGGAGGCAGGCGTCTGGTTCGGGGCGGTGACCGTGACGACCACTAGGGGGCGGGGCGGCACAGAGGAAGAGCGCAATGACTCGTTGTGACCACCAGGTGAGTGTGAGGAGAGACTGCGATGACCCATGCAGCCACGAGAGGCGTTTGATTTGCTCTTTCTGGGGACGCGGCGGTTGCTCAGCGACCAGATGAACAAGATGGCCGTCGTGCACATGCGTGGGGGACGCTCAGAGGAAGTGGTCTCACCGGGGCCGAATCATTACTGGAACGCCGGAGTTTAACTGGATGTTGACACATGCAGTCAAACTCTGGTGGCGATACGGAGGTATCACGGTGGCACAAGTTAGCAGTTTGGATGCTAAATGTGGCTACATGGAGACCACATCTCCATCAGTTAACACACGTGGCGGTGGATACGCGCCAGCAGGCTGAACCGTGGTTTGATTCTTGTGGTCCACTGTGCTCTCTTGACCCGGTGCTGCCTGGTAGGAGACCAGCTTGAGAGTCGGGGGTCAGTTGGTTGTGAACTGGTTTGACCAAGTTGAATTTCGGACACCTGCTGTGTCTGGGCCGGGTTTGACCAACGATGCGGCTTTTTCAACCTCTCAGGTCACTGTCCTCCCCCCTGCTGTTTAATCGTCTCCCCATTGTTCTTGCAGCCAGTTCTCCTGGGGGAGAACTGCTGGACAGAGAACATGGATTCTGGGCCCAACAGAGGCAATAAAATATCTTCCACCTATCAGGCGTATTTATTCCTCGAGACCTTACATTTGTATCACAGGTTGTAGAGAGAGAATAAAAAAAGGTGTGGTTCCACAGCACTTTTTGTTGCGGAGCGTCGCGGGGCAGGTTTTCGTGCAGTCCGACTTTGTATAGTTGTATATGGTACGGAAACAACAATCAAAGAACGACCACCGGGTACGATTTTCCGTTACCCCTCTGTAGAGGTACTGAGCACTGAGGAACGAGTCTGTGAGGAGGAGCGACGGCGCCGCCGTCTGCTGATTGGTCAGTGACCAACGTCATTCTCGACTTGCCTCTAATATTTAGTTATTTTATCGGGCGTAACCCTCCATTGTTGTTAACATGCGCTGCTTTGCTCACTGGTTGTTTTGCTAACTGGATTTATTGAAACGTCGGCGCGCAACAATGTTTCTCTCCTCTCAGGAATAGGGAGGAGGAGCTTCAGCAGGAGCTCCTCCTCTCAGGAATAGGGGGAGGAGCTTCAACAGGAGCTCCTCCTCTCAGGAACCGGAGGAGGAGCTTCAGAAGGAGGAGCTTCAGCAGGAGCTCCTCCTCTCAGGAACCGGAGGAGGAGCTTCAGGAGGAGGAGCTTCAGCAGGAGCTCCTCCTCTCAGTGACAGGAGGAGGAGCTTCAGGTGGAGGAGCTTCAGCAGGAGCTCCTCCTCCCAGGAACCGGAGGAGGAGCTTCAGGAGGAGGAGCTTCAACAGGAGCTCCTCCTCTCAGGAACCGGAGGAGGAGCTTCAGGAGGAGGAGCTTCAGCAGGAGCTCCTCCTCTCAGTGACAGAAGGAGGAGCTTCAGGAGGCGGAGCTTCAGCAGGAGCTCCTCCTCTCAGGAACCGGAGGAGGAGCTTCAGGAGGAGGAGCTTCAGCAGGAGCTGGACGCTGCAGTTCACAATGAGGAAGTTTAACCTGAGTCACAAGAGAACGACTTGACGGCTGCTTCATGTTCTTCTCTGGAGCGTCTCCTAGTCGTTCACAACCCCGTCTACATTTCCACCGTACTTTCTGTGGTAGGACCAGAGACAGAGTTGGTCCTGGGTGTGCTTTGTCATACCGTAACCTCCGGCTCTTCCCCGCTCCCCCACGTATGGCGGTGGAACAGCAGCTATAGAGAGTCATAACCTTGAGCTGGTGTGGTCGAACACGACTGGGCGAGGCTATAAAGAAATGTGAACGACACAACAGACCTGCGCCCCACAGTGGTGAATACGATGTACTGCACCTCAAACAAATCAGTAACATCAGATACAACTCGAGTACACAATATAGCAGTGCCTCCTAACACCCCCACTTGTACTAGGGTTTGCTGAAATTCAAACAAAAATCACGAAGAGCACTACAATACAATCCAGGTGTGTCTTCCACTCTTTTAGACACCAAATATAAGGTTTGCAAACTTTCTCAGTTCTAGTTTTGTGACAGGTTTAGTCATGACATTACCTCCTGTGAGGATCCACACCTCCTCCAGCTCCAGATCCTCCTCACTGACACTCCTGCAGGTCATTCACTAATTGATTGCTCCACCTCTTAAGCCCTGCAGTGAGGCGGTCCGGTGCCAGAAGGTTCCGTTCTCAGCCGCGGCACCAGTTTCTCTCATGCGCTCCATGGTTCCCCGATCTGAGCGTCCTCGGCCAGCCTCCTCTCCACGCAGCGCTCCCTCCTGCTGCAGGCCTGAATGTTTTGCGAGGGCCGTTTCCCCCTAATTTACGATGGACCTCACAAAGTGATATTTAATGTCCACGTGCTTCCACCTCTGCCTGCTTACAGGGTTTTTGGCTCAGGCGATTGTTCCCTGGTTGTCTTCAAACACTCCTGTTTGGCTGGATTTGTAGTCGTCAATACCTTCCAATAGCTGTTCTAGATATACTGTCTACACTCTTGCATGGTAGAGCCCAGAGCCATAGATTCTGCTTTGTTGAGAGAGCGACTGTAGGCAGTTTCTTTGTTTTCCATGAGACGAGGAACTGTTTTTACCTAGATTTATACAGATTAGTTTAAGATCCCCATTCACTGTAGCTATTCTTCCTGGGGTCCAACAAAATTTTGCATACAAACAAAAGAAACATTGGGAATAATTATATCCAGCATAAAAAATAAACAAAACAAGAAGGTAATAAAATTAAATAAAATAGAAAACATAACTGATGCATTTACAAAGAATGCAGAACACAAAAATGAAAAGTGCATAAACATTATATCTTTAAAAAAAATGTCTCCTCGAAATACCACTTACAACAGTCTGTATCAAAAACGTATATAGAAATGTCTTGCATGTTGTCTGTATACTATGTCCTATATTTTATCACACAGTATATACATGCATACACATACACACAAATATACACATACACATACAAACACAGTGCCTAATGTCTTGCATCAATATACAAATATAGACATACAAGCTCACAGTTGTTACTACCCAGATTAGTCCTCATATTGACAGATGTTTTACCAATATTGAAATGGTTTTGTTCGTGGTGAGTTTGCTGTAACTCCCCAGTCGCCTGTGGTTGTGCGCCTGTCTGAGGCGTCTGCTGCCCGTCAGCACCACTGGAGGCGACGAGTCCAACGTCTCATTGTCGTCTCGTCTGAAACACACTTCTTTGTTTGTTGTGCATCTGAGGCGTCTTAGTACATGCTTCAGTTACCCATTGCTCTTCTGTTGGTTCACAAAAATACTGCGACAGCTCCCTCACCACAAAACGTAAGTCTGGACGTGTACGTGTTGTTTACAAATACGACTGCCCACAGCCTCTCTGCGCATCTTTACATTACACACCTTGCCTGCATCTTCTATGTAACACAGTTGTCGATCACAGGGAGTCTCTCTGGACTTACAGTTTTGCATATCAAACCTCTCCAATATCTTCTTGACAAAGGCTTCCTGTGACATCTTTACACAACCGTCAGACTGAGTGAAGTCAATACCCAGAAAATACTTGAGTTCACCCAAATCTTTCATTTTGAATTTTTCAGAAAATATTCTCTTTGCTTCCTTCATGATGTTTGCGTTTCTTGCTGCAATTATCAAGTCAACCACCCAAATGATCATTATCACCTTCCCATGCTCTCTCTTTGCCAGAGACACACGGATTTGCTGGTTCTGTGTGAAATCATTTTCAGTCAGTCGTTTAAAATCCTGTTCCAGTTTCAGCCAGGTTGTTTCAGACCATATACAGATTCTTCCAGCTTCCATTCCAAACCTTCACCTTCTTCATAACCTTCTGGTTGATCAGTGTAGATCTCAGAGTCAAGAGGGGAATGTAAATGAGCTGTTATTACTTCCATTTGGTGGAGTCACAAGTTCTCTGGTGCAGCTTTTTAGTGTAATACCCTGACACTTGTTAAATTGGCTGTTGGGGGGAAGGTTTCACCACAATCACTTCCCATTTCCAAGTTTTTTAAAAGAATCAAAACCACAATACTGTCATGACCTCCACCTCTGGCTCTGCCTAGTGGCAGTATTTTTCCCTTCCCCCTCCCTCCTTTCCTTTTTCCTAGGTGGGCGTGTGCTGCATGCTGTGTGAGGTGTGGGGGAGTGCAGTGCTGATTTCCTGAGTGCACTCACCTGCGGCAGGGTGTGGCTTCTCTCAACATGCACCTCTCTCTATAAAGCTGGCAGCAGATGAAGACTCAGTGTCGGACCGTAAAACTACCTGCCGTTAGTTGTACTCTGTTCTGCCTGACTTCGACTCAGTCTGTTTTTTCCCTGCGTTAAAGTTTGTCTCTCCTCGGCTGCAGCTCTTGACCCACCCTGCTGCACCAAGCTCCTGCATGAGACTCAGCTCGTTGCCCCGTTCCTACACCTTCAGCACAACAAGACTCCCGGACAACCATCCTCCTGGCTGCAGCCCACGCCACCTCCGTGGGTCTCCAGCGTCGACCACGCCATTCATCCCGCTCCGCTTCGTACCAGGCTGTGTGCTCCCTTAGTCTCCCGCTGGGTCCTGATAGTTTGGTTGGGGTGTTTTCATAGTCTGTGTAGTGGTTCTATATTGTTTATTCTGGAGTACTGTTTGGTTGGGCTTAAGTTTGTAGTTTCTAGGTTTAGTCCGTACGTCTTTAATTCTGGCTCTTGGAGTTCTGCTTGCTTATGTTTTGGTTTGTGTTCATTGTCACCTCATTTATTAAAAGTACTCTGAGAGAATCCCTGTTTGCCGTGTCTCTGTCCGCAACTGAGTCTCTGAGTGTGATCCGTGACAAATACAAATAAATCTTTCAATTACTCAAGTGTTCGTCCTAAAAACTATTTCTATTCAAGAAAATGTACTCATCTTTTTCAAATCTCTCTCTCTCTCTCTCTCTCTCTCTCTCTCGCATGTCTGAGTCTTTTCTTCAAATCTCACACATTGTGAGTGCGTGGTTGAACTGTAACCCTGAGGCCTGATGCCAAAGCAGAGGTCAATGGGAAGATGAGCTTCTCTTCCAACGTTCAAAGGAAAGGTGCTTGTCCAGTCGCATCATTCCCAGTACAATTAGAACCATGTACCAGGGGTCGGACATATTTACGCCACTCCTCTTTTTTTGTCCTTCAGAGTCCCAAAAGGTCAAGCAAAGTGCTGTTCAATCAACTGGATCTCCTCTAGGGTGATATGGTGGTGTCCTGCTCTTAGAAATACCAGTGACCTTGCATAACTCTGCCACGATTTCTGATTCAGAACAAACCCCTTGATGCAATCTGGGAAACCATAGTGACTCATGAAACTCTCCCACAACACAGAAGCAAAGGTCTTGACTATCTGGTGTTTTGTGGGATATGCCTGGACATATTTTGTGAAATGAGTTACAACAAGTATGTTTCTTGTGTCTCTGGAGTCGAGTTCTAAGGAAAGAAAATCTATTCAAACTAACTCTAGGGGACATTGATGTTGAGCAGTTTGGAAGCTTTCTGGACTCCAGCTTTCCACTTTCCACATCACTCACAGCTCTTACACCCCATTTCTGTGTGTTTTACCATTTCAGGCCAGTGGAACCTTGTTCTGGCAAGTTCTAATGTCCTCTCAATGCCCATATGACCAGTTTAATCATGAGCACCTCTGAAAGCTCTTCCTCTATGACTACAATGTATAACAAGTTGTTGAAAAACTTCACCCTACCATAAAAATGTCTCACTGAAAGCCTTGACTTTTCTCTGAAGAGTAGGGCTTCCTCAGGCTCCTCAAGCCTTTTTTTCCATGTTTCAGTGTCTGCCTCACTGTTGAGAATGTCAATATCACAAGCTAAGTTAACATCTTCTCTTTGCAGTCGTTGCCAGTCTTCCATAGACGTCTCAGACAATGCAGACTGACCCGGCATTGGAGCTGGGCTTTCAAAATCATCGGGAACCACACTTTCATGAAACAGGAGGGTTCCACCTGCTGGTATACGACTTTTGGTTTCCTGCTCACTTTCTTGTGGGACCACATGAACATTGACGCAGTGACGCATGCAAAGTGTGCTCACTGTCTCTCCAATCAAAACCTTTGAGCTCCTCAGGGGCCCGGTGGGCCAGTGAGCAGGCTCAAGACCCGTTTTCATTTCTTGTGATTGCTCACCGTCCTGAGTGGGTTCATGAGGCCTCCTCGATAGTCTGTTAGCGTCAACATGATGCTGACCACATCTGTAATGAATGTCAGAGTTGTAGAGTGACAAGGCAGCAAGCCAACTTGTCTTGACTTGACTTGACTTGCAGCGTCTAACTTTGCACTGGTCAAAACACATGTTGACGGGTTACTACCAGTCAAAACTTTGAAATCAGCTCTGTACAAATAATCGTGGAACTTCTGACTGACCGCCCATTTTAGGGCAAGAAATTCAAATTTTTGCACTGAGTAATTTCTCACATCTGGAAAGGCCACGACTGGCATAGGCAACAACCCGAGTGACGCCATCTTGAACTTGATAAAGTGTTGCACCAAAGCCTGTTGTGTTGGCATCAGTGTGTAGCACATCTGGAAGCTGCCAGTCAGCGAAAACAAGCACAAGGACAGGACGTTTTCAATGATACGTTCAAAAACGTCTTGACATGTTCAACTCCACTTATCTCCAAGAATGGCTGATTTTGTCCGTGGCCAGCACTTTGGTCTCATTGGAGAAAAGTCTCCTTTTAATAAGTCCTTGAGGGGCGTGACTATCTTAGCATAGTCTTCCACTAACCTCCAATAATACCCAGCAAAACCCAGGAACGATCGAAGCTCTTTAACAGTTTGAGGCCGTGGCCATTTTTTAACGGCTGCAACTTTGTCCCACTGACTTAAGGGGGAGCAAATCTGGCTGTGAGCTCCTGTCTGTCCCAGAACAGGAGCTCCTATTTGTTTAAAGACAGTTTGCTGTTGATTCGCTGGGCGTTGGTTCTGACTAGCCTGATATCTCTCATAGAGTTTCCTTTGCACTAAGACAGCATTTGTTTGATTTTCACATTGTGGCAGCATGTGAGAATCTTCTCCACAGTTGCAACAAAGCACTTCTGATTTTCTGTGCTTTTCAGTAGCGTGGGTTCAACTAGTGGAGCTGCATGACTGGCTCTGGGTTCCTGAGACGGCTTCCTTCCTGCTTTATCATTCCTGGGAAGAGAATCCTATTGAGGGGATGAGTTTGTTCTTAATTCTGCTTCCAACTGTCGAATCCTCTCCTCAGGTTGTTCTTTCACAGTAGCGTCAGGAGGAACTGAAGCGTTGTTGCTGACTAGCGCAGGCTCACGATCAGTGACAGGGGCTTTGGTATGGACCTTGGCAGCGCTCTCTCCCAGGTGTCGCTTTTTTCTCATTTCTTTCAGTTGACTCTCTTTCTCATGTGATCTGATTTTGAATAGCAGCTCTGAGAAGGTGGGGGTGCCTATGAGGGGATCACTGAGTGGCTCTTTAAGGTGTAAGGTGGTTATTAAAATGTCATCCCAACCGCCTCTAAGAAACTGCTTCAGCAGCTGAGAAACTACTTCCTGTCGAGTCACACAGTTACCCTCGACCACTTCCTGCAGCCTACTTTGCAGTCGACCCAGGTTATCAGAAGCTTTCTCTCCATCATTCTGATGTTTCTAAGAACTGACTATACAGCTCCTCACCCCCTGTGACATTACCGTAGACCTTTTCCAGTTCCTGAACATGAACACTGGGTGAGGCTTGAGAGCGAATGGAAAGAACCACATTTAAAGCAGGAGTAAGTAAGCTGTCAAGTGACAGGCGTCACGGTTCTCCCTCTGAGATGGATGGATCATTCTACATTTTCTTGGCTCTTGGACGCCAGATGCCATACTCCACCTCGCGAGAGGGTTTTGGAGAGTTACCTGAGAATGGACGTAGCTAGAAGGAGTGTGCACTGGCGCATCGTGTTTTAGGATCTGCTCCACAATAACTCGTTGATCTGGTGGCAGTGGGTCGGTAGGCAAGGTGTCAGCACTAGTGGCCTGTGCAAGAGTGGACGGATACGTAACGTAGCGGGTGCTTGTTGGGCCTGGATCAAGACAGAACAGTGACTTAAAGTCCTAGTGAACTGAAGGTTCCACCTCCAAAACTCTCTGGTGTCTCTTCTAGAACGTTTTCCTGCTAACTGGCTGAAGGGTAAAATGTTAAAACACGGCAATCTGTGAGAAAATAGCCGATAAACGGCGCTATTTCCTCTGCTGGGCGGAGCTTCTGACAATAATAGAGTGACATCACGAGTTGTGCACACGCCCAAGTTGTGTTTACATTATGGAGGATCAGAGTTTTGACCACCAAGAGGCTGAATTGAACCAGATTTCATCATCATGGTCATTTCAAACCCAGTGATTGATGAAGAAGACACAGAAGGTGGTTCTGCCATCGGTGACCCCGTCTGGAACATGTTTGAGGAAGCAGAAGACGCTTCGTCCTCCATTCGTCCTCGTCTCCTCGCCTCAGCAGCCGCCACTTTTCACCTTTGAGGCTTTGAGGCTCCTGACTTTTAGCAGAACGACCGGCTTCCTGGATCCAACACGTCCAAGACGAGAAGACTGAATCACCGAAGATGAGTCCAGGTGTTACTTGATCATCTACTAGCCGCCCGAGCTAACGGCTCCCGCTATCCGCTAGCCGTACGAGCTAATGGCTAGCCGCTCCCACCGCCCGTGCTCCTTTTCTCCTCTCTGGTCTCTTCCAGGCTCAATCTTTCGTCAAGGCTCATAAAACGCCGACTAGAACTTCAAAACACTGTAAAAACTTGGATATTTAAGAGGAAACAAGCCGATATAAACACAACAGATGGAGATCTGCACAACTCTTGACGTCACGCCCACGAAGAAGGATTCCCCCGACTTCCTCAGCTGGAGATTCAACATTCAAATAACTTTGTTATGCGACAACAGTGGTGGGGCAGAGTCGGAGGAACCTTAGAAGGAGTACCACAACTATCGTTTTTTGCAAAGTAGTGTTTTACATTTCACTAGGACTTTAAGGCCAGCAGCCTGGGTTGAAGCCACTGGACCCTGGTTACTATCACTTTTCTTGGAACTCTGGCTCACTGCAATGCAATTAAAACCAGTAGGACTGATATTGTAGGTTAGTGCCAGCGCGTTTACTCATCGAGTTGAATAGGATCGTTTAAAAAATGATGAATAAGGTCGAGTTGTGATTGATTAAAAAAGAAACCCAAAACAGTAGTAAACTGTCCTTTTATTCATATATACTTTTGTTTCCTTTTTGCAATAATCTGTCATTTTGGGAGGTCAGTAGAAAATACTCTCTATTTGTGACTCCAGTGAGGCTGAAGTTCCAACAGGCACATTTCCTAACACACAACTGAAAGATGTTTGACATGAAGCGTGTTGGATGAGGCGCACAACACCACAAACGTTACTTTTTTCAAAGTGCAAATCAGTAACCAACGGACCTGTGACTGTGTCCTTGACGATGCTGCCCCCTGCTGGTGTGAAGAGGTTCTACACCCTCCGTGTCAAACCCCAACAAAGAGTCTTTCCTTGGGCCAGAAATGGGGCAAAAGGGAATGGTGGGGGAAGAAAAAGGAAAAGAGGGGGGAAAAGGAGGAAAAGAGGAGGGAAGGGAAAAAAGGCACTTTTTTAAAAACTATTTACAAAGAAATGAGGTTTATTTCTGCACACAAAACTGACAGACTGACAGCGTCTTAGATTTGACCAACAAAAATATTGCAATAAAAAGACGACACAAGCTATTTTTCCAGGCTCTCTCTCCATTCTATCAGAGTCTTGCCAGAGGCTGGACAGAACCATTCCCCCTTTATTTGAGTGTGTCCAGTGCTCTTGTTTTTTGAGAGGCCACACATTTTACATGTGTCATGATAGTCCTCCTTGAAAGGTGGCTTTTTTGGTGTCTCCCTCCTCTCCATGGCTTCTCATCTTCAAGCGCTGCCCTCTGGTGCCTCCATTTCAATTGACGGTTCAAGTGAGAAGGCAACACGTCTTGTGTCGATGCAGCGGAACCTGAAGATGAAGAGGGCCCTTTGAGGGCCCTCTTCATCTTTGCTTACATGATTGGGCTGGACAACATGCTTAACAATGTTTTAACCTTCCGTTTTTCCGTGATAACGAGATAATTTCACTGGATTTCTCCAGTTATTTTTCTGGTTACCTCGGGAAAATGGGATTCTTCATTTCTTCTTCAACGAGAAGAAATGACAACAAATGTTATTTAAATTTGTTGTGGCTCTTCAGCCAGACCAGGACGTGACGAGCTTCCACTGATGACAAACAGGTGAGTTCAGCCTGTTTCTGTGCTGCTTTTCACTTTTGCACCGTTCAGTTTGTTTCCTGGTGAGAAGATCTGATGCATGGAAATCAAAAAGTATTTGTACCTCGGTATGAGCCTTCATGTAGATTCACTGCAGCATTTTGTCACCAGAATTACACTTTAGATCCTGAATGTTCCTGCTGGGATACACTTGTGTTATTGTGGAACTAAATGCTCAGATAATTCCTCTTGAATATTCTCCAGTAAAAGAACAACACACTAATGAAAGTACTCTGTATTTCAACAAATACCATGAAGTGACCTGAGGTGTCCTGTTGTCTTCACCTGAGCGTTGCAGACAGGCCGTCCAGTCTAAACAGAGATTGTGTTGATTACTGCTGCTTCCACTCTTTCCATGTGATTACCTTGTTTTTGTATTGTTGGTTTCCCCCCCAGGTTGATAGTAATAGCAGAAGCCACTTTATTATCCATAGATCTCTGCTCATTACAGTAAATGATGTAAAATCCATTGTTTCAAATGAGCCAGCAGCCAATTGTGACCCGATCTTCACATCAGTGACGGGTTGCTGCGTCTCCATCTCAGTGGTTTGGTGGCTCATTGGCCAGACTGGACTTGTGAGGGATGTGGATGACCTGACCTTTGACCTGCTATACCCTTCATTTTGTCAACATGTTATTATTTGCTGAGGCCCCAGACAAACAGCTTGTTTTCTGAGCCTCCCAGAACTAACATTCATTTCACTTCTCCAGCTGCATCACAACAAGAGATGAACAAGAGTGGATCATCTTTGGGCCACATATAGCAATTGTTCCAGCTTTAGCAGGTGTTTTTCTATTGATGACGAGTAATGCAGCCATGACCGAACCTCCACTGTACGATCTTAATATGATGTCATACTTCAGTGTTCTCTCAGTGTGTTTCCAGCGTGGCAGGCAGCAGGATGATGGATGTGAATATAGAACATGGACTCACATGGGGGACGGTGCAGGAGCATCACCAGGTGAGGAGTGAGGAGGAGCCCTGAGTGTCTGAGAGGAAGGAGCCTCCTGCTGAAGGGAGGAGGAGGAATTCAAGGACCTAGTACAGGTGTACCCCATTAGCCCCCAGGAGCCTGCAGAGAAGAGACCAGCCAGCCAGCATGGAGAGACTGACCCTCAGGGCTCTGGACATGTTTTACAACATTCACCCTCCATCTGAGGTGAATCACAAGAATAAACACCTTTAAACAATCATTTCTGTACATTGACTTGATGTGGGAGTCTAAAGATCGATAAATAAATTAACATCCAGAGTGTCGTGTTGTGTTATTGAACGTCTGCGACAGAAAACGACCCGATGATTGTTTTACTTTTCTAAATAAACTCTTACTACTAGTTTTATTTTTGTTCTATTGTAAGAGATACAAACCTTCATACTTTGCTTTGCTTCAATATTAAATTTGCACAGAATTGCTGAAGTTGCACATGGGTTCAAACTTTGTCCAAAATGACTTTGTTCCAACGATTAGATTCACGGTGACTTTTGATGTTTCCCATTCAATGTGGAGTCAAATAAGATATGTTTAATTTATTTGAGGTTTGATGTTAAAGTACCACAGATTGACTTGACGATGAGTCGTGAGGCTGTTTTGGGTTCAAATAGGGGGGGTGGATAAATGACCTTTTTTCCCAAAACCTTCGTGTAACAGGTTTATTTTGACCTTATTTATATATAAAACACACAAGTAACCTGCATTTTCAATTTTGGTTCTGCTACTGCCTGCTACTGGCATGTTTTGATGTACTGCGTATATCACACTTTTGCACGCTTTTTTCAGCTATATATGATAATGGACAATGACTCTGTCTCAACATTGTGTACAAATATAGTGATTACTTGTTTTATTTTGTTTATTTATGAACTAAAAGGTATGGTTTATACTAGAACACACCAAAAAAAAAATCAATAGCATGCACATTATTAATGATTATAATGGCTGAACAGACAGTCTTTCCATCGCGGCACGGAATTCTGTCAAGGTAACAGTGGATCTGTCAGTTGTTTTCCCCAAAACTATCTTGAGGTTGTTGCCAAATTGTTCTGGTGTTAGCATTGTTCTCTTTCGTCCCACAGTGGCAAATATTCTGAAAACTTGGCTACTTCTACCTAAAATAAACAAATAAAACATTGATTAGCATGACAAATGTGTGAATGTAATATATGATACGTTACTGTTGAGCCATTAAATCACAAAACTTGTCAAAAGTGGCAAAATTCGAGAAATTCGCCCAAAACGCGGTTTTCCTTATATGGCCAGTAGCAGGCAGTAGCAACCTGAAAATCAAAAAATGATATTATATATGTGATTTGTATATAAATAAGGTCAATTTAAACCTGTTACATGCAAATTCTAATTTTATCCACCCCCCCTAGTTCAAACCTCATGTTAGTTCATGTAGTTTAGTTTATTAGTTGTAAGTTGTCAACCAGCAGTGAAGAAGGTTTTGTGTGTCGTCTGGTCCTGGCGTGGTCTTCCTGTAGGAGTGTCAAGACAAAAGCATGCGACACTTTGGGTGTTGTGTACAGAGCGGCATCCCGGTATAAATACCAGGGGTCATCATGACTTTATTGTGATTCCCATTCAATACATTCAATTGCAAATTAGACCATTCCAGTTGAGATTTAAAGAATTCAAATTCACTTCCTGCTGGACCAAGGTTCATCCCATACACATGGAAGGTTGTTTACCAAGCAGAAACGATGCTGCATTCAAATGAAAATAGAAAGTGGATGAGAAAACAAGGAGAAAGGAAGGAGTCCAGTCTGCTTTCCTTTATTGCCTCCAGCGGCAGGACAGTTCACCTGTCAAACATTTTCACCTGCGTGACTGGACGTCCTCTTTTAACCCCTCCCCGTCACCCACACACCCACTCCATTGCAAGAACCTCCGTCCAGGTGCCCTCCACAATAAAATATAATACAATGCTACTCCTCATTTGGTAATTAAACAAAATGATACCATTGATTTTAGATTTTTCATTTTTATTTATTTACAGGGCTGTGGTTGCTCGGAGGTGGAAGCAGGGAAGTGTGTCTCTGGCAGGGGTCAGCAGTCTTTAATGCTCAAGGAACCATTTGGCCCTTCCTGACTCTGTAAACGCCCAAAGAATCACATGCTTTTATTTTGACAGTCCCCCATTAGACCATGCCAGGAGGACAGGACACACAAAACCTTCTTCACTGCTGGTTGACAACTTACAACTAATAAACTAAACTACATGAACTAAGCAACAAAAACACAACACAACACAATTATTAGCAACACAACAAACCTAACATAACCCCAATAATTACATTTAAAACACGACAAACAGAAACTCCCATAATGCATTGCAGCTCTCAGCTCCTTTATCGCTACACATTATTAAAATGGAAGATAAATGTGGGAGATGTGGATTGTTAGAACCATGAGTGTGATGGTGTGTCTTTAATGTCCTGTAGTTGTTGTGGAATTCACTAGAATGTTCCGTCACTCTCAACAAGTCTGGAATGAACCTCCTGGAACTGTGGGCTTTTACTGTGAAAGGTGCAGGAAGCTCCCAGCTTCAGACACCAGTTGAGCCGCTGTCATGACCTGCAGCCGCAATTCTACCTTCTTCATCCTTTATTGTTGTAATGACGTCACATCGCTGCTCGTTCACGACCCTACATTTTACCACTCTTTGTAGGGACTGCGCTCTGGGTGGCCTTGCCTCCTTACGTCCCTCTCTGGGTGGCTTTGCCTCCTTACGTCCCTCTCTGGGTGGCCTTGCCTCCTTACGTCCCTCTCTGGGTGGCCTTGCCTCCTTACGTCCCTCTCTGGGTGGCCTTGCCTCCTTACGTCCCTCTCTGGGTCGCCTTGCCTCCTTACGTCCCTCTCTGGGTGGCCTTGCCTCCTTACGTCCCTCTCTGGGTGGCCTTGCCTCCTTACATCCCTCTCTGGGTGGCCTTGCCACCTTACGTTCCTCTCTGGGTGGCCTTGCCTCCATACGTCCCTCCAGGATGAAGTGCAGTGGGGCCGAGGCTCCAGGATTGCCGACCCCTGGTCTGGGGGAACCAGGTAAAAGTGGATCCGGCCAGACTTGTCCAGGTAAAAGCACGTTGGGTAAACATTGGCCTGGCGCCTGTGGAGCGTTTTGATCCTGTTTCCTGGTAGGACCTCGTCTCCGTGGTCTTTTCCTCCCCTAAAAACACAAAATACATTAATAACTAAGTTGACTTTTTTAAAAAAAAACAAACTGTTGAGCAGTTTTAGTGATGCCTTGTGAACATTAATGAGTTCAAGGTGAGGAGAGAGTTCATACATAGTTAGCCGAGGTCGACCAGCCTGGATATTAGAAATTGCAAAACAGAAACCAGGTCGTTATCTGTTTGTTGAATAAAATTGGGGAAATAAATTACGACTAATTCTTTATTTCAAGCTTGATTTGCCGGAAAACCCAGAAGTCGCAGCACTTTTTCTTCTGCTGCTGTTGCTGCTTCACCGTCCAGACTCGTCTGGCCCCTCTGCTGATATTCTTCTATAAATGTAATGATTAAACACTTCTAAACATGTCTTTGGACGGTTGTGCCCACTGAATGGTGGCCATGAAGGCCAATGTCCAGATTGCAGGTGAAACCTCAGCAGGCCTCTCGTCTCCACCTGCAGTGACGGACCATCGACTCCAAGCTGAAGTTTCTTCAGCTCCTGCTGAGGTGAGCAGCATTGTACCACATCAATTGATCTTCTACATGATTAGAATGCAGCTTGTCATTGTTTTCACTGCAGTCTCACAGCGCCCCCTACTGGCAGAAGCGGCACTCTTGCAGACTGTCCTCACTCAGAGCTGACATACATTCCATAACGTTTTTTAAGGCGACAAAAATACATATTAAAAAATAATAATGATAAATGTGAGGCTACAAATGTACTTAGTATCAGTAGGGTTAATTTGCAGTTGCACTATAATATTTACACATTATAAAAAGCAAATGACACCGTTTTGTATATTGGTTAATGGTTCATAATATAATACACTTAATACTTGATATTTTTACTATTAAGGCCCTGATGTAGCTCCGTATGCAGTTGTGTCATTTCCATCGTCTTACTGATTTATGTGTCAGTTGAACGATAGAAACTGCAGTTTGCTCTGACAGATTCATGAAGCTTTAAAACAAAAAAAACTACCTCAGTCTATACGAGGCGGTGTACGTGTGTACGTGCTACATGTTTTTCAGGAAATCAAACTTGAAATTTTGTTAAACAAACACATAACAGGAAATGACCCGATTTCTGTTTTTTGTCTACCAATATCAAATGGGAAAATAAAAATGGGATGGTTTCCTGTTTCCCGTTGTCCAACATGAAAATGAAAATGGAATGTCCGACGGGTCCCCGGAGCCTGCAGCTCCAGTCAACAGCAGCAATGTCCCAGCTTGAAGTCTAGAAATGTATTGGATGGATAAACGGCTCTTTGCTGCATTCACACCCCAATCAAAACATGTCTCAGCACTTTCTGAATTACATGTCAGAAGGACCAAGACAACGGCTGTCCTTGGACTTCAGAAGAGATTCTACTCAGCATCTCCTTCTCCTTCTTCAGCTTCCTCCCGTCCACCACACCTGATCAGGGGCCTCATTTCTAAAGGTTGCTGAGGTCTGGTGGAGGCGCCGGTGTTTCCCCAGGACGTCAACCAGTCAGGTCTGCCACTGGGTATATAGTCTATGTCTCCACACACCCGTCATTCCACCAGCAGCTGCTGGACAGTCCAGATGCTCCAGGTTGTGCCACATCCAGAGAAAAGCCATGGAGTTGCTCAGAGAGGAGGATGAGGCAGCAGAGCCAATGCTGCCGTGCTGTAGAACGCATCAACCGCATCACAACTAATCCACAGGCTCAGTGGAAAACTTCACAAATCCAGGCCATTCTTGTTATTCTTGGAAGGTTTTTTGGCAGCCAGAAGCTCCAGGAATATCAGGAATGTCACGGAATGATACGCCCATTTAAGAACCCTATTCAGGTGCATTACGTCACACAGGTTTTTAAAAAACTGATTTTTATATACGTGTATTTTTTATATATTCATGTACATGCAGATATGTATTTTATCAATGTATTGATCTACTTTAGACAGTTATCTAATTTTCTACTTTTATTCGCCCCAAGTCGCCGGCAAGTGGCCGGAGCGTCCGATCTCTCACAACAAACACGGAAGTTACGCTGCAGCTCTCCACTGCAAAAAATGACTGCTGCAAAAAGTAACTTTTTTTTTTTCCGCTGCAAAAAAAAACAGTGCAAAGTGGAGAATTTAAACAACAACAGAGGATTCAAAAGATCTACATCTGACGACGTTCTTTTCTGTTATAATGTCACATTTCTGTGGAGCTCATAAGCCCCGCCCACTTTTAACGCTCCTCTCTGCAGTGGGGACGCGACCCAAAATTTCGGTCGGGGTCTCTATTCCGTACCGCTCCGCTCCGTCCCGGCACGTGTGTGCGGTGGAACCGGGGCTTTAGACTCAATACCAGGTGTCACTTCTTGTGTTTTGTTTAAGGAGCCCATGAGTTTCCACACTGGTTCAAACTATTCTTCCTGAGGTTCCAGTGATTTCAGCACTACATTTATCAACTGCATGTGAAATAATGAATTGAGTCCTCATAACTACTGAATGGAAAGAGACAAAGTACACAACAGCTGAAGTCGTATTCATCATGGGGCAGTTTGCTGAAAACAAATTGATTTGAGTTTTTAGGAAATGTTCATATCCAGTACAAACACAAGTGAATTTCTGCAAAGATACACAAACACTGAGGGTTTCATCCAGTGGCGGACCTGGATGGTTTTCTGCCCTGGGCAGCTGCCCACTTCGCCCATAGCAAAGTCCCCCACTGATGGTTGTTTTTGTAATAGAAACACACATGAGTGAAAAGACTGCAGCTGCTCCAGCCATCTCGCCACCTGGCCCTCCGGCTCCCTGAAGGACATCAACCACTGCAGGGCTGCGTGGTCCGTCCTGATGGTGAAGGGCACGCCGCAGAGATAGTACTTGAAGTGCCGGGCAGCCAGGACCACAGCCAGTAACTCGCGTCTGGTCACACAGTAGCGTCTCTCACTCCTGTTGAAGACACGACTGGAGTAAGCCACCACCCGCTCCCCGTCGGGACCCACCTGTGCCAGCACTGCTCCCATTCCAACGTCGCTTGCATCTGTATCCAGCATGAATGGCAAGGTGGGGTCCGGCGTGGCGAGTACGGGAGCCTTGGTAAGGGCCTGCTTCAGAGCAGCAAATGCCTCCTGGCAGTCTGCTGACCATGTGAAAGGCTGGTTGTTTTGAAGGAGGCGGAAAAGGGGAGCTCCAATGCAGGAAAAACCCTTGACAAACCTACGATAGTAGGAAGCCAGTCCAAGAAAACCTTTGAGCTGCTTCTGGTTGCATGGGATTGGCCAGTCCCTGATGGCCTGGATCTTCTCCTGCAGAGTGCTGATGCCATCTCCGTCCACTTTGTGTCCCAGAAACTCCACCTCTCGCTGCATGAAGTGGCACTTCTCTGGGTGCAGCTTTAATCCAGCAGCTGCAATCCTCCCGAGCACCAGCCTCAGAGAGTCCAGCACCGCTCTAAATGACCTCCCGTGAACGAGGACATCATCCAGGTACACCAA
Organism: Blennius ocellaris; assembly: GCF_963422515.1. Classification (NCBI taxonomy): domain Eukaryota; kingdom Metazoa; phylum Chordata; class Actinopteri; order Blenniiformes; family Blenniidae; genus Blennius; species Blennius ocellaris. Next base: position 2,837,016 of record NC_137660.1, on the reverse strand, counting down.
ACACTCCTGTCGAGGCACTTTGGTGAGAACACTGTCCATGAGCCTCTCAAAAGTCCCGGGCGCGTTACACAGTCCAAAACTGAGGACTTTGAACTGCCAGTGCCCCCTGTTGGTGCTGAATGCGGTCTTTGGTCTTGACTCTTGGGAGACGGGTACCTGCCAGTACCCACTGCGCAGGTCAAGCGATGAGAACCATGAAGAACCGGACACCAAATCAAGGGTCTCATCAACACAAGGAAGGGGGTAACAGTCCTTCTTTGTCACCTTATTGAGGGGTCGATAATCCACACAAAACCTCCACTTAGTGCTTTTCTTTTTGGGGACCATGACAACAGCTGATGACCAAGGGCTGTCCGATGGCTCAATTATCCCCGCCTCCAGCATGGCTTGGACCTCACTGTCGGCAGCCTCCTGACGCACGAAGGGCAACCGGCGAGGCCGGACCTTGATGGGCCAATGTGTCAGTGTCAATGTGGTGTTCCACCAGGTGTGTGAGTCCAACCTCATTTTCATTTAGGGCGAAAATGTCCTTAAATTCCCACAACACTTCCCACAGTTCTGTCTGCTGCTGACCATCCAGACCGGCACAGCTCCTTTGCCAGATGCTGCGGACAGCCTCCATTCACTCAGCTGGAATGTTCACCTGCTGCAGGGGAGGGGTTATGACATCTGGAGGAGGCACAGCTGGAATGGGACCCGGAGGTGGACTGGACTGGGTGTCGGCCAGGTGTGGGTCAACCAACTCAGGGTGTGTAGCCGCACATAAAATGGGCATCACTGGGGGGGCCTGATTGGAGGGCGGGATCATTTGGATGGCTTGCCCACCAGGCAGGATGAGAACACCCACCCCGAGGTCCAGTACGCACCCCAGGCTTCTGAGAAAGTCCAAACCCAGAACACATGGGTCTTTCACTTCAGCTACCCATGCTGAAAAAGTCACTGCCACCCTCCCAACAGTGAAGACAAACGTTCCTCTGCCTTTCATTTCAGCCGTCTGGCCGCAGTTTCACCGTCCGCAGTTTAACTGAAGTCGATTCCAAGACGGTCCCCTCTGGAACAACGTCGGGCCTCAGCAGGGTGGCAGTGGATCCCGTATCCACGAGGGCTGGGCAGGAGACTTCTCCAACCACAACGGCAACATGGCAGCGGTAACCTGCCTCTGTCCAGCCCACAGCCTCTACTGCGTCAGCATACGGCTCCCGGTGAATGGATGATGAGGTCCGTGTGATCCGGGTTACACGGACCCCCTCCCGTTTCCCTGCTGATCTTTAGCCCCCGGACAACGACGGAGGGTGTGTCCTGGCTGACCACACCCCCAGCACACAGCAGGGAGGTTGCGCTGTGTGCCACTCTCTTGGGGTCCTACTGACAAGTTTTTCACTGCATGCGCGCAGCAGCAGCGGCCATTTTGGGAGTGGAAGCTGCTGGCGTTAAGGCCCAGGTGGCTAGCTCCCTCTCCAGGGCCAGGTCAAGCGCCTCGCTCAACGTTGCAGGGTGAGCGAGCTGCACATGCAGGCGTAGCTCCACCGGTGTCAGCGCATGTATGAATTGGTCACATACAAGTTCATTGAGGACTGTGCTTGGCATTCCACAGTAGGCACGTCTGCCCAGGCTCTCAATCTCGTGTGCCAGGGATCGCAGGTGCTCACCTGGGCGTCTGACACGGTGCTTAAATTCACATCGCAGAGAGTCTTTTAGATTGAACAGCCCGAAACGCCTCTGCAGCGCTCCCACCAGCATGGAGTAGTCCTCTCTCTCCTCCGGGCTCAGGAGCAGGAGGCAGTCAGCTGCTTCCTCAGCCAGTGAAAGTGCAAGCTTTCAGACCATCCTGCCGCGGTTGCTAACAGTTCAAACTGGGCTCGATAAGCTTCCCAGCTCCCTTTCCCGGAGAACAGCGGCGCTGCGGAGCGGGCAACGATGAGCTGCTGGGGTTTCACGCGCTCCGGGGCCGCCATGTCATCGTCCGGCATGTTTATTGCACACTCGGCGCGTTCCGTCTTTACCTGCCGTCGGGTACCTGAGCCGGAGGACATTTTCAACCTCCGATCCGAACAGCGGCTCGTGCGGTGGGCGGATCTCGAGCTTCTGACACCAATGTAATGCTCAGGCAGCTAGACGCAGTCTTCTCTCTTTTATCCGGCACTTTATTAGCAAGAACAGACCATGCTCATCGCTACAACACATGCTCAACTCCCCAAAACTTCCCGCAACCCCCTCTCTCCTCCCGTTTCCGCTAACACCGCCCCCTCCCATACCCACGAACACATTAAACACAGTCATTACAATATCCATCCTGCAAAGACAAAGTGTTCTAACATGTTTCATTCATGCAGCAAGTAAAACATCGAGTCACGGGGAGATATATACATATATTTTAGCTTTGCAAAGCTTCTAAACTCCACAGACATTTTACCCCGATGAATCCAACAGTTTTATATTTTATCAACGACAACCTTGTTAAAAAAATGTTCGTTTAGAGCTTTTGACAATCAGAGGTAACGTATGCAGCAAGTTCTGCTTATTAGGTTTTGATACACAGTTAAAGAATAAACGCTGTAAGAATTAAAACTAGAAGTTAAAGAGATCATATATAATCAGTGTTGGGTATAATCACATTAAACCTTTGTGTTGTGCCTTGAGAGGGTTTTAGAGTGATTTTATTGTATTTTACAGTACTTTAAATAGATTGTAGTGCTTTTAGAGGATTTTTGAGTGCTTTTATTTGGTTTTACTGCTTTTAAAGTGCTTTCGATGGAATGTTTTGCCTCTCAAGGATTTTACTGTGCTTTCATTGTATTTTAAAGTGATTTTACAGAACTTTCTGGGGATTTTATGCGCGATGTCTTGATCAGATGACACGCTTCAGTCCTGCCCATCAAAACAGTTCTCAGGTCACTTCAATACAGATATGTGCGCTCTTCCAACCTTTCAAAAATGTTTCTTCAAGACAATGACAAAAACACAGATAATTCGTGGAAAATACTGCTGGACTCGTTTCATGTCGAACCAAGTAGTTTCAGAAAATCGAGCTAAACATGCTCAATTTTCTGAAACTACTTGATTCTTGCTTCATTCGATTATCAAAGTTTCAATGTTTGTATTTTAGTTTCTACAACACACTAAGAATTGATTTTCAAGATGTTTTTACGGTTTTATCATGGATTTTTGCTCAAATATACAGTTAAAACATTTTTTTCTTCAATGCTCCTGTGTATTTCAGCTCCTGTTGCTTTTCACCACACTTTGCACATTAAATGTCTCATTAATGACGAATATTTTAGATGATTAAACACATTTTTGTCCAGGATCCATGGTTTCTCACACACATACGAAACAATCTTTCTTCTCCACACTAACAGGACTCAACCTCCAGGGAGGAGATCTTCTCCAAAGCTCCTCCGCTGTGTACACTGTCATGGCGGCAGTTGGGGAAGGCTGCTATGGGAAAGTGTTCCGTTGTAAGAACAATGAGACTCACGAGACCGTTGCCATCAAAGTCCTCAAAAAAGCCATGGCGAAGGATGCTAAGAACGAGGTCAATGTTTGGACCTTTACTTGTGCTTAGTTTTTTTTTTTTGTATTCAAATATATTCTTCAACATCAGAATTTGTTCGAGGATCCTGACACACATCTTCCACTTTGTTCTCTCCAGCTGGCAATGCTTGACGCTATTAGCATCCTGGATCCTGACCAAACCAACTTGGTCAGGTACTATGGCTCTTTTGTGCACGAGGACTACACATGTTTGGTCTTTGAGCTATTGTCCATGGATTTGTACGACCTCATTGATCCGCCTGGACTCAAGGAGTACAAACCATTGAGTCCGTGTGACATCCGGCCCATTGCACAACAGGTTTGTCTTATTGGCTCCAATAATGTCTTGTTGTCTGATCAGGAGAGGAAACTGTGAGTGTGTCCTCGCTAACCTGTGTGTCCTCTCATGCTTTGTCTGTGCAGCTCCTGGTGGGTCTTGATGCACTGAAACAACTGGGCATCATTCACACGGACATCAAACCGGACAATGTTATGCTTGTCGGTCCAACTAACAGACCGTACAGAGCTAAACTGGTGGATTTCGGAACAGCACTTCAGGTCCCAGACATCAAACTTGGGCTGATTGGCCAAACTCTTGGCTACAGGTATGTTCACGTCCTGGTCTCATCCACACAACCTGTGTCAGTCACAGGCTCCATGTTGATCAGTTCTTCAGCTCCCCTGCATTTTCCTCCTCAGAGCTCCGGAGGTGTCCCTTGGCCTTCCTTTTACCGAGGCCATCGATGTTTGGGCGGTGGGCTGCATCCTCGCCTTCCTCTACTTGGCTGACCATCTTTTTCCGGGCACCTGTGAACATCGGATGGTAGGTCTGCTTGTTCCAACATAGATCCCCAAGAAGTTGGAAACCTTGTGGGAACATCTGCTGATGTGTCTGTGATTCTGTCTGCAGATGAGGAGCATTGTTTCCACACTTGGTCAGCCACCAGACCACCTGCTCTCCGCGGGGGGTTTCACCCCAAACTTCTTCCCTGAGAATCGGGCTGGTGACGATTCCAGATGGCGGCTGATGGTAAAGGAACTTTTCTGGTTGATCTTGGTTTAATCATCCGACTTGAACATTTCTATAACAGTTGTGATCATTCTGTTCCTGCAGACACATTTGGAATACGTGGTGGCCAACAATATGACGGTAGAGGGGGAGGACGAGTTGTTTCAGCTGCGCAGCCTGGATGATCTAGTTGAGGTAGGCGCTCTCTCACTGCTTCCATCTTCTTCACTTTGTCACATCGATTTTAACAAGGCGCCTTGGTAAAATGGCGCCTTCATTACTGACCGTAATTTATCAATTCTATACATTTTTTTAATGGTTTGACACATACAACCTTCAAGTAACTTGATGTTTAGAAGAAAAGTTTTGTGGAATTACAGAACATTTCTTCAGGATGCTGAAGTAAATCATTTTAACTACTGGACAACTAGGAAAATATCAATCTATGAATAAACTAAATAATACGGTGGCTCATTTCACCAGGTTATGTCATTTTCCTTGTTACAAAACTGAAATAAGTTTTTTTGTCTGCTGCTTGGTTTTGGCCTCGCCAACAAGTCAATGGCGTCAGAGACTTCTCAGGAAAAATTCCACATTGAGAGACGTTTTCAAAAAGTTGCATTTTCAGTGGCTCCAGCACCGTTGTGGTGTAAACGGGCTCTCTGTTTGTTTGTTTGTGATCCGCCTCCGAGCCGATCCACTGACCTGACTTTGTTTCTTCATGCAGATCTCTCCAGTCAGGGATGAGGCGGACCTTGAGGATAGGAAGGCGCTGGTCCACCTCCTCAAGGGTCTCTTAAACATCGACCAAAAACAGAGACTGACCCCCCGTGCTGCGCTCCAACACCCCTTCTTTACCATGTCGTACCAGCAGCCGCCCCCCCAAAGTGGACCCTTGGAGGATGAAAGTGTGAGTCCACTAGTGCAGCCCCAAGAACCCCCCACCACTGCCCAACTGGACTGCCAAGACTCGGACTCTGGCGTTTCTCAGCTGTCCCAGTCTGATAGCAGCTTTGTGATGGTCTCAGAACTCTGTGACGAGGACCTTCTTGAGGTGGGTTCCTCTGAGAGTTCTGATGACAGTGGAGCAGAACTGGCTGACCTCTCAGAGTTCCTGAGTCACATCGTGGCCAGGGTCTCTGCCACCGTCCTCAAGGACCAAGTCCTCGTTGAGGACGACAATAGTGAGAGCTCGCTTCAGCCGGCAGCAGAACAGCCTCTGCCAGGCGCCACGTCCACACGACGTCTTCAACAAATAAGAAAGGCAATCCGCACATTCTTTAATAGAATCCAAAACACACTGTGTTGCTGTTTTGTTAGCCAAACAGATTAATTCATTTTGTTCATTTTATTCATTTAGTTAAGATTGTTCATATTGTTCACGTAGTTAATGTTGTTCATATTGTTCACTTAGTTAATATTGTTAATATTGTTCATTTAGTTAATGTTGTTCACTTAGTTAATATTGTTCATTTAGTTAATGTTGTTCACTTAGTTAATATTGTTCATTTAGTTAATGTTGTTCACTTAGTTAATATTGTTCATTTAGTTAATGTTGTTCAAATTGTTCACTTAGTTAATATTGTTCATTTAGTTAATATTGTTCATTTAGTTAATGTTGTTCATTTAGTTAATATTGTTCACTTAGTTAATGTTGTTAATATTGTTCATTTAGTTAATGTTGTTCACTTAGTTAATATTGTTCATTTAGTTAATATTGTTCACTTAGTTAATGTTGTTAATATTGTTCATTTAGTTAATGTTGTTCACTTAGTTAATATTGTTCATTTAGTTAATATTGTTCATTTAGTTAATATTGTTCACTTAGTTAATGTTGTTAATATTGTTCATTTAGTTAATGTTGTTCACTTAGTTAATATTGTTCATTCAGTTAATGTTGTTAATATTGTTCATTTAGTTGATATTGTTCACTTAGTTAATATTGTTCATTTAGTTAATATTGTTCACTTAGTTAATGTTGTTAATATTGTTCATTTAGTTAATATTGTTCATTTAGTTAATATTGTTCATTTAGTTAATGTTGTTCATTTAGTTAATATTGTTCACTTAGTTAATGTTGTTAATATTGTTCATTTAGTTAATGTTGTTCACTTAGTTAATATTGTTCATTTAGTTAATATTGTTCACTTAGTTAATGTTGTTAATATTGTTCATTTAGTTAATGTTGTTCACTTAGTTAATATTGTTCATTTAGTTAATATTGTTCATTTAGTTAATATTGTTCACTTAGTTAATGTTGTTAATATTGTTCATTTAGTTAATGTTGTTCACTTAGTTAATATTGTTCATTCAGTTAATGTTGTTAATATTGTTCATTTAGTTAATATTGTTCATTTAGTTAATGTTGTTCACTTAGTTAATATTGTTCATTTAGTTAATATTGTTCACTTAGTTAATGTTGTTAATATTGTTCATTTAGTTAATGTTGTTCACTTAGTTAATATTGTTCATTTAGTTAATGTTGTTCACTTAGTTAATATTGTTCATTTAGTTAATGTTGTTCACTTAGTTAATATTGTTCATTTAGTTAATGTTGTTCAAATTGTTCATTCAGTTAATATTGTTAATATTGTTCATTTAGTTAATATTGTTAATTTAGTTAATATTGTTCATTTAGTTAATGTTGTTAATTTAGTTAATATTGTTAATTTAGTTAATGTTGTTCACTTAGTTAATGTTGTTAATATTGTTCATTTAGTTAATGTTGTTGATATTGTTCATTTAGTTAATATTGTTCATTTAGTTAATGTTGTTCACTTAGTTAATATTGTTCATTTAGTTAATGTTGTTCAAATTGTTCATTCAGTTAATATTGTTCATTTAGTTAATATTGTTCACTTAGTTAATGTTGTTAATATTGTTCATTTAGTTAATGTTGTTCACTTAGTTAATATTGTTCATTCAGTTAATGTTGTTAATATTGTTCATTTAGTTGATATTGTTCACTTAGTTAATATTGTTCATTTAGTTAATATTGTTCACTTAGTTAATGTTGTTAATATTGTTCATTTAGTTAATATTGTTCATTTAGTTAATATTGTTCATTTAGTTAATGTTGTTCATTTAGTTAATATTGTTCACTTAGTTAATGTTGTTAATATTGTTCATTTAGTTAATGTTGTTCACTTAGTTAATATTGTTCATTTAGTTAATATTGTTCACTTAGTTAATGTTGTTAATATTGTTCACTTAGTTAATATTGTTCATTCAGTTAATGTTGTTAATATTGTTCATTTAGTTAATATTGTTCATTTAGTTAATGTTGTTCACTTAGTTAATATTGTTCATTTAGTTAATATTGTTCACTTAGTTAATGTTGTTAATATTGTTCATTTAGTTAATGTTGTTCACTTAGTTAATATTGTTCATTTAGTTAATGTTGTTCACTTAGTTAATATTGTTCATTTAGTTAATGTTGTTCACTTAGTTAATATTGTTCATTTAGTTAATGTTGTTCACTTAGTTAATATTGTTCATTTAGTTAATGTTGTTCAAATTGTTCATTCAGTTAATATTGTTAATATTGTTCATTTAGTTAATATTGTTAATTTAGTTAATATTGTTCATTTAGTTAATGTTGTTAATTTAGTTAATATTGTTAATTTAGTTAATGTTGTTCACTTAGTTAATGTTGTTAATATTGTTCATTTAGTTAATGTTGTTGATATTGTTCATTTAGTTAATATTGTTCATTTAGTTAATGTTGTTCACTTAGTTAATATTGTTCATTTAGTTAATATTGTTAATATTGTTCATTTAGTTAATATTGTTAATTTAGTTAATGTTGTTGCTATTGTTCATTTAGTTAATATTGTTCATTTAGTTCATGTTGGTCATTTTGTGTGTTGTTGGGCAAATAAAACTCTTAAAAAATGTTTTTGAATTGTTTCTTCTTCCAGGGGTTTGGGGGTTGTTTGAGTTTGACAAACTGCTGCCTGAAATAAAAGCCAGTGTGGCAGTCGCTGCCAGTTCCTGGATGATATGAACCAACATTTTATAACTGAGGCTACAATATATGACATCCTGTGTGATTTGTGACGTCCCACTTATCTCACATTAAAAGGACCCAAATCAATACTTGGTCACTCAGTGGCAGTGCAACACAATTAGCTCTACATTTTACTGGTACTGACTCATGTCCTGGACAGACATATGGATGAGGAGCTTTTAAATACATTCTCTAAAGTTAATGGGATTTAAAAATATAGATCTATATATTCTAGTAAGAACAGCTGATTTTGTTCACATTCAATGAGGTGTCACGCGGAGCAGCATTAATGTAGGGATGTCTTACCTCATATGGATCACTAGGTCCCATTTATGTTGCGTGTGGCTCCCAATACTGATGAATAATTATCGAAGATAGTTATTAATTCTGTTATTGAAATTGTAATCTGATCTGTATCACAATACCTCGGAGCTCCACCTGGTTAACAGGAACTGATGGCCAATTCAGTTATGTCAGTCTCATAAGATATACTAAATAGTTCATTAGGAATCATTGCATTGCATTTACACTGTTAATGTTTAGTTTGCATCTTCTACACTATTTATATCGTCCACTGGTATGATTAGTGATTTTTGCCGCGCTATCAAGAGCAGTTTAAGTCCATAAAAAGTCACATGACCCTTTGTCACGTCACAGGAGCCTTAAAAATGATTGTTGCTTTTTGAGTTGCAATCTAAAGCTCAGTGTGCGTTGATCTGCTCTATTGAATCCATCTTCCACAGACACTGTAAAGAGGAATGAAATGGATGAACTCTTTCCATAATATCTTTAATAATGGAACGTCGTCTTCATCTGGGTGGATAGAGTCGATCCCTGTCCGTTCTATAGTGCGTGTGAGCAGACTTCCTGCTGGCCCGCATCCCGGGGCTGCAGAGGTTTAGTCGGCAGTCACAGAGACCAACGCCAGGAGGGCGACTCTGGAAACAGTCGTCTCGTCGCCCTTCACGGTAAGAGGCACTCGTAGGGCTGCACCACCTCGTAGGGCTGAAACACACAAACAAACCAGGGCGCAAGTTCACTCATCAAAAGTGTGACTGGGTTTCCCGCTAATTCCTCAGTGCCACGCCGAGCTTTGCATAAGAACAAGGAAGAGGAAGAAAAACAGGAACATGCTGGATGTTATTGGTGGAAACCTGAGGAGCCCTTTTCAAATGCTGTACCTGAAAAGCTCTGGAGGAGGAGGAGGAGGAGGAGGAGGAGGAGGTGAAAGCAGTAATAGGTAGACCAAACTATACATGAAACCGTATGGAACCAAGGAAGACCACCACAGTAGGAATGTTAAGTTAATAAGTTATGAGATCATGTTTTCTAAATACTGTCATCTTTAAATCAGGGCTGTATTTGGAGCTGTACTTGATTCAAACCTTCTTCCGTTTGTTTTGTTTTGAATCAGAAGAATATGAGCTCACTGTATTTATTGTTTAATACAAACAGCACAAACCTCTACAAGCGTTGTATCCAGAGTCATCAGCTCTTCCTCACCTTGTCCCCAGTGGCGGGGCTCCATCTGATGGTGACGACACGTCTTTGACCTCCTCCATGCTGCCTCTCCCGGCTCTATCCTGAAGCCTTGCTGCTGCAGGGATGTGAGCTGATCCCAGTCTGGGGGCAAATCATGAGACCAGGTGTTCATTTCCACCTCATTTAGTGAGTTGGACACAAGTCTTGCTGGACTTGGCGGCACCATGTCAGCTCCTGACGGTACCTTGTTACTGGCCTGTGGAGTGGATGCAGCCCACCTGCAGCCCCCTGACTGCAGCAGTGAGTTCACCACCGCTGTAGCTCGCCCGCAGGCTCACCAGGAGAGGGAGGCTGGGACTTTCCATCACGTCTGACTCGCCTATGTGGAGGAGATTCACAAGGTCAGGCCGTCCCCCCACAAATCCTTTCAAGTCTTTTTCCACAAACTGTTTCAGTGACAACTGTATTGATTTGAAGGTTTTATTTATTTTATTGTATTCTTTTATTTTTGTATTTGAGCAGTACACATTCTGCTCAAAAGGAGTGGGCTGAAGAAAAAAGTACATTCCACACTAGAATAGAAAGAACAAAACATCAACAAAAAAGAACCTCACACATTTCAAACCACGATATCAACACGGACCAAAATTACAACACACACTCACACACACATGCACATATACGTTGATCCTACTTCTTCAATGCATTTCTTCTTCTCTGTTGTTTCCAAAATCTTTTGTTTGTATTTGTATTTGAACAGGTTGATGTTTGGACATTGTTTCAACTCCGTCTCCAATTTGTTCCACAGTTGTTCACCATGAACTGTCGGGCTAAAACTTTTCAGGGTTGTGTTTATGTTTCTGAGTCCTACAGTTTAATTCCTCACGTATTTCATAACGACCAGTACGATCTGGACCTTCTTTGTATTTGTCTTGGTAACAATCTGTAACTTGCTTTATAGAACATCTGTACTGCTTGGAACTCAACAATGTCATTAAACTTCATGATTTTTGATTTTAAAAACAATGAGTTTGTGTGGTCCAGAAACCCAACTTTCTGAATTAATCCAATAGCTCTTTTTTGTAACATTACTATTGGTTTTACTGTGTTTTTATAAGTACTACCCCAAACCACAGTACAATAGTATAAATAGGGCGAAATCAGAGAACAGTACAAGGTGTGTAAAGCTTTGATGTTTAAAATGTGCTTTGCTTTTGCTATTATTGCAATGTTTCTTGAAATTGTCATAGATATATATTTAATGTGAGATTTCCAAGTAATTCAATCATCTATAATAACTCCAAGGAATTGATTTCATGCTCTACAACAACACCCTCTATCTGAATTGCTGAATATCATTATTTTGCTTTTACTCAGATTTAGAGATCATTAGTTTTGTTTGAACCACTTGTTGACACTCTTGAGTTCCAAGTTAACAATTTGACACAAGTTGTTTTAAATCGTCTCCTGAAGCAAAAATATTTGTATCGTCTGCAAACAAGATGAATCTAAGAATTTGAGAAGTTTTACAAATGTTGTTTATGTACATGTTAAACAATGTTGGGCCCAGAATGGAACCTTGAGGTACTCCACACACAATTTGAAGACAACTTGACTGATAATCACTGATGTTCACACTTGTTTTCTATTTTTTAAGTAACTGGTGACCCACTGTAGAGCTCCACCCTGATCCCATAATGTTCTAGCTTATTGATTAATATGTCATAGTTTATTGTGTCAAACGCTTTACTCAGGTCAATAAATAGCCCTAATGCATATTTCTTGTTGTCAACAGCATCAGTTATTTCTTCAGTTATATGGAAGAGAAGTGTGAAGTTGAGTGATTGTTCCTGAAGCCAAACTGATTATCAGAGAGTAAATTAAACCGTTCAATAAAGCTGCCAAGTCTGGAAATGAAAACCTTTTCTAAGATTGTAGAGAATTGTGGTAAGAGGGAGACAGGCCTGTAGTTTGTGAAGAGATGTTTAATGTTTCTCTCCTGCCTTGAACAGAAGAATCACTTTCAACTTTCATACCATCAGGAAATTGTCCAGTTTGTAACAGAAGTTACTGATGTATGTTAACGGCTTAGAGATACTTTCAATCACACTTTTTAAGGTATTTGTTAAGCCTGGGATCTCCGATATGGCCTCAGAATGGCTGGCGAGCGGTTTGAGCAGTGAGTAAAATCAGGGAGGAGTCAGCTTTGCAGGTGGTCCACATCTTTCTTTCTTTTATTTTCACACGTGCCCAAAACAAAGACTTACAACGTGCTAACATGCATTGGAGGATTGAGGAGTGTGGCTTCTCCAGCAGCAGAACAGTGAATGATGTAAAAAGGCGCCTTAAATACACTTCCCTCAACTGGGTGAAACCATTAAAACTCCATAGGTAATAAAAGTTAACATTAGTGTCTAAAAACCAAGTTCAAATCCTCCAACCCAAAACCCTAACTATAACTTAATGAAAGAAAACTCCTATTAACCAATACCTCTAAAACCAAACACCTAAATAGTAAATTAAATCCTAAACCCTACTAAAACTAAGTGCAACCCCCCCACTTGCTCCTCCTCTTGGTTCAGCCCGGAACCTTCTTCAACGTGTCCGTCCCAGGGGGAATCTTTTACTGGGACACCGGCCTGAACACAAGACAAGGGAAGTGGAAACTCCTCACACACCACATCCTCAAACATTCACAGCACACACATCAACAACTAAAAGAATAAGATATTCTTAAATACACATATTGCACATTGCTCCATTCATTGTTGTGTTTCTCCACAGGTGACCGGACCTATCCACAACAGACCATTCAATAAATAAGTTAAAACAACAATTGTGTGCAAATTCATTTATATATGTGCAAATATCTTTATCTTAAAGTGCCGTGTGCTTCTTAAAGTGCTGATAAACCTTTTAAAGTGCTGATAAAGTGCTGTGAGTGCATCAAAATAAAGGAACGAGCTTCCTGTTCGTTACAGTCTTCATATCCATGTCATAATAATCTGTGGAGGTTTTATTGTTACACCCTCTAACAATGTCCAGTATCTCCTTTTCCTCCACAGGATTGAGGAACAGGACGGAGGATTTGTGTCTATGAGCTCACAGTTAGAATTCTCATCATTTGCTGTTTTTGCAGCCAGGTTGGGTCCAACATTCACAAAGAATTTATTAAAGGTATCAACCACTTCATTCATATCATTTAGAGTTTTAGCCTCATCTTTGAAATACTTTGGATAATTGATCATTCTAGGTTTATTTCTAATTCTACTGTTTAAGATATTCCAAAAGCCTTTAATATTATTCTTATTGCCATCAACAACCTATTATAATAATCCTGTTTACATTTTCTAATTATACCCGTCAATTAATTTTTATATTTCTTATATTTGTCCTCCACTTCTTTTGATCTCTTATTTATAAATATTTTGTAAAGTGAATTGTGTTTCTTGGATGCATTCAACAATCCTTTAGACATCCATGGGTTTTCTTCACACTTTCTGTTTATACAGTATTTTTTCATTGGGCAGTGTTTATCATATACTTTTTGGAATACTTGTGCAAACTCATCATCCTTATTAGTATCATTCTCTCTGTATGCAATACTCCAGTCTTGAGCTAATGGCTCCTTTTTAAATGCATCAATAGTTTTCTCTGTTTGTACCTTTCTAAACCAATACTTGTTTTCCTCTTCATTTCTTAAACATCCATTTGTGTCCAATACAAAGTCTGGAAGGTGATCAATGATATCATTTATCATTAATCCACTGACTGGATCACATTCTATTTCATTTGAGAAAATGTTATCAATCAAAGTAGCACTATGGGTTGTTGTTCTACTCGGTTTAGTTATTAGAGGAAACAGACCTATACTGAATAAAGTATTTATAAATTCATCCTTTTTTTATGTTTATTTGGGTTAAACAGATGGATGTTAAAATCTCCCCCCACAAACACGACTTTCTGATTTGAAACTGCAAAGTGTTCCTCCATCCAGTTAGAAAAACATCTATATCAGAGCCAGGTGTTCTAGAAATACAACTCACCACAATATTTGTCTTTCTTTGCCTTGTCATTTCTACAGTAAGGCCTTGAAGTGTATCGTCCACCACCATAGTCTCATTTTCCATCACTTTGTAACTGTAGTTTGAGTGTATAAACATAGTTACACCCCACCATGCTTATTTCTTCTGTTCAAACTGAGAAATTCATAACCATCAATAGAAAATTCTATTTCTGTCATTATCAATCCATGTTTCTGTTATTAAAATGACATTGAATGGTTTTGAAAACTGTTTTAAGAAGCTCTTGATGTGGTCAAAGTTTCCATAGAGACTATTGAAGTGGATTACAGAGAATGCCTTAATGTTCTTAAGTTTACTATTGTAAAGAACCTGTGTATAATATTGACAGTCATTAATCGCTCTAGTAAATAAGTTATTTTCAGGGTGGATGTCGAGCTCAGTGGTTGTAAATCATACTGTGAGAATGTAAAGTCCAGGTTGTTTGTTTCAGAAATTCTCTTCAATGAAACGTCCAAGTCGGTGCTTCCTGTTGTCCTCTATTGTTACAGGTCATGTGAAGTTATGTGCTTCTACATACCAGAGTCCAGCAGTTGTTTCTGGTGTTTACACTGGATTTGGTGAACTTTGGTGGCGGGTCGCTTCACTGGTCCTGCAATAATCAGCATCAACCATGAGATGTCTGGCATATGAGGACCTCATTGAGGACTGTGCAAGTACAAAAGCCTGGCAGCAGACATTTTGAAGGCAATACATTGTGACTTTAAATCAAATGTGTTCATATATTTAGTCACATCATGAATTAAGTGCTATGTTGTGTGAGACTGGTTTTTAGTGTTGGCAGGTTTTCATTGTTGCACTTTCAATTAGTTGTTGCTTTTATTTTATGACAAGTAAACATTAAAGTCTTAAAACACTCTATCTGTTTTATTTATTGAGGTATGAAGGAATGTTGTTTTCCTTGTATTATAGTTTATTTCATCAGTTTAACTTGCCTGAGTGGCTCAAAATGAGCTTTTTAATTTTAACATGTGAAGTCATCAAAGGAAAATGTAAAGGATTAGGAATCTCCCCATTCTAGTTGGACAAACCAAGGTTCCCTAAACACCGTCTCACTCTGTGGACGAGTGTTTGCCCTGTCATGAATCACTTCCCTGCCTTTTGCTCAACGTCAGCAGAGACGGGCTCCAGATGCTTCTGATCAGATCGTTGAGGTTCCAGACGGCAGAGGACATCGTCTAATTGTTGTTCCCGTGTTTCTTCTGTGTGGAGTTTACATCTCATTACTGTGCCTGTGTGGAGTTTCAGAGGTTTTTCTTCCACACACCAAAAATGTACATTTCAGGTTGAATTAATTTGTTAATCTTTTTGTTTTGTTGAAATCCCCTCCAGAACTCAAACTTTATTTCACACCACCAGGCCAAGTGACAGTTTGGGAGTTGGAAGTCAGATCACCTCATTGTTGTTGCATTATAAAACATGCTGTATGTGTTCATGGTAGTTTAAATTCCTAAGTGAAAAATCTTACCTATTTGTGTTTGAGGTTTGCACTTGAAGTACTTGGTAAGTCGATATATCTGTAGTGTTTCACTATTGTTACACAGTTGATGCTTGGAATTGATCTCCATTACACTGCTGACAAATTCAGTAGTGTGACTGCTTTAATTGAATTATTCATGGTTTCATCCACCCCGGCTTTGGCCTCGGTTCACAACCCTGAACTGGATAAAGCAGTGTAGAAGACAGATGGAAAGTTTTAACATCCAATTGCTTCTTTTCATCACATAAATTCCTAATAGAAATGAGTTGGTGGGAAAAAAACCCCAATCTTGCTGGAAAAAGGCATGACTGATAGTCGTCCTGCTGCTTCTCTCCTCTAAACGTCCCTGGCATCCCCTGGGGGGTTTCGCCCACACTTTAACAACCACAGTGTCATTTGGGGATTCTAACTTGGCCTTAGTTGTTCACTTATGACCAAATGATTGTTCTTTGTGTTTTGTTTTTTGCAGTGTAAGACCTGTGGTGGACAGAGGACCTGCTGCAACACTTATAATACAATTCACAAAACAATGTTTGAGTTCTGGTGCTTCAGTCTCCTTCATTCCCAGTAGGATGTGTCCTCCTGTAGAAAGTCTGCTTGTACATTCTAGAAGAGCAGCTGCACCGTTGAGCTTCAGTCTCCCCTGAAACACCTTTTGAAGGTCTTTCTCTCAGCTCCAATCAGCAGGAGATGTTTTTGTTCATGAGAGAGAAACTGCACACTCCCCAGGTTTTCTACATAATGTATTTCCTTCAAAGGCACCTTGTAGAGAAGTGCTAATGAAACCTGGTGACATGTTCCTAATCGTGGCACTCTGACCTTTGTGCTTTGTCTTCAGTGTGTCAGAAGGACACGTTGATGTGGTCCGAGAGAGAGAGAGGAAAAAGACATGGAGGACCTTGCCACACCAATGATTAAATGGGCTGATGTCTGGTTTACCAAGCATGAAGAAGGGAAACAGTGAAGAAAACACCTCAAGTCTAACCTGTTCTTTCCACTTCAGCTTGGGTCAGATGTAGGGCAGTGCCACATTTAGACAGGAGATGGAGCCCAACATAAGAGGAGGGCCTGAGCTCTAAGCTCCTCCTACCCTGATTTAAAATCCATTACCTGTGTGTAGTGATGAGAAACCCGACTCCTCGAACGGACTCACGGGTTTTTGAGTCGTTCATCCAAGTGAATCGGTTGTCTGAGTCATTTGTGTCATTTGAGTCATTTGAGTCATTTGATTCATTTGATTCATTTGATTCAGTTGCGCATGCGCACTGTTTCCACCCGCTCCAGGACCTGGAGGCTGAACTGCGACATGAACCAGGGGGAGAATCATGTATTCATAGTAAAATGCTGAAACACTTATGAGGACAATAAACAATAGTACACATTAGTTTTTAGTGATCCTGGTCTCCTTATTCTAGATTATGTGTGTTGTTTTTGAGGTTTAGTTGAATCAGAAAATAAATTAGATGAATAATTAAACTGAATAAATACCTGGCATCCAGAATGGCAGATATACAGTATATATTAATGTATACATATGATTTTATAGTTTTTTTTCTTCCAACATTCTGATTTTCTTTTTTTACTAGTATCAATAAATAATGTTATGTTCATAGGGCAGAACTAATTATAGGGGACAATATTAAATGTAACACAATACACGCTACAGTGGTATTTTAACATTGTTTATTGTGTATTTATCCATGTATTATTCATGTATTTATCTCTACAAGCTTTGTGAAACAAACAATGTATAATTTTTTTCTCCGCCGTCACTCGGAGATTTTCAGGTGAGGGAGGGGGGGAGGGCTCACCGCTCATGAGGTGAACGACACAGCGGAAGTGCTACTGACCGATTCAGTGAACGACTCTTTCGAGTTTCGAGGTGAGTCGGTCATGTGAGCTGAACGATTGGAGCGAGCTGACTCGGGCATGTGAGCTGAACGATTGAGGGGAGGTGAGTCGGTCATGTGAGCTGAACGATTGAATGGAGGTGAGTCGGTCATGTGAGCTGAACGATTGAAGGGAGGTGAGTCGGTCATGTGAGCTGAACGATTGAGGGGAGGTGAGTCGGGCATGTGAGCTGAACGATTGAAGGGAGGTGAGTCGGTCATGTGAGCTGAACGATTGAGGGGAGGTGAGTCGGTCATGTGAGCTGAACGATTGAGGGGAGGTGAGTCGGTCATGTGAGCTGAACGATTGAGGGGAGGTGAGTCGGTCATGTGAGCTGAACGATTGAGGGGAGGTGAGTCGGTCATTCGTGCTGAACTACACCGACAAGCTGACTCCAGTGTGCTGAAAGCCTCATGTGAATGTCAGGAGCCGGAAGCTGCTGTGCTTAGCGGCCCAGCTACAAGGAGGCTGTAGCAAGAATGACTCAGTGAACGAATTAATGAACGTGAAAACTCGTGAGTCACCGTTCAGTAAAGTGACTCGCGGGTTTTGAACGACTCGTTCAAATTTGATCATCACTATTGAGTATGTACATGTCACAATAAAAGCCTCTGATTTTCAACTGGCAGAACAGATTCTCTATACTGCTGTGAAAGCATAAATTCAGTCATTTATGATGTCAACAATCATTAAGCCAGTGATTATTTCATTATGATTTTAACTTGTTTGGCTTTATCGTGACTGTGAACCTCATTCTAATATTCAACACTTTGTCAATCTCTAGGATGGATGTGTTCAAAGGTCTGGAAAATCTTATGCAAAAGAATTTCAAGCGAGACCAGGTCCAGCTTGTGCCTCTAAGAGGATGATTAGGTCACAGTGAAAGAATCAAAGCAGCTGATGATGAAAATTAGCAACAGAACTTGCAGAAAGTGAAGAATTTAAGAAGGATCAAGTTACATTAATGATGATCAAGATAAACTTCTATTGGGACTCAAATCTACTGAAATGTCAGTCCTGATCATTTCTCTAAACTGTCTCTATAATATCATGTATTTAGAGGGAAATCAGTATTTTCATGGACACAAAATGAATGAATACAGGTTGAAAGTGTTTGTGGCACCTGATGGAGCGACAGCCACATGAAGGACGCAGCTCCCACAAACAAGCCCAGCGTCACTCTGCAGACCTGCGTCGCCATCCTGCAGGAGAAAGTCTGTTGTTTCCAGTCACAATCATACAGATGTTCACTCAGCTGGAGCTCCTTTGCCTCAAAATTCACTTGTGCAAAATGTGTCCAAAACGTTGATGCAGAAATGAAAACCTGCTCAACTTATAAAATCTGCTCCTGGTCAAGACTTCTGATCCAGTTGATATTCCGTCATGTCTTTCTTAGTTAGGGACCTCGCCAACGGGTGGGCCCTAGGCCCAGCCAACGGCAGGTCTCTTTTGGATTTCGTCGTCGCCAAAAGTGTGGGGCCTCCGCAGGAGGCCCCACACTCATCCAGGACCTCCCCTGACCCTCTCAGAGTGGCCGCGCCCCCGAAGGGGGCGCGGCCACTACCTGGTGGCGAAATTATATATTGTATTTCGAATGTTTCTTATTATTATTATTAGGGACCTCGCCAACGGGTGGGCCCTAGGCCCAGCCAACGGCAGGTCTCTTTTGGATTTCGTCGTCGCCAAAAGTGCGGGCCCTCCGAAGGAGGGCCCGCACTCATCCAGAACTCTCCTGACCCCCTCAGAGTGGCCGCGCCCCCGAAGGGGGCGCGGCCACTACCTGGTGGCGAAATTATATATTGTATTTCGAATGTTTCTTCTTATTCCGTTTTTTTTGCGCTCTCACTCATTTTTCACCCCCTAAACATGCTCGAAAACTCACCAAATTTGGAAGTTTCGTCACGTCTGCGCTCCATTCGAGGTTTCTGTAAAAAAATCCCCCAAAAGTCCAAAAATGGCTCTCTAGCGCCACCTAGTAGATTTTAATCGCCCGCCACGGTCCGTAGGAATGTCGTAGAGAAAAACAGCGAATACGACATTTGTTCGTCTACTCGAGCCCTACGACTCACGCGCTCTAACTTTTGACCTAACTCCAACAGGAAGGCCGCTATTTGCCTTTCAAAGTAAGGTGTTCACCCAAAAAAGGCAAAAAAAGGCAGAAACGGAAAATTTAACTCCTCATAGGGCGAAGGTCGCATCGGTTAAATTGAGATATACAAAAATAGAGGAGATTGTTTACTACTGAACTCTAGAGGGAAATTTTCTTACCTAGTCCAGTTTAATTTTTATTAGCCGTCCAAGCTCCCCACCCCCTAATCGCCTTTTTGGCTCCTGTCATCCATTAACATGGGGAAACCGAAAATTGTCCCCCAAAATCAACGATTTTAAACTCCCCGAACTACTCTTAACTGTTTGCAAACCGTGACTCTCAGCCACAAACCGAGGGCATCGCCACGACCGCGAGACCCTGCCGAACAAGAGGATGTAACATATGTGGGGAAAATTCCAAAACAAGTCCCCAGAATGACGAGTTAAAGCGACACAGTAACATTTTTCTCGTCCGAAATCTTAACACTATAGCGGATGGAGCCAAATCTGCCGTTCCTACCAAACAGCGCACCCTGGTGTCCAAAGTTTACCTCCGACTGCTTCCAAGCGTACACAATCTTAAAGAGGACAAAAATTCCTACAAAAGTATGGTATTTTTATCCACATACTCCCCCGATAAGTATAGATTAAGAGCACTTGTTCGCAAAATCTTCTAATATAATCCTCTCTGGCTCACTCTGCCGTCAGAGTGTCCGCGCTCGGCGCAGCTGTGAAATTCTCCACTGTGATTGGTCAGTGCATCACTCCATATATGGGCAGCTTCCTGTAGCTTCAGGCTCATCACTGCTGTGTGATTGACAGCCTGTCATATCCTGCAGTTTGACCTGAGAGTGACCTCACCAGTCATTCTCAGGTCAGGTTACTCTCATGTGACCTGACCTCACTCTCATGTCCTCCTGTCATGAGGACATGCAAAACCTGTACGAGGTCTGGCCTGAGACATGTAATTCATGTCGGTGGAAGTTTGTGAAAAACCTTTATTGCATCATTCACACCTTCGCACACCGCCGACAAAGGCCGGGCCTCCTAGGCCCGGCACTCCACCAGGTCAGTCTCATGTCACACACTGACCTCCGTAGGAGGCCTGGCCTGAGGCCATATAATTCATGTAGGTGGAAGTTTTTGAAAAACCTTTATTGTGCCATAAGTGCTGTGTCTTTTACACTAGAATTGAAGTAAGACCAGATTCAGGATCGGGGCCATCTGGGGAGCACCCAACAGACATTTTTAGGCAGCTCGGCTAGCTTGCGGCTTAGCATGCCTGTTAGCATGCGAGGAAACATTGTCTGATTGAGCCGAAATTTGGTAGGTAGCCTAATGGGGTTGCTGCGATCACAAATCACTAGCTAATTAGCTGGTTTTGACGCATTTTTTTCAAAATAAAAGTCTTTTTTTTTTTTTTTTTTTTTTTTTACTTAAATAAGATATTTTTTTATTAACCGTTCATAGCCACCCCCCCGACGGGCAGTCTCGAGGTCCCGACCAATGCTGCTTGCAGCTTTAATTAGGGACCTCGCCAACGGCTGGGCCCTAGGCCCAGCCAACGGCAGGTCTCTTTTGGATTTCGTCGTCGCCAAAAGTGCGGGCCCTCCGAAGGAGGGCCCGCACTCATCCAGGCCCTCTCCTGACCCTCCCAGAGTGGCCGACGCCCCCGAAGGGGGCGTCGGCCACTACCTGGTGGCGAAATTATATATTGTTTTTCTAATGTTTATTATTAGGGACCTCGCCAACGGGTGGGCCCTAGGCCCAGCCAACGGCAGGTCTCTTTTGGATTTCGTCGTCGCCAAAAGTGTGGGGCCTCCGCAGGAGGCCCCACACTCATCCAGAACTCTCCTGACCCCCTCAGAGTGGCCGCGCCCCCGAAGGGGGCGCGGCCACTACCTGGTGGCGAAATTATATATTGTTTTTCGAATGTTTCTTATTATTATATATTTTTCTTTTTCGTTACGCTCATATTTGACCCCCTAGCCACGCTCAAAAACTCACCAAATTTGACAGGCTCGTGAAAAATCGCATAGAGCCGGTGACCATGTCAAAACATTCCAGGAAAATCCAAAAATGGCTCTCTAGCGCCACCTAGAAAATTGCAATCGCCCGCCACGGTCCGTAGGAATGTCGTAGAGAAATGTCGCGAATACGAAATTTGTTCGTCTACTCGAGCCCTACGACTCACGCGCTCTAACTTTTGACCTAACTCCAACAGGAAGCCGGCTATTTGCCTTTCAAAGTAAGGTGTTCGCCCAAAAAAGGGAGAAAAAGGCCGAAACGGAAAATCTAAACCATCATAGGGCGAAGGTCGTATCGGTTAAATTGAGATATACAAAAATAGAGGAGATTGTTTACTACAATAATTTAGAGGGAATTTTTCTTACCTAGTCCAGTTTAATTTTTATTAGCCATCCAAGCTCCCCACCCCCTAATCGCCTTTTTGGCTCCTGTCATCCATTAACATGGGGAAACTGAAAATTATCCCCCAAAATCAACGATTTTAAACTCCCCGAACTACTCTTAACTGTTTGCAAACCGTGACTCTCAGCCACAAACCGAGGGCATCGCCACGCCCGCGAGACCCTGCCGAACAAGAGGATGTAACATATGTGGGGAAAATTCCAAAACAAATCCCCAGAATTACGAGTTAAAGCGACACAGTAACATTTTTCTCGTCCGAAATCTTAACACTATAGCGGATGGAGCCCAATCTGCCGTTCCTGCCAAACAGCGCCCCCTGGTGTCCAAAGTTTACCTCTGACTGCTTCCAAACCCAGACAGTATTAAAGAGGACAAAAATTCCTACAAAAGTATGGTATTTTTATCCACATACTCCCCCGATAAGTATAGATTAAGAGCAGTTGTTCGGAAAGTTCTGGAATTCATCTTCACTCTCTCCCACTCTAGCTCTGACACTTAATGAGCCAAAGTGACGTGCACCTGCTGTGAAAATCTACAGCAGGATTGCGCAATCCTGCTCCGGGGACCGGGGGAGGGGGAGGGGGAGCATCTCAGTGACATTTTCAGGATCACATAGGCCTAGCATGCCAGTTAGCATTTTAACAAACATTATCCGATTGAGCTGAAATTTGGTAGGTGGCCTAATGAGGCCGCTGCGGTCATGAATCACTACATAATTAGCTGGTTTTGAGGCCGTTTTTTTCAAAATAAAACTAATTAAAAAAGTACTATTTTTTAAACGCTTAAAAAATGATCATTAACTGGTCTAGAGGATCGTGGCCACCCCGACGGGCTTGAGCCACAGTTTACGAAAGGCCAGGCCGCAGGCCTGGCCAACGGCAGCTCTCTTTAATAATTTGTACACCGCCGACAAAGCCGGGCCTCCTAGGCCCGGCACTCCACCAGGTCACTCTCATGTCACACACTGACCTCCGTAGGAGGCCTGGCCTGAGGCCATATAATTCATGTCGGTGGAAGTTTTTGAAAAACCTTTATTGTGCCATAAGTGCTGTGTCTTTTACACTAGAATTGAAGTAAGACCAGATTCAGGATCGGGGCCATCTGGGGAGCACCCAACAGACATTTTCAGGCAGCTCGGCTAGCTTGCGGCTTAGCATGCCTGTTAGCATGCGAGCAAACATTGTCTGATTGAGCCGAAATTTGGTAGGTAGCCTAAAGGGGTTGCTGCGATCACAAATCACTAGCTAATTAGCTGGTTTTGATGCAGTTTTTTCAAAATAAAAGTCATAAAAAAATTTTTTTTTTTTTTTTTTTAATATTTAAGCAAATATTTTGAACCGTTCATAGCCACCCCCCCGACGGGCAGTCTCGAGGTCCCGACCAATGCTGCTTGCAGCTTTAATTATATATTTTTCTTTTTCGTTACGCTCATATTTGACCCCCTAGCCACGCTCAAAAACTCACCAAATTTGGAAGGCTCGTGAAAAATCGCATAGAGCCGGTAACCATGTCAAAACATTCCAGGAAAGTCCAAAAATGGCTCTCTAGCGCCACCTAGAAAATTGCAATCGCCCGCCACGGTCCGCAGGAATGTCGTACAGAAATGTCGCGAATACGAAATTTGTTTGTCTACTCGAGCCCTACGACTCACGCGCTCTAACTTTTGACCTAACTCCAACAGGAAGGCCGCTATTTGCCTTTCAAAGTAAGGTGTTCACCCAAAAAAGGCAAAAAAAGGCCGAAACGGAAAATCTAAACCATCATAGGGCGAAGGTCGTATCGGTTAAATTGAGATATACAAAAATAGAGGAGATTGTTTACTACAAATATTTAGAGGGAATTTTTCTTACCTAGTCCAGTTTAATTTTTATTAGCCGTCCAAGCTCCCCACCCCCTAAACGCCTTTTTGGCTCCTGTCATCCATTAACATGGGGAAACCGAAAATTCTCGCCGAAAATCAACGATTTAAAACTCCCCGAACTACTCTTAACTGTTTGCAAACCGTGACTCTCAGCCACAAACCGAGGGCATCGCCACTACCGCGAGACCCTGCCGAACAAGAGGATGTAACATATGTGGGGAAAATTCCAAAACAAGTCCCCAGAATGACGAGTTAAAGCGACACAGTAACATTTTCTTCGTTCTACATTTTTACATTGAATCCTGATGGGAGATATCCGGCGTTGTCGCCAAACAGCGCACCCTGGTGTCCAAAGTTTACCTCCGACTGCTTCCAAACCCATACATTCTGAAAGAGGACAAAAATCCCTACAAAAGTATGGTATTTTTATCCACATACACCCCCGATAAGTATAGATTAAGAGCAGTTGTTCGCAAAATCTTCTATTATAATCCTCCCTGTCTCACACTCTGACGTCAGAGTGTCCGCGCTCGGCGCAGCTGTGAAATTCTCCACTGTGATTGGTCAGTGCATCACTCCATATATGGGCAGCTTCCTGTAGCTTCAGGCTCATCACTGCTGTGTGATTGACAGCCTGTCATATCCTGCAGTTTGACCTGAGAGTGACCTCACCAGTCATTCTCAGGTCAGGTTACTCTCATGTGACCTGACCTCACTCTCATGTCTCATGTTCTCCTGTCATGAGGACATGCAAAACCTGTACGAGGTCTGGCCTGAGACGTGTAAATAATGTCGGTGGAAGGTTGTGAAAAACCTTTATTGCATCATTCACACCTTCGCACACTGCCGACAAAGGCCGGGCCTCCTAGGCCCGGCACTCCACCAGGTCACTCTCATGTCACACACTGACCTCCGTAGGAGGCCTGGCCTGAGGCCATATAATTCATGTAGGTGGAAGTTTTTGAAAAACCTTTATTGTGCCATAAGTGCTGTGTCTTTTACACTAGAATTGAAGTAAGACCAGATTCAGGATCGGGGCCATCTGGGGAGCACCCAACAGACATTTTTAGGTAGCTCGGCTAGCTTGCGGCTTAGCATGCCTGTTAGCATGCAAGGAAACATTGTCTGATTGAGCCGAAATTTGGTAGGTAGCCTAATGGAGTTGCTGCGATCACAAATCACTAGCTAATTAGCTGGTTTTGACGCAGTTTTTTCAAAATAAAAGTCATAATTTTTTTTTTTTTTTTTTTTTTTTTAATATTTAAGCAAATATTTTGAACCGTTCATAGCCACCCCCCCGACGGGCAGTCTCGAGGTCCCGACCAATGCTGCTTGCAGCTTTAATTAGGGACCTCGCCAACGGGTGGGCCCTAGGCCCAGCCAACGGCAGGTCTCTTTTGGATTTCGTCGTCGCCAAAAGTGCGGGCCCTCCGAAGGAGGGCCCGCACTCATCCAGGCCCTCTCCTGACCCTCCCGGAGTGGCCGACGCCCCCGAAGGGGGCGTCGGCCACTACCTGGTGGCGAAATTCTATATTGTATTTCGAATGTTTCTTATTATTCTTCTATATTTTTTCGCGCAAAAAAAATTCGTCTATTATCGCTAATTTGACCCCCTAAACACGCTCAAAAACTCACCAAATTTGGCACGATCGTAGAGAACCGCGAAAAATTAATTAAAATGTAAAAACCTACCCACATGGTGCAAAAATGGCTCTCTAGCGCCCCCTAGAAAAACTAAATTGCCCGCCACGGTCCGTAGGAATATCGTACACATATGCAATGAACACGAAATTTGTTCGTCTACTCGAGGCCTACAACTCACGCACTCTAACTTTTGACCTATCTCCAACAGGAAACCCGCTATTTGCCTTTCAAAGTAAGGTGTTCGCCCAAAAAAGGGAGAAAAAGGCCGAAACGGAAAATTTAACTCCTCATAGGGCGAAGGTCGCATCGGTTAAATTGAGATATACAAAAATAGAGGAGATTGTTTACTACTGAACACTAGAGGGAAATTTTCTTACCTAGTCCAGTTTAATTTTTATTAGCCGTCCAAGCTCCCCACCCCCTAATCGCCTTTTTGGCTCCTGTCATCCATTAACATGGGGAAACCGAAAATTGTCCCCCAAAATCAACGATTTTAAACTCCCCGAACTACTCTTAACTGTTTGCAAACCGTGACTCGCAGCCACAAACCGAGGGCATCGCCACTACCGCGAGACCCTGCCGAACAAGAGGATGTAACATATGTGGGGAAAATTCCACAACAAGTCCCCAGAATGATGAGTTAAAGCGACACAGTAACATTTTTTTCATTCTACATTTTTACATTGAATCCTGATGGGAGATATCCGGCGTTGTCGCCAAACAGCGCCCCCTGGTGTCCAAAGTTTACCTCCGACTGCTTCCGAACCCACACAGTATTAAAGACGACAAAAATTCCTACAAAAGTATGTTACTTTTATCCACATACTCCCCCGATAAGTATAGATTAAGAGCAGTTGTTCGCAAAATCTTCTAATATAATCCTCTCTGCCTCACTCTGACGTCAGAGTGTCCGCGCTCGGCGCAGCTGTGAAATTCTCCACTGTGATTGGTCAGTGCATCACTCCATATATGGGCAGCTTCCTGTAGCTTCAGGCTCATCACTGCTGTGTGATTGACAGCCTGTCATATCCTGCAGTTTGACCTGAGAGTGACCTCACCAATCATTCTCAGGTCAGGTTACTCTCATGTGACCTGACCTCACTCTCATGTCTCATGTTGTCCTGTCATGAGGACATGCAAAACCTGTACGAGACCTGGCCTGAGACATGTAATTCATGTCGGTGAAAGTTTGTGAAAAACCTTCATTGATGCATCATTCACACCTTCGTTCACGCCGACAAAGGCCGGGCCTCCTAGGCCCGGCACTCCACCAGGTCACTCTCATGTCCCACACTGACCTCTGTAGGAGGCTTGGCCTGAGGCCATGTAATTCATGTCGGTGGAAGTTTTTGAAAAACCTTTATTGTGCCATAAGTGCTGTGTCTTTTACACTACAATTGAAGTAAGACCAGATTTGGGATCGGGGCATCCTGGGGAGTACCACACTGAGATTTTCAGGTGTATCCGCTAGCTTGCGGCATAGCATGCCCGTTAGCATGCTAGTAAATATTGTTCGATTGAGCTGAAATTTGGTAGGTGGCCTAATGGGGGTGCTGCGGTCACAAATCACTAGCTAGTTAGCTGGTTCCGACGCCGTTTTTTCAAAATAAAAGTACTAATTTTTTTTTTTTTTTTTTTTGCTTAAATAATCTTTTTTTTAATTAACCGTTCATAGCCACCCCCCCCGACGGGCAATCTCGAGGTCCCGACCAATGCTGCTTGCAGCTTTAATTAGGGACCTCGCCAACGGCTGGGCCCTAGGCCCAGCCAACGGCAGGTCTCTTTTGGAATTCGTCGTCGCCGAATGAGTACGGGGCCTCCGCAGGAGGCCCCGTACTCATTCGGACACTGTCTGACCCTGTCAGAGTGGCCGGGGCCCCCGAAGGGGGTCCCGGCCACTCTGACGTGGTGGCGAAATTGTATATTGTATTTCGAATGTTTTTTCTTATTAGGGACCTCGCCAACGGGTGGGCCCTAGGCCCAGCCAACGGCAGGTCTCTTTTGGATTTCGTCGTCGCCAAAAGTGCGGGCCCTCCGAAGGAGGGCCCGCACTCATCCAGGCCCTCTCCTGACCCTCCCAGAGTGGCCGACGCCCCCGAAGGGGGCGTCGGCCACTACCTGGTGGCGAAATTGTATATTGTATTTCGAATGTTTTTAGGGACCTCGCCAACGGGTGGGCCCTAGGCCCAGCCAACGGCAGGTCTCTTTTGGATTTCGTCGTCGCCAAAAGTGTGGGGCCTCCGCAGGAGGCCCCACACTCATCCAGAACTCTCCTGACCCCGTCAGAGTGGCCGCGCCCCCGAAGGGGGCGCGGCCACTACCTGGTGGCGAAATTATATATTGTTTTTCGAATGTTTATTATTCTTTTATATTCTTTCGCGCCAGAAATTCGTCGATCGGCTCAAATTTGACCCCCTAAAAATGCTCAAAAACTCACCAAATTTGGGACACTCGTCAACCCTCGCGAAAATGCGAAGTCTGTGTTACAAAATCCCCACAAAGTCCAAAAATGGCTCTCTAGCGCCACCTAGAAAATTGCAATCGCCCGCCACGGTCCGTAGGAATGTCGTAGAGAAATGTCGCAAATACGAAACTTCTTAGTCTACTCGAGCCCTACGACTCACGCGCTCTAACTTTTGACCTAACTCCAACAGGAAGGCCGCTATTTGCCTTTCAAAGTAAGGTGTTCACCCAAAAAAGGCAAAAAAAGGCCGAAACGGAAAATCTAACTCCTATTAGGGCGAAGGTCGCATCGGTTAAATTGAGATATACAAAAATAGAGGAGATTGTTTACTACTGAACACTAGAGGGAAATTTTCTTACCTAGTCCAGTTTAATTTTTATTAGCCGTCCAAGCTCCCCACCCCCTAATCGCCTTTTTGGCTCCTGTCATCCATTAACATGGGGAAACCGAAAATTCTCGCCGAAAATCAACGATTTAAAACTCCCCGAACTACTCTTAACTGTTTGCAAACCGTGACTCTCAGCCACAAACCGAGGGCATCGCCACGACCGTGAGACCCTGCCGAACAAGAGGATGTAACATATGTGGGGAAAATTCCAAAACAAGTCCCCAGAATGACGAGTTAAAGCGACAGAGTAACATTTTTTCCATTCTACATTTTTACATTGAATTCTGATGGGAGATATCCGGCGTTGTCGCCAAACAGCGCACCCTGGTTTCCAAAGTTTACCTCTGACTGCTTCCAAACCCATACAGTCTGAAAGTGGACAAAAATTCCTACAAAAGTATGGTATTTTTATCCACATACTCCACCGATAAGTATAGATTAAGAGCACTTGTTCGCAAAATCTTCTAATATAATCCTCTCTGGCTCACTCTGCCGTCAGAGTGTCCGCGCTCGGTGCAGCTGTGAAATTCTCCACTGTGATTGGTCAGTGCATCACTCCATATATGGGCAGCTTCCTGTAGCTTCAGGCTCATCACTGCTGTGTGATTGACAGCCTGTCATATCCTGCAGTTTGACCTGAGAGTGACCTCACCAGTCATTCTCAGGTCAGGTTACTCTCATGTGACCTGACCTCACTCTCATGTCTCATGTTCTCCTGTCATGAGGACATGCAAAACCTGTACGAGGTCTGGCCTGAGACATGTAATTCATGTCGGTGAAAGTTTGTGAAAAACCTTCATTGATGCATCATTCACACCTTCGTTCACGCCGACAAAGGCCGGGCCTCCTAGGCCCGGCACTCCACCAGGTCAGTCTCATGTCCCACACTGACCTCCGTAGGAGGCCTGGCCTGAGGCCATATAATTCATGTCGGTGGAAGTTTTTGAAAAACCTTTATTGTTCCATAAGTGCAGTGTCATTCACACTAGAATTGAAGTAAGACCAGATTTGGGATCGGGGCAACCTGGGGAGTACCACACTGAGATTTTCAGGTGTATCCGCTAGCTTGCGGCATAGCATGCCCGTTAGCATGCTAGTAAACATTGTTCGATTGAGCTGAAATTTGGTAGGTTGCCTAATGGGGGTGCTGCGGTCACACATCACTAGCTAATTAGCTGGTTCCGACGCCGTTTTTTCAAAATAAAAGTACTAATTTTTTTTTTTTTTTTTTTTTGCTTAAATAATATTTTTTTTAATTAACCGTTCATAGCCACCCCCCCGACGGGCAATCTCGAGGTCCCGACCAATGCTGCTTGCAGCTTTAATTATATTTTTTTTTTTGCGCTTAGCCTCATTTTTCACCCCCTAACCACGCTCGAAAACTCACCAAATTTGGCAGACTCGTCAAGTCTGCGCTCCATTCGAGGTTTATTTAAAAAAATCCCCAAAAAGTCCAAAAATGGCTCTCTAGCGCCACCTAGAAGATTTTAATCGCCCACCACGGTCCGTAGGAATGTCGTACAGAAATGTCGCGAATACGAAACTTCTTCGTCTACTCGAGCCCTACGACTCACGCGCTCTAACTTTTGACCTAACTCCAACAGGAAGGCCGCTATTTGCCTTTCAAAGTAAGGTGTTCGCCCAAAAAAGGCAAAAAAAGGCAGAAACGGAAAATCTAAACCATCATAGGGCGAAGATCGTATCGGTTAAACTGAGATATACAAAAATAGAGGAGATTGTTTACTACAAATATTTAGAGGGAATTTTTCTTACCTAGTCCAGTTTAATTTTTATTAGCCGTCCAAGCTCCCCACCCCCTAATCGCCTTTTTGGCTCCTGTCATCCATTAACATGGGGAGATGGAAAATTCTCCCCGAAAATCAACGATTTTAAACTCCCCGAACTACTCTTAACTGTTTGCAAACCGTGACTCTCAGCCACAAACCGAGGGCATCGCCACGACCGCGAGACCCTGCCGAACAAGAGGATGTAACATATGTGGGGAAAATTCCAAAACAAGTCCCCAGAATGACGAGTTAAAGCGACAGAGTAACATTTTTTCCGTTCTACATTTTTACATTGAATCCTGATGGGAGATATCCGGCGTTGTCGCCAAACAGCGCCCCCTGGTGTCCAAATTTTACCTTCGACTGCTTCCAAACCCACACAGTCCGAAAGAGGATAAAAATTCCTACAAAAGTATGGTATTTTTATCCACATACTCCCCCGATAACTATGGATTCAGAGCAGTTGTTCGCAAAGTTCTGGAATTCATCTTCACTCTCTTCCACTCTAGCTCTCACACTTAATGAGCCAAAGTGACGTGCACCTGCTGTGAAATCCTACAGCAGGATTGCGCAATCCTGCTCCGGGGACCGGGGGAGGGGGAGGGGGAGCATCTCAGTGACATTTTCAGGATCTCATAGGCCTAGCATGCCAGTTAGCATTTTAACAAACATTATCCGATTGAGCTGAAATTTGGTAGGTGGCCTAATGGGGCCGCTGCGGTCATGAATCACTACATAATTAGCTGGTTTTCAGCCGTTTTTTTCAAAATAAAAGTAATTAAAAAAATACTATTTTTTTAAAAAGATAAAAAATGATCATTAACTGGTCTAGAGTATCGTGGCCACCCCGACGGGCTTGAGCCACAGTTTACGAAAGGCCAGGCCGCAGGCCTGGCCAATGCCAGCTTCCTTTTGTAATCCGTACACAACTGACAAAGGCCCTCACATTCATGTCGGTGGAAGTTTTTGAAAAACCTTTCCTGTTCCATAAGTGCTGCGTCATTCACACCTCCGTACACCACCGACAAAGGCCGGGCCTCCTAGGCCCGGCACTCCACCAGGTCAGTCTCATGTCACACACTGACCTCCGTAGGAGGCCTGGCCTGAGGCCATATAATTCATGTCGGTGGAAGTTTTTGAAAAACCTTTATTGTTCCATAAGTGCAGTGTCATTCACACTAGAATTGAAGTAAGACCAGATTTGGGATCGGGGCAACCTGGGGAGTACCACACTGAGATTTTCAGGTGCATCCGCTAGCTTGCGGCATAGCATGCCCGTTAGCATGCTAGTAAACATTGTTCGATTGAGCTGAAATTTGGTAGGTGGCCTAATGGGGGTGCTGCGGTCACAAATCACTAGCTAATTAGCTGGTTCCGACGCCGTTTTTTCAAAATAAAAGTACAATTTTTTTTTTTTTTTTTTTTTTGCTTAAATAATATTTTTTTAATTAACCGTTGATAGCCACCCCCCCGACGGGCAATCTCGAGGTCCCGACCAATGCTGCTTGCAGCTTTAATTAGGGACCTCGCCAACGGGTGGGCCCTAGGCCCAGCCAACGGCAGGTCTCTTTTGGATTTCGTCGTCGCCAAAAGTGTGGGGCCTCCGTAGGAGGCCCCACACTCATCCGGTTACTCTCCTGACCCTCTCAGACCAATAGTAGTGGCCGGGCCGCCGCAGGCGGCCCGGCCACTACCTGGTGGCGAAGTTCTTATTGTTTTTCGAATGTTTATTATATTTTTAGGGACCTCGCCAACGGGTGGGCCCTAGGCCCAGCCAACGGCAGGTCTCTTTTGGATTTCGTCGTCGCCAAAAGTGTGGGGCCTCCGTAGGAGGCCCCACACTCATCCGGTTGCTCTCATGACCCCCTCAGAGTGGCCGACGCCCCCGAAGGGGGCGTCGGCCACTACCTGGTGGCGAAATTCTATATTGTATTTCGAATGTTTTTTTTTTTTCACTATTATTATTAGGGACCTCGCCAACGGGTGGGCCCTAGGCCCAGCCAACGGCAGGTCTCTTTTGGATTTCGTCGTCGCCAAAAGTGCGGGCCCTCCGAAGGAGGGCCCGCACTCATCCGGTTACTCCCCTGACCCTCTCAGAGTGGCCGACGCCCCCCGAAGGGGGCGTCGGCCACTACCTGGTGGCGAAATTCTATATTGTATTTCGAATGTTTCTTATTATTATTCTTCTATATTATTTTATTTTTTTTCACGGACTAAATCCCATATTTGACCCCCTAGACACGCTCAAAAACTCACCAAATTTGGAAGACTTGTCAAAAGTGTGGCAATGTATATTATCACGTCAAATAATTCCCAGAAAGTACAAAAATGGCTCTCTAGCGCCACCTAGACACACTAAATCGCCCACCACGGTCCGTAGGAATGTCGTAGAGAAATGTCGCGAATACGAAATTTGTTCGTCTACTCGAGCCCTACGACTCACGCGCTCTAACTTTTGACCTAACTCCAACAGGAAGGCCGCTATTTGCCTTTCAAAGTAAGGTGTTCGCCCAAAAAAGGGAAAAAAAGGCAGAAACGGAAAATTTAACTCCTCATAGGTCGAAGATCGCATCGGTTAAATTGAGATATACAAAAATAGAGGAGATTGTTTACTACTGAACTCTAGAGGGAAATTTTCTTACCTAGTCCAGTTTAATTTTTATTAGCCGTCCAAGCTCCCCACCCCCTAATCGGCTTTTTGGCTCCTGTCATCCATTAACATGGGGAAACCGAAAATTCTCGCCGAAAATCAACGATTTTAAACTCCCCGAACTACTCTTAACTGTTTGCAAACCGTGACTCTCAGCCACAAACCGAGGGCATCGCCACGCCTGCGAGACCCTGCCGAACAAGAGGATGTAATATATGTGGGGAAAATTCCAAAACAAGTCCCCAGAATGACGAGTTAAAGTGATAGAGTAACATTCTTTTCGCCCCAGAATTTAATACTGTAGCGGATGGAGCCAAATCTGCCGTTCCTGCCAAACAGCGCCCCCTGGTGTCCAAAGTTTACCTCTGACTGCTTCCAAACCCACACAGTATTAAAGACGACAAAAATTCCTACAAAAGTATGGTACTTTTATCCACATACTCCCCCGATAAGTATAGATTAAGAGCAGTTGTTCGCAAAATCTTCTAATATAATCCTCTCTGCCTCACTCTGACGTCAGAGTGTTCGCGCTCGGCGCAGCTGTGAAATTCTCCACTGTGATTGGTCAGTGCATCACTCCATATATGGGCAGCTTCCTGTAGCTTCAGGCTCATCACTGCTGTGTGATTGACAGCCTGTCATATCCTGCAGTTTGACCTGAGAGTGACCTCACCAGTCATTCTCAGGTCAGGTTACTCTCATGTGACCTGACCTCACTCTCATGTCTCATGTTCTCCTGTCATGAGGACATGCAAAACATGTACGAGACCTGGCCTGAGGCCCTCACATTCATGTCGGTGGAAGTTTGTGAAAAACCTTTATGGCATCATTCACACCTTCGCACACCGCCGACAAAGGCCGGGCCTCCTAGGCCCGGCACTCCACCAGGTCACTCTCATGTCACACACTGACCTCCGTAGGAGGCCTGGCCTGAGGCCATATAATTCATGTCGGTGGAAGTTTTTGAAAAACCTTTATTGTTCCATTAGTGCAGTGTCATTCACACTAGAATTGAAGTAAGACCAGATTTGGGATCGGGGCAACCTGGGGAGTACCACACTGAGATTTTCCGTTGTATCCGCTAGCTTGCGGCATAGCATGCCCGTTAGCATGCTTGTAAACATTGTTCGATTGAGCTGAAATTTGGTAGGTGGCCTAATGGGGGTGCTGCGGTCACAAATCACTAGCTAATTAGCTGGTTCCGACGCCGTTTTTTCAAAATAAAAGTACAAATTTTTTTTTTATTTTTTTTTTGCTTAAATAATATTTTTTTTAATTAACCGTTCATAGCCACCCCCCCGAGGGGCAATCTCGAGGTCCCGACCAATGCTGCTTGCAGCTTTAATTAGGGACCTCGCCAACGGGTGGGCCCTAGGCCCAGCCAACGGCAGGTCTCTTTTGGATTTCGTCGTCGCCAAAAGTGTGGGGCCTCCGCAGGAGGCCCCACACTCATCCAGAACTCTCCTGACTCCCTCAGAGTGGCCGCGCCCCCGAAGGGGGCGCGGCCACTACCTGGTGGCGAAATTATATATTGTATTTCGAATGTTTTTTCTTATTCTTATTATTATATTTTTTTTCACGGACTAAATCCCATATTTGACCCCCTAAACACGCTCAAAAACTCACCAAATTTGGAAGACTCGTCAAAAGTGTGGCAATCTATATTATCACGTCAAAAAATTCAGAGAAAATCCAAAAATGGCTCTCTAGCGCCACCTAGACACGTTTAATCGTCCGCCACGGTCCGTACGAATGTCGTACAGAAATGTCGCGAATACGAAACTTCTTCGTCTACTCGAGCCCTACGACTCACGCGCTCTAACTTTTGACCTAACTCCAACAGGAAGCCGGCTATTTGCCTTTCAAAGTAAGGTGTTCGCCCAAAAAAGGGAGAAAAAGGCCGAAACGGAAAATCTAAACCATCATAGGGCGAATGTCGTATCGGTTAAATTGAGATATACAAAAATAGAGGAGATTGTTTACTACAATAATTTAGAGGGAATTTTTCTTACCTAGTCCAGTTTAATTTTTATTAGCCGTCCAAGCTCCCCACCCCCTAATCGCCTTTTTGGCTCCTGTCATCCATTAACATGGGGAAACGGACAATTCTCGCCGAAAATCAACGATTTTTAACTCCCCGAACTACTCTTAACTGTTTGCAAACCGTGACTCTCAGCCACAAACCGAGGGCATCGCCACGCTCACGAGACCCTGCCGAACAAGAGGATGTAACATATGTGGGGAAAATTCCAAAACAAGTCCCCAGAATGACGAGTTAAAGCGACACAGTAACATTTTTCTCGTCCGAAATCTTAACACTATAGCGGATGGAGCCAAATCTGCCGTTCCTGCCAAACAGCGCCCCCTGGTGTCCAAAGTTTACCTCTGACTGCTTCCAAACCCAGACAGTATTAAAGAGGACAAAAATTCCTACAAAAGTATGGTATTTTTGTCCACATACTCCCCCGATAAGTATAGATTAAGAGCAGTTGTTCGCAAAATCTTCTAATATAATCCTCCCTGTCTCACACTCTGACGTCAGAGTGTCCGCGCTCGGCGCAGCTGTGAAATTCTCCACTGTGATTGGTCAGTGCATCACTCCATATATGGGCAGCTTCCTGTAGCTTCAGGCTCATCACTGCTGTGTGATTGACAGCCTGTCATATCCTGCAGTTTGACCTGAGAGTGACCTCAGCAGTCATTCTAAGGTCAGGTTACTCTCATGTGACCTGACCTCACTCTCATGTCTCATGTTCTCCTGTCATGAGGACATGCAAAACCTGTACGAGGTCTGGCCTGAGACATGTAATTCATGTCGGTGAGAGTTTGTGAAAAACCTTTATTGCTGGATCAATCACACCTTCGTTTACGCCGACAAAGGCCGGGCCTCCTAGGCCCGGCACTCCACCAGGTCACTCCATCGTCCCACATTGACCTCCGTAGGAGGCCTGGCCTGAGGCCATATAATTCATGTCGGTGGAAGTTTTTGAAAAACATTTATTGTTCCATAAGTGCAGTGTCATTCACACTAGAATTGAAGTAAGACCAGATTCGGGATCGGGGCAACCTGGGGAGTACCACACTGAGCTTTTCAGGTGTATCCGCTAGCTTGCGGCATAGCATGCACATTAGCATGCTACCAAACATTGTCCGATTGAGCTGAAATTTGGTAGGTGGCCTAATGGGAGCGCTGCGGTCACAAACCACTAACTAATTACCTGGTTTTGACCCCGCATTTTCAAAATAAAAGTACTAATTTTTTTTTTTTTTTTTTTTTGCTTAAATAATATTTTTTTTAATTAACCGTTCATAGCCACCCCCCCGACGGGCAATCTCGAGGTCCCGACCAATGCTGCTTGCAGCTTTAATTAGGGACCTCGCCAACGGGTGGGCCCTAGGCCCAGCCAACGGCAGGTCTCTTTTGGATTTCGTCGTCGCCAAAAGTGCGGGCCCTCCGAACCCCCTAAACACGCTCAAAAACTCACCAAATTTGGGAGACTCGTCAAAAGTGTGGCACTCCACAATCTCACGTCAAAAAATTCCCAAAAAATCCAAAAATGGCTCTCTAGCGCCACCTAGAAAATTGCAATCGCCCGCCACGGTCCGTAGGAATGTCGTAGAGAAATGTCGCGAATACAAAACTTCTTCGTCTACTCGAGCCCTACGACTCACGCACTCTAACTTTTGACCTAGCTCCAACAGGAAGGCCGCTATTTGCCTTTCAAAGTAAGGTGTTCGCCCAAAAAAGGGAAAAAAAGGCAGAAACGGAAAATTTAACTCCTCATAGGGCGAAGATCGCATCGGTTAAATTGAGATATACAAAAATAGAGGAGATTGTTTACTACTGAACTCTAGAGGGAAATTTTCTTACCTAGTCCGGTTTAATTTTTATTAGCCGTCCAAGCTCCCCACCCCCTAATCGGCATTTTGGCTCCTGTCTTCCATTAACATGGGGAAACGGAAAATTCTCGCCGAAAATCAACGATTTACAACTCCCCGAACTACTCTTAACTGTTTGCAAACCGTGACTCTCAGCCACAAACCGAGGGCATCGCCACGTACACGAGACCCTGCCGAACAAGAGGATGTAACATATGTGGGGAAAATCCCAAAACAAGTCCCCAGAATGACGAGTTAAAGCGACACAGTAAAATTTTTCTCGTCCGAAATCTTAACACTATAGCGGATGGAGCCAAATCTGCCGTTCCTGCCAAACAGCGCCCCCTGGTGACCAAGGTTTACCTCCGACTGCTTCCAAACGTACACAATCTTAAAGAGGGCAAAAATTCCTACAAAAGTATGGTATTTTTATCCACATACTCCCCCGATAAGTATAGATTATGAGCAGTTGTTCGCAAAATCTTCTAATATAATCCTCTCTGTCTCACTCTGACGTCAGAGTGTCCGCGCTCGGCGCAGCTGTGAAATTCTCCACTGTGATTGGTCAGTGCATCACTCCATATATGGGCAGCTTCCTGTAGCTTCAGGCTCATCACTGCTGTGTGATTGACAGCCTGTCATATCCTGCAGTTTGACCTGAGAGTGACCTCACCAGTCATTCTCAGGTCAGGTTACTCTCATGTGACCTGACCTCACTCTCATGTCTCATGTTCTCCTGTCATGAGGACATGCAAAACCTGTACGAGACCTGGCCTGAGGCCCTCACATTCATGTCGGTGGAAGTTTGTGAAAAACCTTTATGGCATCATTCACACCTTCGCACACCGCCGACAAAGGCCGGGCCTCCTAGGCCCGGCACTCCACCAGGTCACTCTCATGTCACACACTGACCTCCGTAGGAGGCCTGGCCTGAGGCCATATAATTCATGTCGGTGGAAGTTTTTGAAAAACCTTTATTGTTCCATTAGTGCAGTGTCATTCACACTAGAATTGAAGTAAGACCAGATTTGGGATCGGGGCAACCTGGGGAGTACCACACTGAGATTTTCCGGTGTATCCGTTAGCTTGCGGCATAGCATGCCCGTTAGCATGCTTGTAAACATTGTTCGATTGAGCTGAAATTTGGTAGGTGGCCTAATGGGGGTGCTGCGGTCACAAATCACTAGCTAATTAGCTGGTTCCGACGCCGTTTTTTCAAAATAAAAGTACAATTTTTTTTTTTTTTTTTTTTTTGCTTAAATAATATTTTTTTTAATTAACCGTTCATAGCCACCCCCCCGACGGGCAATCTCGAGGTCCCGACCAATGCTGCTTGCAGCTTTAATTAGGGACCTCGCCAACGGGTGGGCCCTAGGCCCAGCCAACGGCAGGTCTCTTTTGGATTTCGTCGTCGCCAAAAGTGCGGGCCCTCCGAACCCCCTAAACACGCTCAAAAACTCACCAAATTTGGGAGACTCGTCAAAAGTGTGGCACTCCACAATCTCACGTCAAAAAATTCCCAAAAAATCCAAAAATGGCTCTCTAGCGCCACCTAGAAAGTTGCAATCACCCGCCACGGTCCGTAGGAATGTCGTAGAGAAAAACAGCGAATACGAAACTTCTTCGTCTACTCGACCCCTACGACTCACGTGCTCTAACTTTTGACCTAACTCCAACAGGAAGGCCGCTATTTGCCTTTCAAAGTAAGGTGTTCGCCCAAAAAAGGCAAAAAAAGGCCGAAACGGAAAATCTAAACCATCATAGGGCGAAGGTCGTATCGGTTAAATTGAGATATACAAAAATAGAGGAGATTGTTTACTACAAATATTTAGAGGGAATTTTTCTTACCTAGTCCAGTTTAATTTTTATTAGCCGTCAAAGCTCCCCACCCCCTAATCGCCTTTTTGGCTCCTGTCATCCATTAACATGGGGAAACGGAAAATTCTCCCACAAAATCAACGATTTTAAACTCCCCGAACTACTCTTAACTGTTTGCGAACCGTGACTGTCAGCCACAAACCGAGGGCATCGCCACGACCGCAAGACCCTGCCGAACAAGAGGATGTAACATATGTGGGAGAAATTCCAAAACAAGTCCCCAGAATGACGAGTTAAAGCGACACAGTAACATTTTTTTCATTCTACATTTTTACATTGAATCCTGATGGGAGATATCCGGCGTTGTCGCCAAACAGCGCACCCTGGTGTCCAAAGTTTACCTCCGACTGCTTCCAAACCCACACATTCTGAAAGAGAACAAAAATCCCTACAAAAGTATGGTATTTTTATCCACATACTCCCCCGATAAGTATAGATTAAGAGCAGTTGTTCGCAAAATCTTTGAATATAATCCTCTCTGGCTCACTCTGCCGTCAGAGTGTCCGCGCTCGGTGCAGCTGTGAAATTCTCCACTGTGATTGGTCAGTGCATCACTCCATATATGGGCAGCTTCCTGTAGCTTCAGGCTCATCACTGCTGTGTGATTGACAGCCTGT
This sequence comes from Blennius ocellaris, assembly GCF_963422515.1. Taxonomy (NCBI): domain Eukaryota; kingdom Metazoa; phylum Chordata; class Actinopteri; order Blenniiformes; family Blenniidae; genus Blennius; species Blennius ocellaris. Next base: position 2,797,844 of record NC_137660.1, on the reverse strand, counting down.
CATATCCTGCAGTTTGACCTGAGAGTGACCTCACCAGTCATTCTCAGGTCAGGTTACTCTCATGTGACCTGACCTCACTCTCATGTCTCATGTTCTCCTGTCATGAGGACATGCAAAACCTGTACGAGGTCTGGCCTGAGACATGTAATTCATGTCGGTGGAAGTTTGTGAAAAACAATTATTGCATCATTCACACCTTCGCACACCGCCGACAAAGGCCGGGCCTCCTAGGCCCGGCACTCCACCAGGTCACTCTCATGTCACACACTGACCTCTGTAGGAGGCCTGGCCTGAGGCCATATAATTCATGTAGGTGGAAGTTTTTGAAAAACCTTTATTGTGCCATAAGTGCTGTGTCTTTTACACTAGAATTGAAGTAAGACCAGATTCAGGATCGGGGCCATCTGGGGAGAACCCAACAGACATTTTTAGGCAGCTCGGCTAGCTTGCGGCTTAGCATGCCTGTTAGCATGCGAGGAAACATTGTCTGATTGAGCCGAAATTTGGTAGGTAGCCTAATGGGGTTGCTGCGATCACAAATCACTAGCTAATTAGCTGGTTTTGACGCAGTTTTTTCAAAATAAAAGTCTTTTTTTTTTTTTTTTTTTTTTTTACTTAAATAAGATATTTTTTTATTAACCGTTCATAGCCACCCCCCCGACGGGCAATCTCGAGGTCCCGACCAATGCTGCTTGCAGCTTTAATTATTAGGGACCTCGCCAACGGCTGGGCCCTAGGCCCAGCCAACGGCAGGTCTCTTTTGGATTTCGTCGTCGCCAAAAGTGTGGGGCCTCCGCAGGAGGCCCCACACTCATCCAGAACTCTCCTGACCCTCCCAGAGTGGCCGACGCCCCCAAAGGGGGCGTCGGCCACTACCTGGTGGCGAAATTGTATATTGTATTTCGAATGTTTCTTTTTTCTTTTTTAGGGACCTCGCCAACGGCTGGGCCCTAGGCCCAGCCAACGGCAGGTCTCTTTTGGATTTCGTCGTCGCCAAAAGTGCGGGCCCTCCGAAGGAGGGCCCGCACTCATCCAGGCCCTCTCCTGACCCTCCCAGAGTGGCCGACGCCCCCGAAGGGGGCGTCGGCCACTACCTGGTGGCGAAATTGTATATTGTATTTCGAATGTTTTTTCTTCTTTTTATTTTTCTGCTTTTTTCTCCGTTACGCTCTAATTTGACCCCCTAAACACGCTCAAAAACTCACCAAATTTGGCAGGCTCGTGAAAAGTCGCAGCCTTCAGAAGATCATGTCAAAACATTCCATGAAAATCCAAAAATGGCTCTCTAGCGCCACCTAGACCCTTTTAATCGCCCGCCACGGTCCGTAGGAATGTCGTAGAGAAATGTCGCGAATACGAAACTTCTTCGTCTACTCGAGCCCTACGACTCACGCGCTCTAACTTTTGACCTAACTCCAACAGGAAGGCCGCTATTTGCCTTTCAAAGTAAGGTGTTCGCCCAAAAATGGTAAAAAAAGGCCGAAACGGAAAATCTAAACCATCATAGGGCGAAGGTCGTATCGGTTAAATTGAGATATACAAAAATAGAGGAGATTGTTTACTACAATAATTTAGAGGGAATTTTTCTTACCTAGTCCAGTTTAATTTTTATTAGCCGTCCAAGCTCCCCACCCCCTAATCGGCTTTTTGGCTCCTGTCATCCATTAACATGGGGAAACGGACAATTCTCGCCGAAAATCAACGATTTTAAACTCCCCGAACTACTCTTAACTGTTTGCAAACCGTGACTCTCAGCCACAAACCGAGGGCATCGCCACGCCCGCGAGACCCTGCCGAACAAGAGGATGTAACATATGTGGGGAAAATTCCAAAACAAGTCCCCAGAATGACGAGTTAAAGCGACACAGTAACATTTTCTTCGTTCTACATTTTTACATTGAATCCTGATGGGAGATATCCGGCGTTGTCGCCAAACAGCGCACCCTGGTGTCCAAAGTTTACCTCCGACTGCTTCCAAACCCACACATTCTGAAAGAGAACAAAAATCCCTACAAAAGTATGGTATTTTTATCCACATACTCCCCCGATAAGTATAGATTAAGAGCAGTTGTTTGCAAAATCTTCTAATATAATCCTCTCTGGCTCACTCTGACGTCAGAGTGTCCGCGCTCGGCGCAGCTGTGAAATTCTCCACTGTGATTGGTCAGTGCATCACTCCATATATGGGCAGCTTCCTGTAGCTTCAGGCTCATCACTGCTGTGTGATTGACAGCCTGTCATATCCTGCAGTTTGACCTGAGAGTGACCTCAGCAGTCATTCTCAGGTCAGGTTACTCTCATGTGACCTGACCTCACTCTCATGTCTCATGTTCTCCTGTCAGGAGGACATGCAAAACCTGTACGAGACCTGGCCTGAGGCCCTCACATTCATGTCGGTGGAAGTTTGTGAAAAACCTTTATGGCATCATTCACACCTTCGCACACCGCCGACAAAGGCCGGGCCTCCTAGGCCCGGCACTCCACCAGGTCACTCTCATGTCACACACTGACCTCCGTAGGAGGCCTGGCCTGAGGCCATATAATTCATGTCGGTGGAAGTTTTTGAAAAACCTTTATTGTTCCATTAGTGCAGTGTCATTCACACTAGAATTGAAGTAAGACCAGATTTGGGATCGGGGCAACCTGGGGAGTACCACACTGAGATTTTCCGTTGTATCCGCTAGCTTGCGGCATAGCATGCCCGTTAGCATGCTTGTAAACATTGTTCGATTGAGCTGAAATTTGGTAGGTGGCCTAATGGGGGTGCTGCGGTCACAAATCACTAGCTAATTAGCTGGTTCCGACGCCGTTTTTTCAAAATAAAAGTACAATTTTTTTTTTTTTTTTTTTTTTGCTTAAATAATATTTTTTTTAATTAACCGTTCATAGCCACCCCCCCGACGGGCAGTCTCGAGGTCCCGACCAATGCTGCTTGCAGCTTTAATCTTTATTTTTCTTTCACGGATAAATCCCATAATTTGACCCCCTAAACACGCTCAAAAACTCACCAAATTTGGAAGACTCGTCAAAAGTGTGGCACTCCACAATCTCACGTCAAATAATTCCATGAAATTCCAAAAATGGCTCTCTAGCGCCACCTAGACACATTTAATCGCCCGCCACGGTCCGTAGGAATGTCGTAGAGAAATGTCGCGAATACGAAACTTCTTCGTCTACTCGAGCCCTACGACTCACGCGCTCTAACTTTTGACCTAACTCCAACAGGAAGCCGGCTATTTGCCTTTCAAAGTAAGGTGTTCACCCAAAAAAGGCAAAAAAAGGCAGAAACGGAAAATCTAAACCATCATAGGGCGAAGGTCGTATCGGTTAAATTGAGATATACAAAAATAGAGGAGATTGTTTACTACAATAATTTAGAGGGAATTTTTCTTACCTAGTCCAGTTTAATTTTTATTAGCCGTCCAAGCTCCCCACCCCCTAAACGCCTTTTTGGCTCCTGTCATCCATTAACATGGGGAAACCGAAAATTCTCCTCCAAAATCTACGATTTTAAACTCCCCGAACTACTCTTAACTGTTTGCAAACCGTGACTCTCAGCCACAAACCGAGGGCATCGCCACTACCGCGAGACCCTGCCGAACAAGAGGATGTAACATATGTGGGGAAAATTCCACAACAAGTGCACAGAATGATGAGTTAAAGCGGCACAGTAACATTTTTTTCATTCTACATTTTTACATTGAATCCTGATGGGAGATATCCGGCGTTGTCGCCAAACAGCGCACCCTGGTGTCCAAAGTTTACCTCCGACTGCTTCCAAACGTATACAATCTTAAAGAGGACAAAAATTCCTACAAAAGTATGGTATTTTTATCCACATACTCCCCCGATAAGTATAGATTATGAGCAGTTGTTCGCAAAATCTTCTAATATAATCCTCCCTGTCTCACTCTGACGTCAGAGTGTCCGCGCTCGGTGCAGCTGTGAAATTCTCCACTGTGATTGGTCAGTGCATCACTCCATATATGGGCAGCTTCCTGTAGCTTCAGGCTCATCACTGCTGTGTGATTGACAGCCTGTCATATCCTGCAGTTTGACCTGAGAGTGACCTCACCAGTCATTCTCAGGTTAGGTTACTCTCATGTGACCTGACCTCACTCTCATGTCTCATGTTCTCCTGTCATGAGGACATGCAAAACCTGTACGAGGTCTGGCCTGAGACATGTAATTCATGTCGGTGAAAGTTTGTGAAAAACCTTCATTGATGCATCATTCACACCTTCGTTCACGCAGACAAAGGCCGGGCCTCCTAGGCCCGGCACTCCACCAGGTCAGTCTCATGTCACACACTGACCTCCGTAGGAGGCCTGGCCTGAGGCCATATAATTCATGTCGGTGGAAGTTTTTGAAAAACCTTTATTGTGCCATAAGTGCTGTGTCTTTTACACTAGAATTGAAGTAAGACCAGATTCAGGATCGGGGCCATCTGGGGAGCACCCAACAGACATTTTCAGGCAGCTCGGCTAGCTTGCGGCTTAGCATGCCTGTTAGCATGCGAGGAAACATTGTCTGATTGAGCCGAAATTTGGTAGGGAGCCTAATGGGGTTGCTGCGATCACAAATCACTAGCTAATTAGCTGGTTTTGACGCATTTTTTTCAAAATAAAAGTCATAATTTTTTTTTTTTTTTTTTTTAATATTTAAGCAAATATTTTGAACCGTTCATAGCCACCCCCCCGACGGGCAGTCTCGAGGTCCCGACCAATGCTGCTTGCAGCTTTAATTAGGGACCTCGCCAACGGGTGGGCCCTAGGCCCAGCCAACGGCAGGTCTCTTTTGGATTTCGTCGTCGCCAAAAGTGCGGGCCCTCCGAAGGAGGGCCCGCACTCATCCAGGACCTCCCCTGACCCTCTCAGAGTGGCCGCGCCCCCGAAGGGGGCGCGGCCACTACTTGGTGGCGAAGTTGTAATTGTTTTTCGAATGTTTTTAGGGACCTCGCCAACGGGTGGGCCCTAGGCCCAGCCAACGGCAGGTCTCTTTTGGATTTCGTCGTCGCCAAAAGTGCGGGCCCTCCGAACCCCCTAAACACGCTCAAAAACTCACCAAATTTGGGAGACTCGTCAAAAGTGTGGCACTCCACAATCTCACGTCAAAAAATTCCCCAAAAATCCAAAAATGGCTCTCTAGCGCCACCTAGAAAATTGCAATCGCCCGCCACGGTCCGTAAGAATGTCGTAGAGAAAAACAGCGAATACGAAACTTCTTCGTCTACTCGACCCCTATGACTCACGCGCTCTAACTTTTGACCTAACTCCAACAGGAAGGCCGCTATTTGCCTTTCAAAGTAAGGTGTTCACCCAAAAAAGGCAAAAAAAGGCCGAAACGGAAAATCTAAACCATCATAGGGCGAAGGTCGTATCGGTTAAATTGAGATATACAAAAATAGAGGAGATTGTTTACTACAAATATTTAGAGGGAATTTTTCTTACCTAGTCCAGTTTAATTTTTATTAGCCGTCCAAGCTCCCCACCCCCTAAACGCCTTTTTGGCTCCTGTCATCCATTAACATGGGGAAACCGAAAATTCTCCCCCAAAATCTACGATTTTAAACTCCCCGAACTACTCTTAACTGTTTGCAAACCGTGACTCTCAGCCACAAACCGAGGGCATCGCCACTACCGCGAGACCCTGCCGAACAAGAGGATGTAACATATGTGGGGAAAATTCCACAACAAGTCCCCAGAATGATGAGTTAAAGCGGCACAGTAACATTTTTTTCATTCTACATTTTTACATTGAATCCTGATGGGAGATATCCGGCGTTGTCGCCAAACAGCGCACCCTGGTGTCCAAAGTTTACCTCCGACTGCTTCCAAACGTACAAAATCTTAAAGACGACAAAAATTCCTACAAAAGTATGGTATTTTTATCCACATACTCCCCCGATAAGTATAGATTATGAGCAGTTGTTCGCAAAATCTTCTAATATAATCCTCTCTGTCTCACTCTGCCGTCAGAGTGTCCGCGCTCGGCGCAGCTGTGAAATTCTCCACTGTGATTGGTCAGTGCATCACTCCATATATGGGCAGCTTCCTGTAGCTTCAGGCTCATCACTGCTGTGTGATTGACAGCCTGTCATATCCTGCAGTTTGACCTGAGAGTGACCTCAGCAGTCATTCTCAGGTCAGGTTACTCTCATGTGACCTGACCTCACTCTCATGTCTCATGTTCTCCTGTCATGAGGACATGCAAAACCTGTACGAGGTCTGGCCTGAGACATGTAATTCATGTCGGTGGAAGTTTGTGAAAAACCTTTATTGCATCATTCACACCTTCGCACACCGCCGACAAAGGCCGGGCCTTCTAGGCCCGGCACTCCACCAGGTCAGTCTCATGTCCCACACTGACCTCCGTAGGAGGCCTGGCCTGAGGCCATATAATTCATGTAGGTGGAAGTTTTTGAAAAACCTTTATTGTGCCATAAGTGCTGTGTCTTTTACACTAGAATTGAAGTAAGACCAGATTCAGGATCGGGGCCATCTGGGGAGCACCCAACAGACATTTTTAGGCAGCTCGGCTAGCTTGCGGCTTAGCATGCCTGTTAGCATGCGAGGAAACATTGTCTGATTGAGCCGAAATTTGGTAGGTAGCCTAATGGGGTTGCTGCGATCACAAATCACTAGCTAATTGGCTGGTTTTGACGCATTTTTTTCTAAATAAAAGTCTTTTTTTTTTTTTTTTTTTTTTTTTTACTTAAATAAGATATTTTTTTATTAACCGTTCATAGCCACCCCCCCGACGGGCAGTCTCGAGGTCCCGACCAATGCTGCTTGCAGCTTTAATTTCTTTTTCTTATTATTATTATATTTTTTTTCACGGATAAATCCCTCATTTTGACCCCCTAGACACGCTCAAAAACTCACCAAATTTGGAAGACTCGTCAAAAGTGTGGCAATCTATATTATCACGTCAATAAATTCCATGAAATTCCAAAAATGGCTCTCTAGCGCCACCTAGACACTTTTAATCGCCCGCCACGGTCCGTAGGAATGTCGTAGAGAAATGTCGCGAATACGAAACTTGTTCGTCTACTCGAGCCCTACGACTCACGCGCTCTAACTTTTGACCTAACTCCAACAGGAAGCCGGCTATTTGCCTTTCAAAGTAAGGTGTTCGCCCAAAAAAGGGAAAAAAAGGCAGAAACGGAAAATTTAACTCCTCATAGGGCGAAGGTCGCATCGGTTAAATTGAGATATACAAAAATAGAGGAGATTGTTTACTACTGAACTCTAGAGGGAAATTTTCTTACCTAGTCCAGTTTAATTTTTATTAGCCGTCCAAGCTCCCCACCCCATAATCGGCATTTTGGCTCCTGTCATCCATTAACATGGGGAAACGGAAAATTGTCGCCGAAAATCAACGATTTACAACTCCCCGAACTACTCTTAACTGTTTGCAAACCGTGACTCTCAGCCACAAACCGAGGGCATCGCCACGCCCGCGAGACCCTGCCGAACAAGAGGATGTAACATATGTGGGGAAAATTCCAAAACAAGTCCCCAGAATGACGAGTTAAAGCGACACAGTAACATTTTTCTCGTCCGAAATCTTAACACTATACCGGATGGAGCCAAATCTGCCGTTCCTGCCAAACAGCGCCCCCTGGTGTCCAAACTTTACCTCTGACTGCTTCCAAACCCACACAGTATTAAAGACGACAAAAATTCCTACAAAAGTATGGTACTTTTATCCACATACTCCCCCGATAAGTATAGATTAAGAGCAGTTGTTCGCAAAATCTTCTAATATAATCCTCCCTGTCTCACTCTGCCGTCAGAGTGTCCGCGCTCGGCGCAGCTGTGAAATTCTCCACTGTGATTGGTCAGTGCATCACTCCATATATGGGCAGCTTCCTGTAGCTTCAGGCTCATCACTGCTGTGTGATTGACAGCCTGTCATATCCTGCAGTTTGACCTGAGAGTGACCTCACCAGTCATTCTCAGGTCAGGTTACTCTCATGTGACCTGACCTCACTCTCATGTCTCATGTTCTCCTGTCATGAGGACATGCAAAACCTGTATGAGACCTGGCCTGAGACATGTAATTCATGTCGGTGGAAGTTTGTGAAAAACCTTCATTGATGCATCATTCACACCTTCGTTCACGCCGACAAAGGCCGGGCCTCCTAGGCCCGGCACTCCACCAGGTCACTCTCATGTCCCACACTGACCTCTGTAGGAGGCTTGGCCTGAGGCCATGTAATTCATGTCGGTGGAAGTTTTTGAAAAACCTTTATTGTGCCATAAGTGCTGTGTCTTTTACACTACAATTGAAGTAAGACCAGATTCACGATCGGGGCCATCTGAGGAGTACCCAACAGACATTTTCAGGCAGCTCGGCTAGCTTGCGGCTTAGCATGCCTGTTAGCATGCGAGCAAGCATTGTCCGATTGAGCCGAAATTTGGTAGGTAGCCTAATGGGGGTGCTGCAATTACATATCACTAGCTAATTAGCTGGTTTTGACGCCGTTTTTTCAAAATAAAAGTCTTTTTTTTTTTTTTTTTTTTTTTTTTTTTTTAATTAAAAAAATGTCTTTTTTATTAACCGTTCATAGCCACCCCCCCGACGGGCAATCTCGAGGTCCCGACCAATGCTGCTTGCAGCTTTAATTATTAGGGACCTCGCCAACGGCATGGGCCCTAGGCCCATGCCAACGGCAGGTCTCTTTTGGATTTCGTCGTCGCCAAAAGTGCGGGCCCTCCGAAGGAGGGCCCGCACTCATCCAGGCCCTCTCCTGACCCTCCCAGAGTGGCCGACGCCCCCGAAGGGGGCGTCGGCCACTACCTGGTGGCGAAATTATATATTGTATTTCGAATGTTTCTTATTAGGGACCTCGCCAACGGCTGGGCCCTAGGCCCAGCCAACGGCAGGTCTCTTTTGGATTTCGTCGTCGCCAAAAGTGTGGGGCCTCCGCAGGAGGCCCCACACTCATCCAGAACTCTCCTGACCCCCTCAGAGTGGCCGCGCCCCCAAAGGGGGCGCGGCCACTACCTGGTGGCGAAATTATATATTGTATTTCGAATGTTTCTTCTTTTTCTTTTTCTTATTATATTTTTTTCCCCATTTCACTCATATTTGACCCCCTAGCCATGCTCAAAAACTCACCAAATTTGGATGGCTCGTGAAAAGTCGCAGCCTTCAGAAGATCATGTCAAAACATTCCATGAAAGTCCAAAAATGGCTCTCTAGCGCCACCTAGAAAATTTAAATCGCCCGCCACGGTCCGTAGGAATGTCGTACAGAAATGTCGCGAATACGAAATTTGTTCGTCTACTCGAGCCCTACGACTCACGCGCTCTAACTTTTGACCTAACTCCAACAGGAAGGCCGCTATTTGCCTTTCAAAGTAAGGTGTTCACCCAAAAAAGGCAAAAAAAGGCCGAAACGGAAAATCTAAACCATCATAGGGCGAAGGTCGCATCGGTTAAATTGAGATATACAAAAATAGAGGAGATTGTTTACTACTGAACTCTAGAGGGAAATTTTCTTACCTAGTCCAGTTTAATTTTTATTAGCCGTCCAAGCTCCCCACCCCCTAATCGCCTTTTTGGCTCCTGTCATCCATTAACATGGGGAAACCGAAAATTCTCCTCCAAAATCTACGATTTTAAACTCCCCGAACTACTCTTAACTGTTTGCAAACCGTGACTCTCAGCCACAAACCGAGGGCATCGCCACTACCGCGAGACCCTGCCGAACAAGAGGATGTAACATATGTGGGGAAAATTCCACAACAAGTCCCCAGAATGATGAGTTAAAGCGGCACAGTAACATTTTTTTCATTCTACATTTTTACATTGAATCCTGATGGGAGATATCCGGCGTTGTCGCCAAACAGCGCACCCTGGTGTCCAAAGTTTACCTCCGACTGCTTCCAAACGTATACAATCTTAAAGAGGACAAAAATTCCTACAAAAGTATGGTATTTTTATCCACATACTCCCCCGATAAGTATAGATTATGAGCAGTTGTTCGCAAAATCTTCTAATATAATCCTCTCTGTCTCACTCTGACGTCAGAGTGTCCGCGCTCGGCGCAGCTGTGAAATTCTCCACTGTGATTGGTCAGTGCATCACTCCATATATGGGCAGCTTCCTGTAGCTTCAGGCTCATCACTGCTGTGTGATTGACAGCCTGTCATATCCTGCAGTTTGACCTGAGAGTGACCTCACCAGTCATTCTCAGGTTAGGTTACTCTCATGTGACCTGACCTCACTCTCATGTCTCATGTTCTCCTGTCATGAGGACATGCAAAACCTGTACGAGGTCTGGCCTGAGACATGTAATTCATGTCGGTGAAAGTTTGTGAAAAACCTTCATTGATGCATCATTCACACCTTCGTTCACGCAGACAAAGGCCGGGCCTCCTAGGCCCGGCACTCCACCAGGTCAGTCTCATGTCACACACTGACCTCCGTAGGAGGCCTGGCCTGAGGCCATATAATTCATGTCGGTGGAAGTTTTTGAAAAACCTTTATTGTGCCATAAGTGCTGTGTCTTTTACACTAGAATTGAAGTAAGACCAGATTCAGGATCGGGGCCATCTGGGGAGCACCCAACAGACATTTTCAGGCAGCTCGGCTAGCTTGCGGCTTAGCATGCCTGTTAGCATGCGAGGAAACATTGTCTGATTTAGCCGAAATTTGGTAGGGAGCCTAATGGGGTTGCTGCGATCACAAATCACTAGCTAATTAGCTGGTTTTGACGCAGTTTTTTCAAAATAAAAGTCATAATTTTTTTTTTTTTTTTTTTTTATATTTAAGCAAATATTTTGAACCGTTCATAGCCACCCCCCCGACGGGCAGTCTCGAGGTCCCGACCAATGCTGCTTGCAGCTTTAATTAGGGACCTCGCCAACGGCTGGGCCCTGTGCCCAGCCAACGGCAGGTCTCTTTTGGATTTCGTCGTCGCCAAAAGTGCGGGCCCTCCGAAGGAGGGCCCGCACTCATCCAGGACCTCCCCTGACCCTCTCAGAGTGGCCGACGCCCCCGAAGGGGGCGTCGGCCACTAACTGGTGGCGAAATTGTATATTGTATTTCGAATGTTTCTTATTATTATTATTATATATTTTTCTTTTCACTTACGCTCATATTTGACCCCCTAAACACGAAAACTACGTGACCAAATTTGGCAGTCTCGTGAAAACTCGCTGTCTTCAGAAGACCATGTCAAAAAATTCCTGGAATGTCCAAAATTGGCTCTCTAGCGCCACCTAGAAAATTTCAATCGCCCGCCACGGTCCGTAGGAATGTCGTAGAGAAATGTCGCGAATTCGAAACTTCTTCGTCTACTCGAGCCCTATGACTCACGCGCTCTAACTTTTGACCTAACTCCAACAGGAAGCCCACTATTTGCCTTTCAAAGTAAGGTGTTCACCCAAAAAAGGCAAAAAAAGGCAGAAACGGAAAATCTAAACCATCATAGGGCGAAGGTCGTATCGGTTAAATTGAGATATACAAAAATAGAGGAGATTGTTTACTACAAATATTTAGAGGGAATTTTTCTTACCTAGTCCAGTTAAATTTTTATTAGCCGTCCAAGCTCCCCACCCCCTAAACGCCTTTTTGGCTCCTGTCATCCATTAACATGGGGAAACCGAAAATTCTCCCCCAAAATCTACGATTTTAAACTCCCCGAACTACTCTTAACTGTTTGCAAACCGTGACTCTCAGCCACAAACCGAGGGCATCGCCACGCGCACGAGACCCTGCCGAACAAGAGGATGTAACATATGTGGGGAAAATTCCACAACAAGTCCCCAGAATGACGAGTTAAAGCGACACAGTAACATTTTTTTCATTCTACATTTTTACATTGAATCCTGATGGGAGATATCCGGCGTTGTCGCCAAACAGCGCACCCTGGTGTCCAAAGTTTACCTCTGACTGCTTCCAAACCCAGACAGTATTAAAGAGGACAAAAATTCCTACAAAAGTATGGTATTTTTGTCCACATACTCCCCCGATAAGTATAGATTAAGAGCAGTTGTTCGCAAAATCTTCTAATATAATCCTCCCTGTCTCACACTCTGACGTCAGAGTGTCCGCGCTCGGCGCAGCTGTGAAATTCTCCACTGTGATTGGTCAGTGCATCACTCCATATATGGGCAGCTTCCTGTAGCTTCAGGCTCATCACTGCTGTGTGATTGACAGCCTGTCATATCCTGCAGTTTGACCTGAGAGTGACCTCACCAGTCATTCTCAGGTCAGGTTACTCTCATGTGACCTGACCTCACTCTCATGTCTCATGTTCTCCTGTCATGAGGACATGCAAAACCTGTACGAGGTCTGGCCTGAGACATGTAATTCATGTCGGTGGAAGTTTTTGAAAAACCTTTATTGAGCCATAAGTGCTGTGTCTTTTACACTAGAATTGAAGTAACACCAGATTCAGGATCGGGGCCATCTGGGGAGCACCCAACAGACATTTTTAGGCAGCTCGGCTAGCTTGCGGCTTAGCATGCCTGTTAGCATGCGAGGAAACATTGTCTGATTGAGCCGAAATTTGGTAGGTAGCCTAATGGGGTTGCTGCGATCACAAATCACTAGCTAATTAGCTGGTTTTGACGCAGTTTTTTCAAAATAAAAGTCTTTTTTTTTTTTTTTTTTTTTTTTACTTAAATAAGATTTTTTTTTTTTAACCGTTCATAGCCACCCCCCCGACGGGCAGTCTCGAGGTCCCGACCAATGCTGCTTGCAGCTTTAATGTTTTTCGAATGTTTCTTATTATTATATATTTTTCTTTTTCGTTACGCTCATATTTGACCCCCTAGCCACGCTCAAAAACTCACCAAATTTGACAGGCTCGTGAAAAATCGCATAGAGCCGGTGACCATGTCAAAACATTCCAGGAAAATCCAAAAATGGCTCTCTAGCGCCACCTAGAAAATTTAAATCGCCCGCCACAGTCCGTAGGAATGTCGTAGAGAAATGTCGCGAATACGAAATGTCTTCGTCTACTCGAGCCCTAAGTCCCACGCACTCTAACTTTTGACCTAACTCCAACAGGAAGCCGGCTATTTGCCTTTCAAAGTAAGGTGTTCACCCAAAAAAGGCAAAAAAAGGCCGAAACGGAAAATCTAAACCATCATAGGGCGAAGGTCGTATCGGTTAAATTGAGATATACAAAAATAGAGGAGATTGTTTACTACAATAATTTAGAGGGAATTTTTCTTACCTAGTCCAGTTTAATTTTTATTAGCCGTCCAAGCTCCCCACCCCCTAATCGCCTTTTTGGCTCCTGTCATCCATTAACATGGGGAAACCGAAAATTCTCGCCGAAAATCAACGATTTTAAACTCCCCGAACTACTCTTAACTGTTTGCAAACCGTGACTCTCAGCCACAAACCGAGGGCATCGCCACTACCGCGAGACCCTGCCGAACAAGAGGATGTAACATATGTGGGGAAAATTCCAAAACAAGTCCCCAGAATGACGAGTTAAAGCGACACAGTAACATTTTCTTCGTTCTACATTTTTACATTGAATCCTGATGGGAGATATCCGGCGTTGTCGCCAAACAGCGCACCCTGGTGTCCAAAGTTTACCTCCGACTGCTTCCAAACCCATACATTCTGAAAGAGGACAAAAATCCCTACAAAAGTATGGTATTTTTATCCACATACTCCCCCGATAAGTATAGATTAAGAGCAGTTGTTCGCAAAATCTTTGAATATAATCCTCTCTGGCTCACTCTGCCGTCAGAGTGTCCGCGCTCGGTGCAGCTGTGAAATTCTCCACTGTGATTGGTCAGTGCATCACTCCATATATGGGCAGCTTCCTGTAGCTTCAGGCTCATCACTGCTGTGTGATTGACAGCCTGTCATGTCCTGCAGTTTGACCTGAGAGTGACCTCACCAGTCATTCTCAGGTCAGGTTACTCTCATGTGACCTGACCTCACTCTCATGTCTCATGTTCTCCTGTCATGAGGACATGCAAAACCTGTACGAGGTCTGGCCTGAGACATGTAATTCATGTCGGTGGAAGTTTGTGAAAAACCTTCATTGCTGCATCATTCACACCTTCGTTCACGCCGACAAAGGCCGGGCCTCCTAGGCCCGGCACTCCACCAGGTCTCTCCATCGTCCCACACTGACCTCTGTAGGAGGCTTGGCCTGAGGCCATGTAATTCATGTCGGTGGAAGTTTTTGAAAAATCTTTATTGTGCCATAAGTGCTGTGTCTTTTACACTAGAATTGAAGTAAGACCAGATTCAGGATCGGGGCCATCAGGGGAGCACCCAACAGACATTTTTAGGCAGCTCGGCTAGCTTGCGGCTTAGCATGCCTGTTAGCATGCGAGGAAACATTGTCTGATTGAGCCGAAATTTGGTAGTTAGCCTAATGGGGTTGCCGCGATCACAAATCACTAGCTAATTAGCTGGTTTTGACGCAGTTTTTTCAAAATAAAAGTCATAATTTTTTTTTTTTTTTTTTTTTATATTTAAGCAAATATTTTGAACCGTTCATAGCCACCCCCCCGACGGGCAATCTCGAGGTCCCGACCAATGCTGCTTGCAGCTTTAATTATTATTCTTTGTTCGTTTTTTTTCTCCGTTGCGCTCATATTTGACCCCCTAGCCACGCTCAAAAACTCACCAAATTTGGAAGGCTCGTGAAAAATCGCATAGAGCCGGTGACCATGTCAAAACATTCCATGAAAATCCAAAAATGGCTCTCTAGCGCCACCTAGAAAATTGCAATCGCCCGCCACGGTCCGTAGGAATGTCGTAGAGAAATGTCGCGAATACGAAACTTCTTCGTCTACTCGAGCCCTACGACTCACGCACTCTAACTTTTGACCTAACTCCAACAGGAAGCCCACTATTTGCCTTTCAAAGTAAGGTGTTCGCCCAAAAAAGGGAGAAAAAGGCCGAAACGGAAAATCTAAACCATCATAGGGCGAAGGTCGTATCGGTTAAATTGAGATATACAAAAATAGAGGAGATTGTTTACTACAATAATTTAGAGGGAATTTTTCTTACCTAGTCCAGTTTAATTTTTATTAGCCGTCCAAGCTCCCTACCCCCTAATCGCCTTTTTGGCTCCTGTCATCCATTAACATGGGGAAACGGACAATTCTCCCCGAAAATCAACGATTTTAAACTCCCCGAACTACTCTTAACTGTTTGCAAACCGTGACTCTCAGCCACAAACCGAGGGCATCGCCACGCCCACGAGACCCTGCCGAACAAGAGGATGTAACATATGTGGGGAAAATTCCAAAACAAGTCCCCAGAATGACGAGTTAAAGCGACACAGTAACATTTTCTTCGTTCTACATTTTTACATTGAATCCTGATGGGAGATATCCGGCGTTGTCGCCAAACAGCGCACCCTGGTGTCCAAAGTTTACCTCCGACTGCTTCCAAACCCATACATTCTGAAAGAGGACAAAAATCCCTACAAAAGTATGGTATTTTTATCCACATACTCCCCCGATAAGTATAGATTAAGAGCAGTTGTTCGCAAAATCTTTGAATATAATCCTCTCTGGCTCACTCTGCCGTCAGAGTGTCCGCGCTCGGCGCAGCTGTGAAATTCTCCACTGTGATTGGTCAGTGCATCACTCCATATATGGGCAGCTTCCTGTAGCTTCAGGCTCATCACTGCTGTGTGATTGACAGCCTGTCATGTCCTGCAGTTTGACCTGAGAGTGACCTCACCAGTCATTCTCAGGTCAGGTTACTCTCATGTGACCTGACCTCACTCTCGTGTCTCATGTTCTCCTGTCATGAGGACATGCAAAACCTGTACGAGGTCTGGCCTGAGACATGTAATTCATGTCGGTGAGAGTTTGTGAAAAACCTTTATTGCTGGATCAATCACACCTTCGTTTACGCCGACAAAGGCCGGGCCTCCTAGGCCCGGCACTCCACCAGGTCACTCTCATGTCACACACTGACCTCCGTAGGAGGCCTGGCCTGAGGCCATATAATTCATGTCGGTGGAAGTTTTTGAAAAACCTTTATTGTTCCATAAGTGCAGTGTCATTCACACTAGAATTGAAGTAAGACCAGATTCGGGATCGGGGCAACCTGGGGAGTACCACACTGAGCTTTTCATGTGTATCCGCTAGCTTGCGGCATAGCATGCACATTAGCATGCTACCAAACATTGTCCGATTGAGCTGAAATTTGGTAGGTGGCCTAATGGGAGCGCTGCGGTCACAAACCACTAACTAATTACCTGGTTTTGACCCCGCATTTTCAAAATAAAAGTACTAATTTTTTTTTTTTTTTTTTTTTGCTTAAATAATATTTTTTTTAATTAACCGTTCATAGCCACCCCCCCGACGGGATATCTCGAGGTCCCGACCAATGCTGCTTGCAGCTTTAATTAGGGACCTCG
Source organism: Blennius ocellaris (assembly GCF_963422515.1). Classification (NCBI taxonomy): domain Eukaryota; kingdom Metazoa; phylum Chordata; class Actinopteri; order Blenniiformes; family Blenniidae; genus Blennius; species Blennius ocellaris. The sequence continues at coordinate 2,781,473 of NC_137660.1, read as the reverse complement.
CCAACGGGTGGGCCCTAGGCCCAGCCAACGGCAGGTCTCTTTTGGATTTCGTCGTCGCCAAAAGTGTGGGGCCTCCGCAGGAGGCCCCACACTCATCCAGGACCTCCCCTGACCCTCTCAGAGTGGCCGCGCCCCCGAAGGGGGCACGGCCACTACCTGGTGGCGAAATTATATATTGTTTTTCGAATGTTTTTTATTATTCTTATACTATTTTTTTTTTCTTTTTTTTTTTTTCACTTACGCTCCAATTTCCCCCCCTAACCACGCTCAAAAACTCACCAAATTTGGCAGGCTCGTGAAAAATCGCATAGAGCCGGTGACCATGTCAAAACATTCCATGAAAATCCAAAAATGGCTCTCTAGCGCCACCTACAAAATTGCAATCGCCCGCCACGCTCCGTAGGAATGTCGTAGAGAAATGTCGCGAATACGAAACTTCTTCGTCTACTCGAGCCCTACGACTCACGCGCTCTAACTTTTGACCTAACTCCAACAGGAAGCCGGCTATTTGCCTTTCAAAGTAAGGTGTTCGCCCAAAAAAGGGAGAAAAAGGCCGAAACGGAAAATCTAAACCATCATAGGGCGAAGGTCGTATCGGTTAAATTGAGATATACAAAAATAGAGGAGATTGTTTACTACAAATATTTAGAGGGAATTTTTCTTACCTAGTCCAGTTTAATTTTTATTAGCCGTCCAAGCTCCCCACCCCCTAATCGCCTTTTTGGCTCCTGTCATCCATTAACATGGGGAAACCGAAAATTCTCGCCGAAAATCAACGATTTTAAACTCCCCGAACTACTCTTAACTGTTTGCAAACCGTGACTCTCAGCCACAAACCGAGGGCATCGCCACTACCGCGAGACCCTGCCGAACAAGAGGATGTAACATATGTGGGGAAAATTCCAAAACAAGTCCCCAGAATGACGAGTTAAAGCGACACAGTAACATTTTTCTCGTCCGAAATCTTAACACTATAGCGGATGGAGCCAAATCTGCCGTTCCTGCCAAACAGCGCCCACTGGTGTCCACAGTTTACCTCTGACTGCTTCCAAACCCAGACAGTATTAAAGAGGACAAAAATTCCTACAAAAGTATGGTATTTTTATCCACATACTCCCCCGATAAGTATAGATTAAGAGCAGTTGTTCGCAAAATCTTCTAATATAATCCTCCCTGTCTCACACTCTGACGTCAGAGTGTCCGCGCTCGGCGCAGCTGTGAAATTCTCCACTGTGATTGGTCAGTGCATCACTCCATATATGGGCAGCTTCCTGTAGCTTCAGGCTCATCACTGCTGTGTGATTGACAGCCTGTCATATCCTGCAGTTTGACCTGAGAGTGACCTCACCAGTCATTCTCAGGTCAGGTTACTCTCATGTGACCTGACCTCACTCTCATGTCTCATGTTCTCCTGTCATGAGGACATGCAAAACCTGTACGAGACCTGGCCTGAGGCCCTCACATTCATGTAGGTGGAAGTTTGTGAAAAACCTTTATGGCATCATTCACACCTTCGCACACCGCCGACAAAGGCCGGGCCTCCTAGGCCCGGCACTCCACCAGGTCACTCTCATGTCACACACTGACCTCCGTAGGAGGCCTGGCCTGAGGCCATATAATTCATGTCGGTGGAAGTTTTTGAAAAACCTTTATTGTTCCATTAGTGCAGTGTCATTCACACTAGAATTGAAGTAAGACCAGATTTGGGATCGGGGCAACCTGGGGAGTACCACACTGAGATTTTCCGGTGTATCCGCTAGCTTGCGGCATATAATGCCCGTTAGCATGCTTGTAAACATTGTTCGATTGAGCTGAAATGTGGTAGGTGGCCTAATGGGGGTGCTGCGGTCACAAATCACTAGCTAATTAGCTGGTTCCGACGCCGTTTTTTCAAAATAAAAGTACAAATTTTTTTTTTTTTTTTTTTTTGCTTAAATAATATTTTTTTTAATTAACCGTTCATAGCCACCCCCCCGACGGGCAATCTCGAGGTCCCGACCAATGCTGCTTGCAGCTTTAATTAGGGACCTCGCCAACGGGTGGGCCCTAGGCCCAGCCAACGGCAGGTCTCTTTTGGATTTCGTCGTCGCCAAAAGTGCGGGCCCTCCGAAGGAGGGCCCGCACTCATCCAGGCCCTCTCCTGACCCTCCCAGAGTGGCCGACGCCCCCGAAGGGGGCGTCGGCCACTACCTGGTGGCGAAATTATATATTGTTTTTCGAATGTTTATTATTAGGGACCTCGCCAACGGCTGGGCCCTAGGCCCAGCCAACGGCAGGTCTCTTTTGGATTTCGTCGTCGCCAAAAGTGCGGGCCCTCCGAACCCCCTAAACACGCTCAAAAACTCACCAAATTTGGGAGACTCGTCAAAAGTGTGGCACTCCACAATCTCACGTCAAAAAATTCCCAAAAAATCCAAAAATGGCTCTCTAGCGCCACCTAGAAAATTGCAATCACCCGCCACGGTCCGTTACAATGTCGTAGAGAAAAACAGCGAATACGAAATTTGTTCGTCTACTCGAGCCCTACGACTCACGCGCTCTAACTTTTGGCCTAACTCCAACAGGAAGCCGGCTATTTGCCTTTCAATGTAAGGTGTTCGCCCAAAAAAGGGAAAAAAAGGCAGAAACGGAAAATTTAACTCCTCATAGGGCGAAGGTCGCATCGGTTAAATTGAGATATACAAAAATAGAGGAGATTGTTTACTACTGAACTCTAGAGGGAAATTTTCTTACCTAGTCCAGTTTAATTTTTATTAGCCGTCCAAGCTCCCCACCCCGAAATCGGCTCTCCCCATCCTGTCATCCGAATACATGGGGAAACCGAAAATTCGCCCCCAAAATCATCGATTTTAAACTCCCCGAACTACTCTTAACTGTTTGCAAACCGTGACTCTCAGCCACAAACCGAAGGCATCGCCACGCCCACGAGACCCTGCCGAACAAGAGGATGTAACATATGTGGGGAAAATTCCAAAACAAGTCCCCAGAATGACGAGTTAAAGCGACACAGTAACATTTTTCTCGTCCGAAATCTTAACACTATAGCGGATGGAGCCAAATCTGCCGTTCCTGCCAAACAGCGCCCCCTGGTGTCCAAAGTTTACCTCTGACTGCTTCCAAACCCACACAGTATTAAAGACGACAAAAATTCCTACAAAAGTATGGTATTTTTATCCACATACTCCCCCGATAACTATGGATTCAGAGCAGTTGTTCGCAAAATCTTTGAATATAATCCTCCCTGTCTCACTCTGACGTCAGAGTGTCCGCGGTCGGTGCAGCTGTGAAATTCTCCACTGTGATTGGTCAGTGCATCACTCCATATATGGGCAGCTTCCTGTAGCTTCAGGCTCATCACTGCTGTGTGATTGACAGCCTGTCATATCCTGCAGTTTGACCTGAGAGTGACCTCACCAGTCATTCTCAGGTCAGGTTACTCTCATGTGACCTGACCTCACTCTCATGTCTCATGTTCTCCTGTCATGAGGACATGCAAAACCTGTATGAGACCTGGCCTGAGACATGTAATTCATGTCGGTGGAAGTTTGTGAAAAACCTTCATTGATGCATCATTCACACCTTCGTTCACGCCGACAAAGGCCGGGCCTCCTAGGCCCGGCACTCCACCAGGTCACTCTCATGTCCCACACTGACCTTTGTACGATGGAAGTCGGTGGAAGTTTTTGAAAAAGCTTTAATGCTGCATCATTCACACCTTCGTTCACGCCGACAAAGGCCGGGCCTCCTAGGCCCGGCACTCCACCAGGTCAGTCTCATGTCACACACTGACCTCCGTAGGAGGCCTGGCCTGAGGCCATATAATTCATGTCGGTGGAAGTTTTTGAAAAACCTTTATTGTTCCATAAGTGCAGCGTCATTCACACTAGAATTGAAGTAAGACCAGATTCGGGATCGGGGCAACCTGGGGAGTACCACACTGAGCTTTTCAGGTGTATCCGCTAGCTTGCGGCATAGCATGCCCGTTAGCATGCTTGTAAACATTGTTCGATTGAGCTGAAATTTGGTAGGTGGCCTAATGGGGGTGCTGCGGTCACAAATCACTAGCTAATTAGCTGGTTCCGACGCCGTTTTTTCAAAATAAAAGTACAAATTTTTTTTTTTTTTTTTTTTTGCTTAAATAATATTTTTTTTAATTAACCGTTCATAGCCACCCCCCCGACGGGCAATCTCGAGGTCCCGACCAATGCTGCTTGCAGCTTTAATTAGGGACCTCGCCAACGGCTGGGCCCCTAGGCCCAGCCAACGGCAGGTCTCTTTTGGATTTCGTCGTCGCCAAAAGTGTGGGGCCTCCGGAGGAGGCCCCACACTCATCCAGGCCCTCTCCTGACCCTCCCAGAGTGGCCGACGCCCCCGAAGGGGGCGTCGGCCACTACCTGGTGGCGAAATTCTATATTGTATTTCGAATGTTTCTTATTATTATTATTATATATTTTTCTTTTCACTTACGCTCATATTTGACCCCCTAAACACGAAAACTACGTGACCAAATTTGGCAGTCTCGTGAAAACTTGCTGTCTTCAGAAGACCATGTCAAAAAATTCCATGAAAGTCCAAAAATGGCTCTCTAGCGCCACCTAGAAAATTGCAATCGCCCGCCACGGTCTTTAGGAATGTCGTAGAGAAATGTTGCGAATACGAAACTTATTCGTCTACTCGAGCCCTACGACTCACGCACTCTAACTTTTGACCTAACTCCAACAGGAAGCCGGCTATTTGCCTTTCAATGTAAGGTGTTCGCCCAAAAAAGGGAAAAAAAGGCAGAAACGGAAAATTTAACTCCTCATAGGGCGAAGGTCGCATCGGTTAAATTGAGATATACAAAAATAGAGGAGATTGTTTACTACTGAACTCTAGAGGGAAATTTTCTTACCTAGTCCAGTTTAATTTTTATTAGCCGTCCAAGCTCCCCACCCCCTAATCGGCATTTTGGCTCCTGTCATCCATTAACATGGGGAAACGGAAAATTCTCGCCGAAAATCAACGATTTACAACTCCCCGAACTACTCTTAACTGTTTGCAAACCCTGACTCTCAGCCACAAACCGAGGGCATCGCCACGTACACGAGACCCTGCCGAACAAGAGGATGTAACATATGTGGGGAAAATTCCAAAACAAGTCCCCAGAATGACGAGTTAAAGCGACACAGTAAAATTTTTCTCGTCCGAAATCTTAACACTATAGCGGATGGAGCCAAATCTGCCGTTCCTGCCAAACAGCGCCCCCTGGTGTCCAAAGTTTACCTCTGACTGCTTCCAAACCCACACACTATTAAAGAGGACAAAAATTCCTACAAAAGTATGGTATTTTTATCCACATACTCCCCCGATAAGTATAGATTATGAGCAGTTGTTCGCAAAATCTTCTAATATAATCCTCTCTGGCTCACTCTGCCGTCAGAGTGTCCGCGCTCGGTGCAGCTGTGAAATTCTCCACTGTGATTGGTCAGTGCATCACTCCATATATGGGCAGCTTCCTGTAGCTTCAGGCTCATCACTGCTGTGTGATTGACAGCCTGTCATATCCTGCAGTTTGACCTGAGAGTGACCTCAGCAGTCATTCTCAGGTCAGGTTACTCTCATGTGACCTGACCTCACTCTCATGTCTCATGTTCTCCTGTCATGAGGACATGCAAAACCTGTACGAGGTCTGGCCTGAGACATGTAATTCATGTCGGTGGAAGTTTGTGAAAAACCTTTATTGCATCATTCACACCTTCGCACACTGCCGACAAAGGCCGGGCCTCCTAGGCCCGGCACTCCACCAGGTCACTCTCATGTCACACACTGACCTCCGTAGGAGGCCTGGCCTGAGGCCATATAATTCATGTAGGTGGAAGTTTTTGAAAAACCTTTATGGCATCATTCACACCTTCGCACACCGCCGACAAAGGCCGGGCCTCCTAGGCCCGGCACTCCACCAGGTCACTCTCATGTCCCACACTGACCTCCGTAGGAGGCCTGGCCTGAGGCCATGTAATTCATGTCGGTGGAAGTTTTTGAAAAACCGTTATTGTGCCATAAGTGCTGTGTCTTTTACACTAGAATTGAAGTAAGACCACATTCAGGATCGGGGCCATCTGGGGAGTACCCAAGAGACATTTTCAGGCAGCTCGGCTAGCTTGCGGCTTAGCATGCCTGTTAGCATGCGAGCAAACATTGTCGGATTGAGCCGAAATTTGGTAGGTAGCCTAATGGGGTTGCCGCGATCACAAATCACTAGCTAATTAGCTGATTTTGACGCAGTTTTTTCAAAATAAAAGTCATACAAATTTTTTTTTTTTTTTTTTTTTATATTTAAGCAAATATTTTGAACCGTTCATAGCCACCCCCCCGACGGGCAATCTCGAGGTCCCGACCAATGCTGCTTGCAGCTTTAATTATATATTTTTTTTTGCGCTTAGCCTCATTTTTCACCCCCTAAACACGCTCAAAAACTCACCAAATTTGGAAGACTCGTCACGTCTGCGCTCCATTCGAGGTTTCTGAAAAAAAATCCCCACAAAGTCCAAAAATGGCTCTCTAGCGCCACCTAGAAAATTGCAATCGCCCGCCACGGTCCGTAGGAATGTCGTAGAGAAATGTCGCGAATACAAAACTTCTTCGTCTACTCGAGCCCTACGACTCACGCGCTCTAACTTTTGACCTAGCTCCAACAGGAAGGCCGCTATTTGCCTTTCAAAGTAAGGTGTTCGCCCAAAAAAGGGAAAAAAAGGCAGAAACGGAAAATTTAACTCCTCATAGGGCGAAGATCGCATCGGTTAAATTGAGATGTACAAAAATAGAGGAGATTGTTTACTACTGAACTCTAGAGGGAAATTTTCTTACCTAGTCCAGTTTAATTTTTATTAGCCGTCAAAGCTCCCCACCCCCTAATCGCCTTTTTGGCTCCTGTCATCCATTAACATGGGGAAACGGAAAATTCTCCCTCAAAATCAACGATTTACAACTCCCCGAACTACTCTTAACTGTTTGCAAACCGTGACTCTCAGCCACAAACCGAGGGCATCGCCACGTACACGAGACCCTGCCGAACAAGAGGATGTAACATATGTGGGGAAAATTCCAAAACAAGTCCCCAGAATGACGAGTTAAAGCGACACAGTAACATTTTTCTCGTCCGAAATCTTAACACTATAGCGGATGGAGCCAAATCTGCCGTTCCTGCCAAACAGCGCCCCCTGGTGTCCAAAGTTTACCTCTGACTGCTTCCAAACCCAGACAGTATTAAAGAGGACAAAAATTCCTACAAAAGTATGGTATTTTTGTCCACATACTCCCCCGATAAGTATAGATTAAGAGCAGTTGTTCGCAAAATCTTCTAATATAATCCTCCCTGTCTCACTCTGACGTCAGAGTGTCCGCGCTCGGCGCAGCTGTGAAATTCTCTACTGTGATTGGTCAGTGCATCACTCCATATATGGGCAGCTTCCTGTAGCTTCAGGCTCATCACTGCTGTGTGATTGACAGCCTGTCATATCCTGCAGTTTGACCTGAGAGTGACCTCACCAGTCATTCTCAGGTCAGGTTACTCTCATGTGACCTGACCTCACTCTCATGTCTCATGTTCTCCTGTCATGAGGACATGCAAAACCTGTACAAGGTCTGGCCTGAGACATGTAATTCATGTCGGTGGAAGTTTGTGAAAAACCTTTATTGCATCATTCACACCTTCGCACACTGCCGACAAAGGCCGGGCCTCCTAGGCCCGGCACTCCACCAGGTCACTCTCATGTCACACACTGACCTCCGTAGGAGGCCTGGCCTGAGGCCATATAATTCATGTCGGTGGAAGTTTTTGAAAAACCTTCATTGTGCCATAAGTGCTGTGTCTTTTACACTAGAATTGAAGTAAGACCACATTCAGGATCGGGGCCATCTGGGGAGTACCCAAGAGACATTTTCAGGCAGCTCGGCTAGCTTGCGGCTTAGCATGCCTGTTAGCATGCGAGCAAACATTGTCTGATTGAGCCGAAATTTGGTAGGTAGCCTAATGGGGTTGCTGCGATCACAAATCATTAGCTAATTAGCTGGTTTTGACGCAGTTTTTTCAAAATAAAAGTCATTAAAAAAATTTTTTTTTTTTTTTTTTTTTATATTTAAGCAAATATTTTGAACCGTTCATAGCCACCCCCCCGACGGGCAGTCTCGAGGTCCCGACCAATGCTGCTTGCAGCTTTAATTAGGGACCTCGCCAACGGCTGGGCCCTGTGCCCAGCCAACGGCAGGTCTCTTTTGGATTTCGTCGTCGCCAAAAGTGCGGGCCCTCCGAAGGAGGGCCCGCACTCATCCAGGACCTCTCCTGACCCTCCCAGAGTGGCCGACGCCCCCGAAGGGGGCGTCGGCCACTACCTGGTGGCGAAATTATATATTGTTTTTCGAATGTTTATTATTAGGGACCTCGCCAACGGGTGGGCCCTAGGCCCAGCCAACGGCAGGTCTCTTTTGGATTTCGTCGTCGCCAAAAGTGTGGGGCCTCCGCAGGAGGCCCCACACTCATCCAGAACTCTCCTGACCCCCTCAGAGTGGCCGCGCCCCCTTTGGGGGCGCGGCCACTACCTGGTGGCGAAATTGTATATTGTATTTCGAATGTTTCTTATTATTATTCTTCTATATTTGTTTTTTTTCTCCATTACGCTCATATTTGACCCCCTAAACACGCTCAAAAACTCACCGAATTTGGATGGCTCGTGAAAAATCGCATAGAGCCGGTGACCATGTCAAAACATTCCATGAAAATCCAAAAATGGCTCTCTAGCGCCACCTAGAAAATTGCAATCGCCCGCCACGGTCCGTAGGAATGTCGTAGAGAAATGTCGCGAATACGAAACTTCTTCGTCTACTCGAGCCCTACGACTCACGCGCTCTAACTTTTGACCTAACTCCAACAGGAAGCCGGCTATTTGCCTTTCAAAGTAAGGTGTTCGCCCAAAAAAGGGAGAAAAAGGCCGAAACGGAAAATCTAAACCATCATAGGGCGAAGGTCGTATCGGTTAAATTGAGATATACAAAAATAGAGGAGATTGTTTACTACAAATATTTAGAGGGAATTTTTCTTACCTAGTCCAGTTTAATTTTTATTAGCCGTCCAAGCTCCCCACCCCCTAAACGCCTTTTTGGCTCCTGTCATCCATTAACATGGGGAAACCGAAAATTCTCCCTCAAAATCTACAATTTTAAACTCCCCGAACTACTCTTAACTGTTTGCAAACCGTGACTCTCAGCCACAAACCGAGGGCATCGCCACTACCGCGAGACCCTGCCGAACAAGAGGATGTAACATATGTGGGGAAAATTCCACAACAAGTCCCCAGAATGATGAGTTAAAGCGACACAGTAACATTTTTTTCATTCTACATTTTTACATTGAATCCTGATGGGAGATATCCGGCGTTATCGCCAAACAGCGCACCCTGGTGTCCAAAGTTTACCTCCGACTGCTTCCAAACCCACACAGTGTGAAAGAAGACAAAAATTCCTACAAAAGTATGGTATTTTTATCCACATACTCCCCCGATAAGTATAGATTAAGAGCAGTTGTTTGCAAAATCTTCTAATATAATCCTCTCTGGCTCACTCTGACGTCAGAGTGTCCGCGCTCGGCGCAGCTGTGAAATTCTCCACTGTGATTGGTCAGTGCATCACTCCATATATGGGCAGCTTCCTGTAGCTTCAGGCTCATCACTGCTGTGTGATTGACAGCCTGTCATATCCTGCAGTTTGACCTGAGAGTGACCTCAGCAGTCATTCTCAGGTCAGGTTACTCTCATGTGACCTGACCTCACTCTCATGTCTCATGTTGTCCTGTCATGAAGACATGCAAAACCTGTACGAGGTCTGGCCTGAGACATGTAATTCATGTCGGTGGAAGTTTGTGAAAAACCTTCATTGATGCATCATTCACACCTTCGTTCACGCCGACAAAGGCCGGGCCTCCTAGGCCCGGCACTCCACCAGGTCACTCCATCGTCCCACACTGACCTTTGTACGATGGAAGTCGGTGGAAGTTTTTGAAAAAGCTTTAATGCTGCATCATTCACACCTTCGTTCACGCCGACAAAGGCCGGGCCTCCTAGGCCCGGCACTCCACCAGGTCACTCTCATGTCCCACACTGACCTCTGTAGGAGGATTGGCCTGAGGCCATGTAATTCATGTCGGTGGAAGTTTTTGAAAAACCTTTATTGTGCCATAAGTGCTGTGTCTTTTACACTACAATTGAAGTAAGACCAGATTCAGGATCGGGGCCATCTGGGGAGTACCCAACAGACATTTTCAGGCAGCTCGGCTAGCTTGCGGCTTAGCATGCCTGCTAGCATGGTCGCAAACATTGTCTGATTGAGCCGAAATTTGGTAGGTAGCCTAATGGGGTTGCTGCGATCACAAATCACTAGCTAATTAGCTGGTTTTGACGCCGTTTTTTCAAAATAAAAGTCTTTTTTTTTTTTTTTTTTTTTTTTACTTAAAAAATTGTCTTTTTTATTAACCGTTCATAGCCACCCCCCCGACGGGCAGTCTCGAGGTCCCGACCAATGCTGCTTGCAGCTTTAATTATATATTTTTTTTTGCGCTTAGCCTCATTTTTCACCCCCTAAACACGCTCGAAAACTCACCAAATTTGGCAGTCTCGTCACGTCTGCGCTCCATTCGAGGTTTCTTTAAAAATATCCCCCAAAAATCCAAAAATGGCTCTCTAGCGCCACCTAGACACTTTCAATCGCCCGCCACGGTCCGTAGGAATGTCGTACAGAAATGTCGCGAATACGAAATTTGTTCGTCTATTCGAGCCCTACGACTCACGCGCTCTAACTTTTCACCTAGCTCCAACAGGAAGCCGGCTATTTGCCTTTCAAAGTAAGGTGTTCGCCCAAAAAAGGGAGAAAAAGGCCGAAACGGAAAATCTAAACCATCATAGGGCGAAGGTCGTATCGGTTAAATTGAGATATACAAAAATAGAGGAGATTGTTTACTACAATAATTTAGAGGGAATTTTTCTTACCTAGTCCAGTTTAATTTTTATTAGCCGTCAAAGCTCCCCACCCCCTAATCGCCTTTTTGGCTCCTGTCATCCATTAACATGGGGAAACCGAAAATTCTCCCTCAAAATCAACGATTTTAAACTCCCCGAACTACTCCTAACTGTTTGCAAACCGTGACTCTCAGCCACAAACCGAGGGCATCGCCACGACTACGAGACCCTGCCGAACAAGAGGATGTAACATATGTGGGGAAAATTCCAAAACAAGTCCCCAGAATGACGAGTTAAAGCGACACAGTAACATTTTTCTCGTCCGAAATCTTAACACTATAGCGGATGGAGCCCAATCTGCCGTTAGTGCCAAACAGCGCCCCCTGGTGTCCACAGTTTACCTCTGACTGCTTCCACACCCACACCGTCTGAAAGAGGACAAAAATTCCTACAAAAGTATGGTATTTTTATCCACATACTCCCCCGATAACTATGGATTCAGAGCAGTTGTTTGCGACATCTTGGAATTATGAAAATATCTCTCCCACTCTAGCTCTCACACTTAATGAGCCAAAGTGACGTGCACCTGCTGTGAAAATCTACAGCAGGATTGCGCAATCCTGCTCCGGGGACCGGGGGAGGGGGAGGGGGAGCATCTCAGTGACATTTTCAGGATCTCATAGGCCTAGCAAGCCCGTTAGCATTCTAAGAAACATTATCCGATTGAGCTGAAATTTGGTAGGTGGCCTAATGGGGCCGCTGCGGTCATGAATCACTACATAATTAGCTGGTTTTCAGCCGTTTTTTTCAAAATAAAAGTAATTAAAAAAATACTATTTTTTTTAAAAGATAAAAAATTATCATTAACTGGTCTAGAGTATCGTGGCCACCCCGACGGGCTTGGCCACAGTTTACGAAAGGCCAGGCCGCAGGCCTGGCCAATGCCAGCTTCCTTTTGTAATCCGTACACAACTGACAAAGGCCCTCACATTCATGTCGGTGGAAGTTTTGGAAAAACCTTTCCTGTTCCATAAGTGCTGCGTCATTCACACCTTCGTACACCGCAGACAAAGGCCGGGCCTCCTAGGCCCGGCACTCCACCAGGTCAGTCTCATGTCACACACTGACCTCCGTAGGAGGCCTGGCCTGAGGCCATATAATTCATGTCGGTGGAAGTTTTTGAAAAACCTTTATTGTTCCATAAGTGCAGTGTCATTCACACTAGAATTGAAGTAAGACCAGATTTGGGATCGGGGCAACCTGGGGAGTACCACACTGAGATTTTCCGGCAGCTCGGCTAGCTTGCGGCTTAGCATGCCTGTTAGCATGCGAGGAAACATTGTCTGATTGAGCCGAAATTTGGTAGGTAGCCTAATGGGGTTGCTGCGATCACAAATCACTAGCTAATTAGCTGGTTTTGACGCAGTTTTTTCAAAATAAAAGTCATAATTATTATTTTTTTTTTTTAATAATATTTAAGCAAATATTTGGAACCGTTCATAGCCACCCCCCCGACGGGCAATCTCGAGGTCCCGACCAATGCTGCTTGCAGCTTTAATTAGGGACCTCGCCAACGGCATGGGCCCTAGGCCCATGCCAACGGCAGGTCTCTTTTGGATTTCGTCGTCGCCAAAAGTGCGGGCCCACTCATCCGGTTACTCTCCAGACCCTCTCAGAGTGGCCGCGCCCCCAAAGGGGGCGCGGCCACTACCTGGTGGCGAAATTATATATTGTATTTCGAATGTTTCTTCTTCTTATTAGGGACCTCGCCAACGGGTGGGCCCTAGGCCCAGCCAACGGCAGGTCTCTTTTGGATTTCGTCGTCGCCAAAAGTGTGGGGCCTCCGCAGGAGGCCCCACACACATCCAGAACTCTCCTGACCCCCTCAGAGTGGCCGCGCCCCCGAAGGGGGCGCGGCCACTACCTGGTGGCGAAATTATATATTGTATTTCGAATGTTTCTTATTATTCTTTCTTGGGACTCCTGACGCCTCTTTGAGCTCTAATTTGACCCCCTAAACACGCTCAAAAACTCACCAAATTTGGCAGGATCGTCAGAAGTGGCGAAAAATTTTATAAAATAAAAAAAAATCCCCACAAAGTCCAAAAATGGCTCTCTAGCGCCACCTAGAAAATTGCAATCGCCCGCCACGGTCCGTAGGAATGTCGTAGAGAAATGTCGCGAATACGAAATTTGTTCGTCTACTCGAGCCCTACGACTCACGCGCTCTAACTTTTGCCCTAACTCCAACAGGAAGCCGGCTATTTGCCTTTCAATGTAAGGTGTTCGCCCAAAAAAGGGAAAAAAAGGCAGAAACGGAAAATTTAACTCCTCATAGGGCGAAGGTCGCATCGGTTAAATTGAGATATACAAAAATAGAGGAGATTGTTTACTACTGAACTCTAGAGGGAAATTTTCTTACCTAGTCCAGTTTAATTTTTATTAGCCGTCCAAGCTCCCCACCCCCTAATCGCCTTTTTGGCTCCTGTCATCCATTAACATGGGGAAACAGAAAATTCTCCCTCAAAATCAACGATTTTAAACTCCCCGAACTACTCTTAACTGTTTAAAAACCGTGACTCTCAGCCACAAACCGAGGGCATCGCCACGACCGCGATACCCTGCCGAACAAGAGGATGTAACATATGTGGGAGAAATTCCAAAACAAGTCCCCAGAATGACGAGTTAAAGCGACACAGTAACATTTTTCTCGTCCAAAATCTTAACACTATAGCGGATGGAGCCAAATCTGCCGTTCCTGCCAAACAGCGCCCCCTGGTGTCCAAAGTTTACCTCTGACTGCTTCCAAACCCACACAGTATTAAACAGGACAAAAATTCCTACAAAAGTATGGTACTTTTATCCACATACTCCCCCGATAACTATGGATTCAGAGCAGTTGTTCGCAAAATCTTCTAATATAATCCTCTCTGCCTCACTCTGACGTCAGAGTGTCCGCGCTCGGCGCAGCTGTGAAATTCTCCACTGTGATTGGTCAGTGCATCACTCCATATATGGGCAGCTTCCTGTAGCTTCAGGCTCATCACTGCTGTGTGATTGACAGCCTGTCATATCCTGCAGTTTGACCTGAGAGTGACCTCACCAGTCATTCTCAGGTCAGGTTACTCTCATGTGACCTGACCTCACTCTCATGTCTCATGTTCTCCTGTCATGAGGACATGCAAAACCTGTATGAGACCTGGCCTGAGGCCCTCAAATTCATGTCGGTGGAAGTTTTTGAAAGACCTTTCATGTTCGATAAGTGCTGCGTCATTCACACCGTGCACCGCCGACAAAGGCCGGGCCTCCTAGGCCCGGCACTCCACCAGGTCACTCAATCGTCCCACACTGACCGCTGTAGGAGGCTTGGCCTGAGGCCCTCATATGTATGTCGGTGGAAGTTTTTGAAAAACCTTTATTGTTCCATAAGTGCAGTGTCATTCACACTACAATTGAAGTAAGACCAGATTCAGGATCGGGGCCATCTGAGGAGTACCCAACAGACATTTTCAGGCAGCTCGGCTAGCTTGCGGCTTAGCATGCCTGTTAGCATGCGAGCAAGCATTGTCCGATTGAGCCGAAATTTGGTAGGTAGCCTAATGGGGGTGCTGCAATCACAAATCACTAGCTAATTAGCTGGTTTTGACGCCATTTTTTCAAAATAAAAGTACTAATTTTTTTTTTTTTTTTTTTTTGCTTAAATAATATTTTTTTTAAGTAACCGTTCATAGCCACCCCCCCGACGGGCAATCTCGAGGTCCCGACCAATGCTGCTTGCAGCTTTAATTATTTTTTGGCACTCCTGACTTGGCTATTGCCTCAAATTTGACCCCCTAAACATGCTCAAAAACTCACCAAATTTGACACACTCGTCAAAACTGGCGAAAAATTTTATAAAATCTACAAAAATCCCCCAAAAGTCCAAAAATGGCTCTCTAGCGCCACCTAGACACATTTAATCGCCCGCCACGGTCCGTAGGAATGTCGTACAGAAATGTCGCGAATACGAAACTTCTTCGTCTACTCAAGCCCTACGACTCACGTGCTCTAACTTTTCACCTAACTCCAACAGGAAGCCGGCTATTTGCCTTTCAAAGTAAGGTGTTCGCCCAAAAAAGGGAGAAAAAGGCCGAAACGGAAAATCTAAACCATCATAGGGCGAAGGTCGTATCGGTTAAATTGAGATATACAAAAATAGAGGAGATTGTTTACTACAAATATTTAGAGGGAATTTTTCTTACCTAGTCCAGTTTAATTTTTATTAGCCGTCCAAGCTCCCCACCCCCTAATCGCCTTTTTGGCTCCTGTCATCCATTAACATGGGGAGATGGAAAATTCTCCCACAAAATCAACGATTTTAAACTCCCCGAACTACTCTTAACTGCTTGCAAACCGTGACTCTCAGCCACAAACCGAGGGCATCGCCACGCTCACGAGACCCTGCCGAACAAGAGGATGTAACATATGTGGGGAAAATTCCACAACAAGTCCCCAGAATGACGAGTTAAAGCGACACAGTAACATTTTTCTCGTCCGAAATCTTAACACTATAGCGGATGGAGCCAAATCTGCCGTTCCTGCCAAACAGCGCCCCCTGGTGTCCAAAGTTTACCTCTGACTGCTTCCAAACCCAGACAGTATTAAAGAGGACAAAAATTCCTACAAAAGTATGGTATTTTTATCCACATACTCCCCCGATAAGTATAGATTAAGAGCAGTTGTTCGCAAAATCTTCTAATATAATCCTCCCTGTCTCACACTCTGACGTCAGAGTGTCCGCGCTCGGCGCAGCTGTGAAATTCTCCACTGTGATTGGTCAGTGCATCACTCCATATATGGGCAGCTTCCTGTAGCTTCAGGCTCATCACTGCTGTGTGATTGACAGCCTGTCATATCCTGCAGTTTGACCTGAGAGTGACCTCACCAGTCATTCTCAGGTCAGGTTACTCTCATGTGACCTGACCTCACTCTCGTGTCTCATGTTCTCCTGTCATGAGGACATGCAAAACCTGTACGAGGTCTGGCCTGAGACATGTAATTCATGTCGGTGAGAGTTTGTGAAAAACCTTTATTGCTGGATCAATCACACCTTCGTTTACGCCGACAAAGGCCGGGCCTCCTAGGCCCGGCACTCCACCAGGTCACTCTCATGTCACACACTGACCTCCGTAGGAGGCCTGGCCTGAGGCCATATAATTCATGTCGGTGGAAGTTTTTGAAAAACCTTTATTGTTCCATAAGTGCAGTGTCATTCACACTAGAATTGAAGTAAGACCAGATTCGGGATCGGGGCAACCTGGGGAGTACCACACTGAGCTTTTCAGGTGTATCCGCTAGCTTGCGGCATAGCATGCACATTAGCATGCTACCAAACATTGTCCGATTGAGCTGAAATTTGGTAGGTGGCCTAATGGGGGTGCTGCGGTCACAAATCACTAGCTAATTAGCTGGTTCCGACGCCGTTTTTTCAAAATAAAAGTACAATTTTTTTTTTTTTCCTTAAATAATATTTTTTTTAATTAACCGTTCATAGCCACCCCCCCGACGGGCAATCTCGAGGTCCCGACCAATGCTGCTTGCAGCTTTAATTATAATTTTTCTTTTCACTTACGCTCATATTTGACCCCCTAGCCACGCTCAAAAACTCACCAAATTTGGATGGCTCGTGAAAAGTCGCAGCCTTCAGAAGATCATGTCAAAACATTCCATGAAAGTCCAAAAATGGCTCTCTAGCGCCACCTAGAAAATTTAAATCGCCCGCCACGGTCCGTAGGAATGTCGTACAGAAATGTCGCGAATACGAAATTTGTTCGTCTACTCGAGCCCTACGACTCACGCGCTCTAACTTTTCACCTAGCTTCAACAGGAAGCCCGCTATTTGCCTTTCAAAGTAAGGTGTTCACCCAAAAAAGGCAAAAAAAGGCCGAAACGGAAAATCTAAACCATCATAGGGCGAAGGTCGTATCGGTTAAATTGAGATATACAAAAATAGAGGAGATTGTTTACTACAATAATTTAGAGGGAATTTTTCTTACCTAGTCCAGTTTAATTTTTATTAGCCGTCCAAGCTCCCCACCCCCTAATCGCCTTTTTGGCTCCTGTCATCCATTAACATGGGGAAACGGACAATTCTCGCCGAAAATCAACGATTTTAAACTCCCCGAACTACTCTTAACTGTTTGCAAACCGTGACTCTCAGCCACAAACCGAGGGCATCGCCACGCCCACGAGACCCTGCCGAACAAGAGGATGTAACATATGTGGGGAAAATTCCAAAACAAGTCCCCAGAATGACGAGTTAAAGCGACACAGTAACATTTTTCTCGTCCGAAATCTTAACACTATAGCGGATGGAGCCAAATCTGCCGTTCCTGCCAAACAGCGCCCCCTGGTGTCCAAAGTTTACCTCTGACTGCTTCCAAACCCACACAGTATTAAAGACGACAAAAATTCCTACAAAAGTATGGTATTTTTATCCACATACTCCCCCGATAAGTATAGATTAAGAGCAGTTGTTCGCAAAATCTTCTAATATAATCCTCTCTGTCTCACACTCTGACGTCAGAGTGTCCGCGCTCGGTGCAGCTGTGAAATTCTCCACTGTGATTGGTCAGTGCATCACTCCATATATGGGCAGCTTCCTGTAGCTTCAGGCTCATCACTGCTGTGTGATTGACAGCCTGTCATATCCTGCAGTTTGACCTGAGAGTGACCTCAGCAGTCATTCTCAGGTCAGGTTACTCTCATGTGACCTGACCTCACTCTCATGTCTCATGTTGTCCTGTCATGAAGACATGCAAAACCTGTACGAGGTCTGGCCTGAGACATGTAATTCATGTCGGTGAAAGTTTGTGAAAAACCTTCATTGATGCATCATTCACACCTTCGTTCACGCCGACAAAGGCCGGGCCTCCTAGGCCCGGCACTCCACCAGGTCACTCCATCGTCCCACACTGACCTTTGTACGATGGAAGTCGGTGGAAGTTTTTGAAAAAGCTTTAATGCTGCATCATTCACACCTTCGTTCACGCCGACAAAGGCCGGGCCTCCTAGGCCCGGCACTCCACCAGGTCACTCTCATGTCCCACACTGACCTCTGTAGGAGGATTGGCCTGAGGCCATGTAATTCATGTCGGTGGAAGTTTTTGAAAAACCTTTATTGTGCCATAAGTGCTATGTCTTTTACACTACAATTGAAGTAAGACCAGATTTGGGATCGGGGCATCCTGGGGAGTACCACACTGAGATTTTCAGGTGTATCCGCTAGCTCGCGGCTTAGCATGCCTGCTAGCATGCTAGTAAACATTGTTCGATTGAGCTGCAATTTGGTAGGTGGCCTAATGGGGGTGCTGCGGTCACAAATCACTAGCTAATTAGCTGGTTCCGACACCGTTTTTTCAAAATAAAAGTACAAATTTGTTTTTTTTTTTTTTTTTTGCTTAAATAATATTTTTTTTAATTAACCGTTCATAGCCACCCCCCCGACGGGCAATCTCGAGGTCCCGACCAATGCTGCTTGCAGCTTTAATTAGGGACCTCGCCAACGGGTGGGCCCTAGGCCCAGCCAACGGCAGGTCTCTTTTGGATTTCGTCGTCGCCAAAAGTGCGGGCCCTCCGAAGGAGGGCCCGCACTCATCCAGGCCCTCTCCTGACCCTCCCAGAGTGGCCGACGCCCCCGAAGGGGGCGTCGGCCACTACCTGGTGGCGAAATTATATATTGTTTTTCGAATGTTTCTTATTATTATTATTATATATTTTTCTTTTTCGTTACGCTCATATTTGACCCCCTAGACACGCTCAAAAACTCACCAAATTTGGATGGCTCGTGAAAAGTCGCAGCCTTCAGAAGATCATGTCAAAACATTCCAGGAAATTCCAAAAATGGCTCTCTAGCGCCACCTACAAAATTGCAATCGCCCGCCACGGTCCGTAGGAATGCCGTAGAGAAATGTCGCGAATACGAAATTTGTTCGTCTACTCGAGCCCTACGACGCACGCGCTCTAACTTTTGACCTAACTCCAACAGGAAGGCCGCTATTTGCCTTTCAAAGTAAGGTGTTCGGCCAAAAAAGGGAAAAAAAGCCCGAAACGGAAAATCTAAACCATCATAGGGCGAAGGTCGTATCGGTTAAATTGAGATATACAAAAATAAAGGAGATTGTTTACTACAAATATTTAGAGGGAATTTTTCTTACCTAGTCCAGTTTAATTTTTATTAGCCGTCCAAGCTCCCCACCCCCTAATCGGCTTTTTGGCTCCTGTCATCCATTAACATGGGGAAACCGAAAATTCTCGCCGAAAATCAACGATTTTAAACTCCCCGAACTACTCTTAACTGTTTGCAAACCGTGACTCTCAGCCACAAACCGAGGGCATCGCCACTACCGCGAGACCCTGCCGAACAAGAGGATGTAACATATGTGGGGAAAATTCCAAAACAAGTCCCCAGAATGACGAGTTAAAGCGACACAGTAACATTTTCTTCGTTCTACATTTTTACATTGAATCCTGATGGGAGATATCCGGCGTTGTCGCCAAACAGCGCACCCTGGTGTCCAAAGTTTACCTCCGACTGCTTCCAAACCCATACATTCTGAAAGAGGACAAAAATCCCTACAAAAGTATGGTATTTTTATCCACATACACCCCCGATAAGTATAGATTAAGAGCAGTTGTTCGCAAAATCTTCTATTATAATCCTCCCTGTCTCACACTCTGACGTCAGAGTGTCCGCGCTCGGCGCAGCTGTGAAATTCTCCACTGTGATTGGTCAGTGCATCACTCCATATATGGGCAGCTTCCTGTAGCTTCAGGCTCATCACTGCTGTGTGATTGACAGCCTGTCATATCCTGCAGTTTGACCTGAGAGTGACCTCACCAGTCATTCTCAGGTCAGGTTACTCTCATGTGACCTGACCTCACTCTCATGTCTCATGTTCTCCTGTCATGAGGACATGCAAAACCTGTACGAGGTCTGGCCTGAGACGTGTAAATAATGTCGGTGGAAGGTTGTGAAAAACCTTTATTGCATCATTCACACCTTCGCACACTGCCGACAAAGGCCGGGCCTCCTAGGCCCGGCACTCCACCAGGTCACTCTCATGTCACACACTGACCTCCGTAGGAGGCCTGGCCTGAGGCCATATAATTCATGTAGGTGGAAGTTTTTGAAAAACCTTTATTGTGCCATAAGTGCTGTGTCTTTTACACTAGAATTGAAGTAAGACCAGATTCAGGATCGGGGCCATCTGGGGAGCACCCAACAGACATTTTTAGGTAGCTCGGCTAGCTTGCGGCTTAGCATGCCTGTTAGCATGCAAGGAAACATTGTCTGATTGAGCCGAAATTTGGTAGGTAGCCTAATGGAGTTGCTGCGATCACAAATCACTAGCTAATTAGCTGGTTTTGACGCAGTTTTTTCAAAATAAAAGTCATAATTTTTTTTTTTTTTTTTTTTTTTTTAATATTTAAGCAAATATTTTGAACCGTTCATAGCCACCCCCCCGACGGGCAGTCTCGAGGTCCCGACCAATGCTGCTTGCAGCTTTAATTAGGGACCTCGCCAACGGGTGGGCCCTAGGCCCAGCCAACGGCAGGTCTCTTTTGGAATTCGTCGTCGCCAAAAGTGTGGGGCCTCCGCAGGAGGCCCCACACTCATCCAGAACTCTCCTGACCCCCTCAGAGTGGCCGCGCCCCCGAAGGGGGCGCGGCCACTACCTGGTGGCGAAATTATATATTGTTTTTCGAATGTTTCTTATTATTATATATTTTTCTTTTTCGTTACGCTCATATTTGACCCCCTAGCCACGCTCAAAAACTCACCAAATTTGACAGGCTCGTGAAAAATCGCATAGAGCCGGTGACCATGTCAAAACATTCCAGGAAAATCCAAAAATGGCTCTCTAGCGCCACCTAGAAAATTTAAATCGCCCGCCACAGTCCGTAGGAATGTCGTAGAGAAATGTCGCGAATACGAAATGTCTTCGTCTACTCGAGCCCTAAGTCCCACGCACTCTAACTTTTGACCTAACTCCAACAGGAAGCCGGCTATTTGCCTTTCAAAGTAAGGTGTTCACCCAAAAAAGGCAAAAAAAGGCCGAAACGGAAAATCTAAACCATCATAGGGCGAAGGTCGTATCGGTTAAATTGAGATATACAAAAATAGAGGAGATTGTTTACTACAATAATTTAGAGGGAATTTTTCTTACCTAGTCCAGTTTAATTTTTATTAGCCGTCCAAGCTCCCCACCCCCTAATCGCCTTTTTGGCTCCTGTCATCCATTAACATGGGGAAACCGAAAATTCTCGCCGAAAATCAACGATTTTAAACTCCCCGAACTACTCTTAACTGTTTGCAAACCGTGACTCTCAGCCACAAACCGAGGGCATCGCCACTACCGCGAGACCCTGCCGAACAAGAGGATGTAACATATGTGGGGAAAATTCCAAAACAAGTCCCCAGAATGACGAGTTAAAGCGACACAGTAACATTTTCTTCGTTCTACATTTTTACATTGAATCCTGATGGGAGATATCCGGCGTTGTCGCCAAACAGCGCACCCTGGTGTCCAAAGTTTACCTCCGACTGCTTCCAAACCCATACATTCTGAAAGAGGACAAAAATCCCTACAAAAGTATGGTATTTTTATCCACATACTCCCCCGATAAGTATAGATTAAGAGCAGTTGTTCGCAAAATCTTTGAATATAATCCTCTCTGGCTCACTCTGCCGTCAGAGTGTCCGCGCTCGGTGCAGCTGTGAAATTCTCCACTGTGATTGGTCAGTGCATCACTCCATATATGGGCAGCTTCCTGTAGCTTCAGGCTCATCACTGCTGTGTGATTGACAGCCTGTCATGTCCTGCAGTTTGACCTGAGAGTGACCTCACCAGTCATTCTCAGGTCAGGTTACTCTCATGTGACCTGACCTCACTCTCATGTCTCATGTTCTCCTGTCATGAGGACATGCAAAACCTGTACGAGGTCTGGCCTGAGACATGTAATTCATGTCGGTGGAAGTTTGTGAAAAACCTTCATTGCTGCATCATTCACACCTTCGTTCACGCCGACAAAGGCCGGGCCTCCTAGGCCCGGCACTCCACCAGGTCTCTCCATCGTCCCACACTGACCTCTGTAGGAGGCTTGGCCTGAGGCCATGTAATTCATGTCGGTGGAAGTTTTTGAAAAATCTTTATTGTGCCATAAGTGCTGTGTCTTTTACACTAGAATTGAAGTAAGACCAGATTCAGGATCGGGGCCATCAGGGGAGCACCCAACAGACATTTTTAGGCAGCTCGGCTAGCTTGCGGCTTAGCATGCCTGTTAGCATGCGAGGAAACATTGTCTGATTGAGCCGAAATTTGGTAGTTAGCCTAATGGGGTTGCCGCGATCACAAATCACTAGCTAATTAGCTGGTTTTGACGCAGTTTTTTCAAAATAAAAGTCATAATTTTTTTTTTTTTTTTTTTTTATATTTAAGCAAATATTTTGAACCGTTCATAGCCACCCCCCCGACGGGCAATCTCGAGGTCCCGACCAATGCTGCTTGCAGCTTTAATTAGGGACCTCGCCAACGGCTGGGCCCTAGGCCCAGCCAACGGCAGGTCTCTTTTGGATTTCGTCGTCGCCAAAAGTGCGGGCCCTCCGAACCCCCTAAACACGCTCAAAAACTCACCAAATTTGGGAGACTCGTCAAAAGTGTGGCACTCCACAATCTCACGTCAAAAAATTCCCCAAAAATCCAAAAATGGCTCTCTAGCGCCACCTAGAAAATTGCAATCACCCGCCACGGTCCGTAGGAATGTCGTAGAGAAAAACAGCGAATACGAAACTTCTTCGTCTACTCGACCCCTACGACTCACGCGCTCTAACTTTTGACCTAACTCCAACAGGAAGGCCGCTATTTGCCTTTCAAAGTAAGGTGTTCGCCCAAAAAAGGCAAAAAAAGGCCGAAACGGAAAATCTAAACCATCATAGGGCGAAGGTCGTATCGGTTAAATTGAGATATACAAAAATAGAGGAGATTGTTTACTACAAATATTTAGAGGGAATTTTTCTTACCTAGTCCAGTTTAATTTTTATTAGCCGTCCAAGCTCCCCACCCCGAAATCGGCTTTTTGGCTCCTGTCATCCGAATACATGGGGAAATGGAAAATTGTCCTCCAAAATCACTGATATAAAGCACCCCGAACTACTCTTAACTGTTTGCAAACCGTGACTCTCAGCCACAAACCGAGGGCATCGCCACGCCCGAGAGACCCTGCCGAACAAGAGGATGTAACATATGTGGGGAAAATTCCAAAACAAGTCCCCAGAATGACGAGTTAAAGCGACACAGTAACATTTTTCTCGTCCGAAATCTTAACACTATAGCGGATGGAGCCAAATCTGCCGTTCCTGCCAAACAGCGCCCCCTGGTGTCCAAAGTTTACCTCTGACTGCTTCCAAACCCACACAGTATTAAAGAAGACAAAAATTCCTACAAAAGTATGGTATTTTTATCCACATACTTCCCCGATAAGTATAGATTAAGAGCAGTTGTTCGCAAAATCTTCTAATATAATCCTCTCTGGCTCACTCTGCCGTCAGAGTGTCCGCGCTCGGCGCAGCTGTGAAATTCTCCACTGTGATTGGTCAGTGCATCACTCCATATATGGGCAGCTTCCTGTAGCTTCAGGCTCATCACTGCTGTGTGATTGACAGCCTGTCATATCCTGCAGTTTGACCTGAGAGTGACCTCAGCAGTCATTCTCAGGTCAGGTTACTCTCATGTGACCTGACCTCACTCTCATGTCTCATGTTCTCCTGTCATGAGGACATGCAAAACCTGTACGAGGTCTGGCCTGAGACATGTAATTCATGTCGGTGAAAGTTTGTGAAAAACCTTCATTGATGCATCATTCACACCTTCGTTCACGCCGACAAAGGCCGGGCCTCCTAGGCCCGGCACTCCACCAGGTCACTCCATCGTCCCACACTGACCTTTGTACGATGGAAGTCGGTGGAAGTTTTTGAAAAAGCTTTATTGCTGCATCATTCACACCTTCGTTCATGCCGACAAAGGCCGGGCCTCCTAGGCCCGGCACTCCACCAGGTCACTCTCATGTCCCACACTGACCTCTGTAGGAGGCTTGGCCTGAGGCCATGTAATTCATGTCGGTGGAAGTTTGTGAAAAACCTTCATTGCTGCATCATTCACACCTTCGTTCACGCCGACAAAGGCCGGGCCTCCTAGGCCCGGCACTCCACCAGGTCACTCCATCGTCCCACACTGACCTTTGTACGATGGAAGTCGGTGGAAGTTTTTGAAAAAGCTTTATTGCTGCATCATTCACACCTTCGTTCATGCCGACAAAGGCCGGGCCTCCTAGGCCCGGCACTCCACCAGGTCACTCAATCGTCCCACACTGACCGCTGTAGGAGGCTTGGCCTGAGGCCCTCATATGTATGTCGGTGGAAGTTTTTGAAAAACCTTTATTGTTCCATAAGTGCAGTGTCATTCACACTACAATTGAAGTAAGACCAGATTCAGGATCGGGGCCATCTGAGGAGTACCCAACAGACATTTTCAGGCAGCTCTGCTAGCTTGCGGCTTAGCATGCCTGCTAGCAAGGTCGCAAACATTGTCTGATTGAGCCGAAATTTGGTAGGTAGCCTAATGGGGTTGCTGCGATCACAAATCACTAGCTAATTAGCTGGTTTTGACGCCGTTTTTTCAAAATAAAAGTCTTTTTTTTTTTTTTTTTTTTTTTTTTACTTAAAAAATTGTCTTTTTTATTAACCGTTCATAGCCACCCCCCCGACGGGCAGTCTCGAGGTTCCGACCAATGCTGCTTGCAGCTTTAATATTTTTATTTTTTTTCTCCGTTACGCTCATATTTGACCCCCTAGCCATGCTCAAAAACTCACCAAATTTGGAAGACTCGTAAAAAATCGCATAGAGCTGGTGACCATGTCAAAACATTCCAGGAAAGTCCAAAAATGGCTCTCTAGCGCCACCTAGAAAATTGCAATCGCCCGCCACGGTCCGCAGGAATGTCGTACAGAAATGTCGCGAATACGAAATTTGTTCGTCTACTCGAGCCCTACGACTCACGCGCTCTCACTTTTGACCTAACTCCAACAGGAAGGCCGCTATTTGCCTTTCAAAGTAAGGTGTTCACCCAAAAAAGGCAAAAAAAGGCCGAAACGGAAAATCTAAACCATCATAGGGCGAAGGTCGCATCGGTTAAATTGAGATATACAAAAATAGAGGAGATTGTTTACTACAAATATTTAGAGGGAATTTTTCTTACCTAGTCCAGTTTAATTTTTATTAGCCGTCCAAGCTCCCCACCCCCTAATCGCCTTTTTGGCTCCTGTCATCCATTAACATGGGGAAACCGAAAATTCTCCCCCAAAATCAACGATTTTAAACTCCCCGAACTACTCTTAACTGTTTGCAAACCGTGACTCTCAGCCACAAACCGAGGGCATCGCCACTACCGCGAGACCCTGCCGAACAAGAGGATGTAACATATGTGGGGAAAATTCCACAACAAGTCCCCAGAATGATGAGTTAAAGCGACACAGTAACATTTTTTTCATTCTACATTTTTACATTGAATCCTGATGGGAGATATCCGGCGTTGTCGCCAAACAGCGCACCCTGGTGTCCAAAGTTTACCTCCGACTGCTTCCAAGCGTACACAATCTTAAAGAGGACAAAAATTCCTACAAAAGTATGGTATTTTTATCCACATACTCCCCCGATAAGTATAGATTAAGAGCACTTGTTCGCAAAATCTTCTAATATAATCCTCTCTGGCTCACTCTGACGTCAGAGTGTCCGCGCTCGGCGCAGCTGTGAAATTCTCCACTGTGATTGGTCAGTGCATCACTCCATATATGGGCAGCTTCCTGTAGCTTCAGGCTCATCACTGCTGTGTGATTGACAGCCTGTCATATCCTGCAGTTTGACCTGAGAGTGACCTCACCAGTCATTCTCAGGTCAGGTTACTCTTATGTGACCTGACCTCACTCTCATGTCTCATGTTCTCCTGTCATGAGGACATGCAAAACCTGTACGAGACCTGGCCTGAGGCCCTCACATTCATGTCGGTGGAAGTTTGTGAAAAACCTTTATGGCATCATTCACACCTTCGCACACCGCCGACAAAGGCCGGGCCTCCTAGGCCCGGCACTCCACCAGGTCACTCTCATGTCACACACTGACCTCCGTAGGAGGCCTGGCCTGAGGCCATATAATTCATGTCGGTGGAAGTTTTTGAAAAACCTTTATTGTTCCATAAGTGCAGTGTCATTCACACTAGAATTGAAGTAAGACCAGATTTGGGATCGGGGCAACCTGGGGAGTACCACACTGAGATTTTCAGGTGCATCCGCTAGCTTGCGGCATAGCATGCCCGTTAGCATGCTAGTAAACATTGTTCGATTGAGCTGAAATTTGGTAGGTTGCCTAATGGGGGTGCTGCGGTCACACATCACTAGCTAATTAGCTGGTTCCGACGCCGTTTTTTCAAAATAAAAGTACAAATTTTTTTTTTTTTTTTTTTTGCTTAAATAATATTTTTTTTAATTAACCGTTCATAGCCACCCCCCCCGACGGGCAATCTCGAGGTCCCGACCAATGCTGCTTGCAGCTTTAATTCTTTCTTGGGACTCCTGACGCCTCTTTGAGCTCTAATTTGACCCCCTAAACACGCTCAAAAACTCACCAAATTTGGCAGGATCGTCAGAAGTGGCGAAAAATTTTATAAAATAAAAAAAAATCCCCACAAAGTCCAAAAATGGCTCTCTAGCGCCACCTAGAAAATTGCAATCGCCCGCCACGGTCCGTAGGAATGTCGTAGAGAAATGTCGCGAATACGAAATTTGTTCGTCTACTCGAGCCCTACGACTCACGCGCTCTAACTTTTGCCCTAACTCCAACAGGAAGCCGGCTATTTGCCTTTCAATGTAAGGTGTTCGCCCAAAAAAGGGAAAAAAAGGCAGAAACGGAAAATTTAACTCCTCATAGGGCGAAGGTCGCATCGGTTAAATTGAGATATACAAAAATAGAGGAGATTGTTTACTACTGAACTCTAGAGGGAAATTTTCTTACCTAGTCCAGTTTAATTTTTATTAGCCGTCCAAGCTCCCCACCCCCTAATCGCCTTTTTGGCTCCTGTCATCCATTAACATGGGGAAACAGAAAATTCTCCCTCAAAATCAACGATTTTAAACTCCCCGAACTACTCTTAACTGTTTAAAAACCGTGACTCTCAGCCACAAACCGAGGGCATCGCCACGACCGCGATACCCTGCCGAACAAGAGGATGTAACATATGTGGGAGAAATTCCAAAACAAGTCCCCAGAATGACGAGTTAAAGCGACACAGTAACATTTTTCTCGTCCAAAATCTTAACACTATAGCGGATGGAGCCAAATCTGCCGTTCCTGCCAAACAGCGCCCCCTGGTGTCCAAAGTTTACCTCTGACTGCTTCCAAACCCACACAGTATTAAACAGGACAAAAATTCCTACAAAAGTATGGTACTTTTATCCACATACTCCCCCGATAACTATGGATTCAGAGCAGTTGTTCGCAAAATCTTCTAATATAATCCTCTCTGCCTCACTCTGACGTCAGAGTGTCCGCGCTCGGCGCAGCTGTGAAATTCTCCACTGTGATTGGTCAGTGCATCACTCCATATATGGGCAGCTTCCTGTAGCTTCAGGCTCATCACTGCTGTGTGATTGACAGCCTGTCATATCCTGCAGTTTGACCTGAGAGTGACCTCACCAGTCATTCTCAGGTCAGGTTACTCTCATGTGACCTGACCTCACTCTCATGTCTCATGTTCTCCTGTCATGAGGACATGCAAAACCTGTATGAGACCTGGCCTGAGGCCCTCAAATTCATGTCGGTGGAAGTTTTTGAAAGACCTTTCATGTTCGATAAGTGCTGCGTCATTCACACCGTGCACCGCCGACAAAGGCCGGGCCTCCTAGGCCCGGCACTCCACCAGGTCACTCAATCGTCCCACACTGACCGCTGTAGGAGGCTTGGCCTGAGGCCCTCATATGTATGTCGGTGGAAGTTTTTGAAAAACCTTTATTGTTCCATAAGTGCAGTGTCATTCACACTACAATTGAAGTAAGACCAGATTCAGGATCGGGGCCATCTGAGGAGTACCCAACAGACATTTTCAGGCAGCTCGGCTAGCTTGCGGCTTAGCATGCCTGTTAGCATGCGAGCAAGCATTGTCCGATTGAGCCGAAATTTGGTAGGTAGCCTAATGGGGGTGCTGCAATCACAAATCACTAGCTAATTAGCTGGTTTTGACGCCATTTTTTCAAAATAAAAGTACTAATTTTTTTTTTTTTTTTTTTTTGCTTAAATAATATTTTTTTTAAGTAACCGTTCATAGCCACCCCCCCGACGGGCAATCTCGAGGTCCCGACCAATGCTGCTTGCAGCTTTAATTAGGGACCTCGCCAACGGGTGGGCCCTAGGCCCAGCCAACGGCAGGTCTCTTTTGGATTTCGTCGTCGCCAAAAGTGCGGGCCCTCCGAACCCCCTAAACACGCTCAAAAACTCACCAAATTTGGGAGACTCGTCAAAAGTGTGGCACTCCACAATCTCACGTCAAAAAATTCCCAAAAAATCCAAAAATGGCTCTCTAGCGCCACCTAGAAAATTGCAATCGCCCGCCACGGTCCGTAGGAATGTCGTAGAGAAATGTCGCGAATACAAAACTTCTTCGTCTACTCGAGCCCTACGACTCACGTGCTCTAACTTTTGACCTAGCTCCAACAGGAAGGCCGCTATTTCCCTTTCAAAGTAAGGTGTTCGCCCAAAAAAGGGAAAAAAAGGCAGAAACGGAAAATTTAACTCCTCATAGGGCGAAGATCGCATCGGTTAAATTGAGATATACAAAAATAGAGGAGATTGTTTACTACTGAACTCTAGAGGGAAATTTTCTTACCTAGTCCAGTTTAATTTTTATTAGCCGTCCAAGCTCCCCACCCCGAAATCGGCTTTTTCGCTCCTGTCATCCATTAACATGGGGAAACGGACAATTCTCGCCGAAAATCTACGATTTTAAACTCCCCGAACTACTCTTAACTGTTTGCAAACCGTGACTCTCAGCCACAAACCGAGGGCATCGCCACGCCCACGAGACCCTGCCGAACAAGAGGATGTAACATATGTGGGGAAAATTCCAAAACAAGTCCCCAGAATGACGAGTTAAAGCGACACAGTAACATTTTTCTCGTCCGAAATCTTAACACTATAGCGGATGGAGCCAAATCTGCCGTTCCTGCCAAACAGCGCCCCCTGGTGTCCAAAGTTTACCTCTGACTGCTTCCAAACCCACACAGTATTAAACAGGACAAAAATTCCTACAAAAGTATGGTATTTTTATCCACATACTCCCCCGATAAGTATAGATTAAGAGCAGTTGTTCGCAAAATCTTCTAATATAATCCTCTCTGGCTCACTCTGACGTCAGAGTGTCCGCGCTCGGCGCAGCTGTGAAATTCTCCACTGTGATTGGTCAGTGCATCACTCCATATATGGGCAGCTTCCTGTAGCTTCAGGCTCATCACTGCTGTGTGATTGACAGCCTGTCATATCCTGCAGTTTGACCTGAGAGTGACCTCACCAGTCATTCTCAGGTCAGGTTACTCTCATGTGACCTGACCTCACTCTCATGTCTCATGTTCTCCTGTCATGAGGACATGCAAAACCTGTACGAGGTCTGGCCTGAGACATGTAATTCATGTCGGTGAGAGTTTGTGAAAAACCTTTATTGCTGGATCAATCACACCTTCGTTTGCGCCGACAAAGGCCGGGCCTCCTAGGCCCGGCACTCCACCAGGTCTCTCCATCGTCCCACATTGACCTCCGTAGGAGGCCTGGCCTGAGGCCATATAATTCATGTCGGTGGAAGTTTTTGAAAAACATTTATTGTTCCATAAGTGCAGTGTCATTCACACTAGAATTGAAGTAAGACCAGATTCGGGATTGGGGCAACCTGGGGAGTACCACACTGAGCTTTTCAGGTGTATCCGCTAGCTTGCGGCATAGCATGCACATTAGCATGCTACCAAACATTGTCCGATTGAGCTGAAATTTGGTAGGTGGCCTAATGGGAGCGCTGCGGTCACAAACCACTAACTAATTACCTGGTTTTGACCCCGCATTTTCAAAATAAAAGTACTAATTTTTTTTTTTTTTTTTTTTTGCTTAAATAATATTTTTTTTAATTAACCGTTCATAGCCACCCCCCCGACGGGCAATCTCGAGGTCCCGACCAATGCTGCTTGCAGCTTTAATTAGGGACCTCGCCAACGGCTGGGCCCTAGGCCCAGCCAACGGCAGGTCTCTTTTGGATTTCGTCGTCGCCAAAAGTGCGGGCCCTCCGAAGGAGGGCCCGCACTCATCCAGGACCTCCCCTGACCCTCTCAGAGTGGCCGACGCCCCCGAAGGGGGCGTCGGCCACTACCTGGTGGCGAAATTCTATATTGTTTTTCGAATGTTTTTTCTTATTATTATTATTCCGCTTTTTTTGCGCTCTCACTCATTTTTCACCCCCTAAACACGCTCGAAAACTCACCAAATTTGGCAGTCTCGTCACGTCTGCGCTCCATTCGAGGTTTCCGAAAAAAAATCCCCAAAAACTCCAAAAATGGCTCTCTAGCGCCACCTAGACACTTTTAATCGCCCGCCACGGTCCGTAGGAATGTCGTACAGAAATGTCGCGAATACGAAATTTGTTCGTCTACTCGAGCCCTACGACTCACGCGCTCTAACTTTTGACCTAACTCCAACAGGAAGCCGTCTATTTGCCTTTCAATGTAAGGTGTTCATCCAAAAAAGGCAAAAAAAGGCCGAAACGGAAAATCTAAACCATCATAGGGCGAAGGTCGTATCGGTTAAATTGAGATATACAAAAATAGAGGAGATTGTTTACTACAAATATTTAGATGGAATTTTTCTTACCTAGTCCAGTTAAATTTTTATTAGCCGTCCAAGCTCCCCACCCCCTAATCGCCTTTTTGGCTCCTGTCATCCATTAACATGGGGAAACCGAAAATTCTCGCCGAAAATCAACGATTTTAAACTCCCCGAACTACTCTTAACTGTTTGCAAACCGTGACTCCCAGCCACAAACCGAGGGCATCGCCATGCCCGCGAGACCCTGCCGAACAAGAGGATGTAACATATGTGGGGAAAATTCCAAAACAAGTCCCCAGAATGACGAGTTAAAATGATAGAGTAACATTCTTTTCGCCCCAGAATTTAATACTGTAGCGGATGGAGCCCAATCTGCCGTTAGTGCCAAACAGCGCCCCCTGGTGTCCACAGTTTACCTCTGACTGCTTCCACACCCACACCGTCTGAAAGACGACAAAAATTCCTACAAAAGTATGGTATTTTTATCCACATACTCCCCCGATAAGTATAGATTAAGAGCAGTTGTTCGCAAAATCTTCTAATATAATCCTCTCTGGCTCACTCTGACGTCAGAGTGTCCGCGCTCGGCGCAGCTGTGAAATTCTCCACTGTGATTGGTCAGTGCATCACTCCATATATGGGCAGCTTCCTGTAGCTTCAGGCTCATCACTGCTGTGTGATTGACAGCCTGTCATATCCTGCAGTTTGACCTGAGAGTGACCTCAGCAGTCATTCTCAGGTCAGGTTACTCTCATGTGACCGGACCTCACTCTCATGTCTCATGTTCTCCTGTCATGAGGACATGCAAAACCTGTACGAGGTCTGGCCTGAGACATGTAATTCATGTCGGTGAAAGTTTGTGAAAAACCTTCATTGATGCATCATTCACACCTTTGTTCACGCCGACAAAGGCCGGGCCTCCTAGGCCCGGCACTCCACCAGGTCACTCCATCGTCCTACACTGACCTTTGTACGATGGAAGTCGGTGGAAGTTTTTGAAAAAGCTTTAATGCTGCATCATTCACACCTTCGTTCACGCCGACAAAGGCCGGGCCTCCTAGGCCCGGCACTCCACCAGGTCACTCTCATGTCCCACACTGACCTCTGTAGGAGGATTGGCCTGAGGCCATGTAATTCATGTCGGTGGAAGTTTTTGAAAAACCTTTATTGTGCCATAAGTGCTGTGTCTTTTACACTAGAATTGAAGTAAGACCAGATTTGGGATCGGGGCATCCTGGGGAGTACCACACTGAGATTTTCAGATGTATCCGCTAGCTTGCGGCATAGCATGCCCGTTAGCATGCTAGTAAACATTGTTCGATTGAGCTGAAATTTGGTAGGTGGCCTAATGGGGGTGCTGCGGTCACAAATCACTAGCTAGTTAGCTGGTTCCGACGCCGTTTTTTCAAAATAAAAGTACTAATTTTTTTTTTTTGCTTAAATAATATTTTTTTTAATTAACCGTTCATAGCCACCCCCCCGACGGGCAATCTCGAGGTCCCGACCAATGCTGCTTGCAGCTTTAATTAGGGACCTCGCCAACGGGTGGGCCCTAGGCCCAGCCAACGGCAGGTCTCTTTTGGATTTCGTCGTCGCCAAAAGTGTGGGGCCTCCGCAGGAGGCCCCACACTCATCCAGAACTCTCCTGACCCCCTCAGAGTGGCCGCGCCCCCGAAGGGGGCGCGGCCACTACCTGGTGGCGAAATTATATATTGTTTTTCGAATGTTTATTATATATTTTTTTTATTTTTTGTTTTTCTTTTCACTTTCGCTCATATTTGACCCCCTAGCCACGCTCAAAAACTCACCAAATTTGGATGGGTCGTGAAAAGTCGCAGCCTTCAGAAGATCATGTCAAAACATTCCAGGAAAATCCAAAAATGGCTCTCTAGCGCCACCTAGAAAATCTTAATCGCCCGCCACGGTCCGTAGGAATGTCGTAGAGAAATGTCGCGAATACGAAATTTGTTCGTCTACTCGAGCCCTACGACTCACGCGCTCTAACTTTTGACCTAACTCCAACAGGAAGGCCGGTATTTGCCTTTCAAAGTAAGGTGTTCGCCCAAAAAAGGCAAAAAAAGGCAGAAACGGAAAATCTAAACCATCATAGGGCGAAGGTCGCATCGGTTAAATTGAGATATACAAAAATAGAGGAGATTGTTTACTACTGAACTCTAGAGGGAAATTTTCTTACCTAGTCCAGTTTAATTTTTATTAGCCGTCCAAGCTCCCCACCCCCTAATCGGCATTTTGGCTCCTGTCATCCATTAACATGGGGAAACGGAAAATTCTCGCCGAAAATCAACGATTTACAACTCCCCGAACTACTCTTAACTGTTTGCAAACCGTGACTCTCAGCCACAAACCGAGGGCATCGCCACGTACACGAGACCCTGCCGAACAAGAGGATGTAACATATGTGGGGAAAATTCCAAAACAAGTCCCCAGAATGACGAGTTAAAGCGACACAGTAACATTTTTCTCGTCCGAAATCTTAACACTATAGCGGATGGAGCCAAATCTGCCGTTCCTGCCAAACAGCGCCCCCTGGTGTCCAAAGTTTACCTCTGACTGCTTCCAAGCGTACACAATCTTAAAGAGGACAAAAATTCCTACAAAAGTATGGTATTTTTATCCACATACTCCCCCGATAAGTATAGATTAAGAGCAGTTGTTCGCAAAATCTTCTAATATAATCCTCTCTGGCTCACTCTGACGTCAGAGTGTCCGCGCTCGGTGCAGCTGTGAAATTCTCCACTGTGATTGGTCAGTGCATCACTCCATATATGGGCAGCTTCCTGTAGCTTCAGGCTCATCACTGCTGTGTGATTGACAGCCTGTCATATCCTGCAGTTTGACCTGAGAGTGACCTCACCAGTCATTCTCAGGTTAGGTTACTCTCATGTGACCTGACCTCACTCTCATGTCTCATGTTCTCCTGTCATGAGGACATGCAAAACCTGTATGAGACCTGGCCTGAGACATGTAATTCATGTCGGTGGAAGTTTGTGAAAAACCTTCATTGATGCATCATTCACACCTTCGTTCACGCCGACAAAGGCCGGGCCTCCTAGGCCCGGCACTCCACCAGGTCACTCCATTGTCCCACACTGACCTTTGTACGATGGAAGTCGGTGGAAGTTTTTGAAAAAGCTTTGTTGCTGCATCATTCACACCTTCGTTCATGCCGACAAAGGCCGGGCCTCCTAGGCCCGGCACTCCACCAGGTCACTCTCATGTCCCACACTGACCTCTGTAGGAGGCTTGGCCTGAGGCCATGTAATTCATGTCGGTGGAAGTTTTTGAAAAACCTTTATTGTGCCATAAGTGCTGTGTCATTCACACTACAATTGAAGTAAGACCAGATTCGGTATCGGGGCAATCTGGGGAGTACCCAACACACATTTTCAGGTAGCTCAGCTAGCTTGCGGATTAGCATGCCTGTTAGCATGGTCGCAAACATTGTCTGATTGAGCTGAAATTTGGTAGGTAGCCTAATGGGGGTGCTGCGATCACAAATCACTAGCTAATTAGCTGGTTCCGACGCCGTTTTTTCAAAATAAAAGTACTAATTTTTTTTTTTTTGCTTAAATAATATTTTTTTTAATTAACCGTTCATAGCCACCCCCCCGACGGGCAATCTCGAGGTCCCGACCAATGCTGCTTGCAGCTTTAATTAGGGACCTCGCCAACGGGTGGGCCCTAGGCCCAGCCAACGGCAGGTCTCTTTTGGATTTCGTCGTCGCCAAAAGTGTGGGGCCTCCGCAGGAGGCCCCACACTCACCCGGTTACTCTCCTGACCCTCTCAGAGTGGCCGCGCCCCCGAAGGGGGCGCGGCCACTCTGGTGGCGAAATTGTATATTGTTTTTCGAATGTTTATTATTATATTTTTATTTTTTTTCTCCGTTACGCTCATATTTGACCCCCTAGCCACGCTCAAAAACTCACCAAACTTGGAAGACTCGTAAAAAATCGCATAGAGCTGGTGACCATGTCAAAACATTCCAGGAAAGTCCAAAAATGGCTCTCTAGCGCCACCTAGAAAATTGCAATCACCCGCCACGGTCCGTAGGAATGTCGTAGAGAAAAACAGCGAATACGAAACTTCTTCGTCTACTCGACCCCTACAACTCACGCGCTCTAACTTTTGACCTAACTCCAACAGGAAGGCCGCTATTTTCCTTTCAAAGTAAGGTGTTCGCCCAAAAAAGGCAAAAAAAGGCCGAAACGGAAAATCTAAACCATCATAGGGCGAAGGTCGTATCGGTTAAATTGAGATATACAAAAATAGAGGAGATTGTTTACTACAAATATTTAGAGGGAATTTTTCTTACCTAGTCCAGTTTAATTTTTATTAGCCGTCAAAGCTCCCCACCCCCTAATCGCCTTTTTGGCTCCTGTCATCCATTAACATGGGGAAACGGAAAATTCTCCCACAAAATCAACGATTTTAAACTTCCCGAACTACTCTTAACTGTTTGCGAACCGTGACTGTCAGCCACAAACCGAGGGCATCGCCACGACCGCAAGACCCTGCCGAACAAGAGGATGTAACATATGTGGGAGAAATTCCAAAACAAGTCCCCAGAATGACGAGTTAAAGCGACACAGTAACATTTTTTTCATTCTACATTTTTACATTGAATCCTGATGGGAGATATCCGGCGTTGTCGCCAAACAGCGCACCCTGGTGTCCAAAGTTTACCTCCGACTGCTTCCAAACCCACACATTCTGAAAGAGAACAAAAATCCCTACAAAACTATGGTATTTTTATCCACATACTCCCCCGATAAGTATAGATTAAGAGCAGTTGTTCGCAAAATCTTTGAATATAATCCTCTCTGGCTCACTCTGCCGTCAGAGTGTCCGCGCTCGGCGCAGCTGTGAAATTCTCCACTGTGATTGGTCAGTGCATCACTCCATATATGGGCAGCTTCCTGTAGCTTCAGGCTCATCACTGCTGTGTGATTGACAGCCTGTCATATCCTGCAGTTTGACCTGAGAGTGACCTCACCAGTCATTCTCAGGTCAGGTTACTCTCATGTGACCTGACCTCACTCTCATGTCTCATGTTCTCCTGTCATGAGGACATGCAAAACCTGTATGAGACCTGGCCTGAGACATGTAATTCATGTCGGTGGAAGTTTGTGAAAAACCTTCATTGATGCATCATTCACACCTTCGTTCACGCCGACAAAGGCCGGGCCTCCTAGGCCCGGCACTCCACCAGGTCACTGTCATGTCCCACACTGACCTCTGTAGGAGGCTTGGCCTGAGGCCATGTAATTCATGTCGGTGGAAGTTTTTGAAAAACCTTTATTGTGCCATAAGTGCTGTGTCTTTTACACTACAATTGAAGTAAGACCAGATTCAGGATCGGGGCCATCTGGGGAGTACCTAACAGACATTTTCAGGCAGCTCGGCTAGCTTGCGGCTTAGCATGCCTGCTAGCATGGTCGCAAACATTGTCTGATTGAGCCGAAATTTGGTAGGTAGCCTAATGGGGTTGCTGCGATCACAAATCACTAGCTAATTAGCTGGTTTTGACGCCGTTTTTTCAAAATAAAAGTCTTTTTTTTTTTTTTTTTTTTTTTTTTACTTAAAAAATTGTCTTTTTTTTTAACCGTTCATAGCCACCCCCCCGACGGGCAGTCTCGAGGTCCCGACCAATGCTGCTTGCAGCTTTAATTATATATTATTTTTTTTCTTTTCACTTTTGCTCATATTTGACCCCCTAGCCACACTCAAAAACTCACCAAATTTGGATGGCTCGTGAAAAGTCGCAGCCTTCAGAAGATCATGTCAAAACATTCCAGGAAATTCCAAAAATGGCTCTCTAGCGCCACCTACAAGATTGAAATCGCCCGCCACGGTCCGTAGGAATGTCGTAGAGAAATGTGGCGAATACGAAATTTGTTCGTCTACTCGAGCCCTACGACTCACGCGCTCTAACTTTTGACCTAACTCCAACAGGAAGGCCGCTAATTGCCTTTCAAAGTAAGGTGTTCACCCAAAAAAGGCCGAAACGGAAAATCTAAACCATCATAGGGCGAAGGTCGCATCGGTTAAATTGAGATATACAAAAATAGAAGAGATTGTTTACTACTGAACTCTAGAGGGAAATTTTCTTACCTAGTCCAGTTTAATTTTTATTAGCCGTCCAAGCTCCCCACCCCCTAATCGCCTTTTTGGCTCCTGTCATCCATTAACATGGGGAAACGGACAATTCTCGCCGAAAATCAACGATTTTAAACTCCCCGAACTACTCTTAACTGTTTGCAAACCGTGACTCTCAGCCACAAACTGAGGGCATCGCCACGACCGCAAGACCCTGCCGAACAAGAGGATGTAACATATGTGGGAGAAATTCCAAAATAAGTCCCCAGAATGATGAGTTAAAGCGACACAGTAACATTTTTCTCGTCCGAAATCTTAACACTATAGCGGATGGAGCCAAATCTGCCGTTAGTGCCAAACAGCGCCCCCTGGTGTCCACAGTTTACCTCTGACTGCTTCCACACCCACACAGTATTAAAGAGGACAAAAATTCCTACAAAAGTATGGTATTTTTATCCACATACTCCCCCGATAAGTATAGATTATGAGCAGTTGTTCGCAAAATCTTCTAATATAATCCTCTCTGCCTCACTCTGACGTCAGAGTGTCCGCGCTCGGTGCAGCTGTGAAATTCTCCACTGTGATTGGTCAGTGCATCACTCCATATATGGGCAGCTTCCTGTAGCTTCAGGCTCATCACTGCTGTGTGATTGACAGCCTGTCATATCCTGCAGTTTGACCTGAGAGTGACCTCAGCAGTCATTCTCAGGTCAGGTTACTCTCATGTGACCTGACCTCACTCTCGTGTCTCATGTTCTCCTGTCATGAGGACATGCAAAACCTGTACGAGGTCTGGCCTGAGACATGTAATTCATGTCGGTGGAAGTTTGTGAAAAACCTTTATTGCATCATTCACACCTTCGCACACTGCCGACAAAGGCCGGGCCTCCTAGGCCCGGCACTCCACCAGGTCACTCTCATCTCCCACACTGACCTCTGTAGGAGGCCTGGCCTGAGGCCATATAATTCATGTAGGTGGAAGTTTTTGAAAAACCTTTATTGTGCCATAAGTGCTGTGTCTTTTACACTACAATTGAAGTAAGACCAGATTCAGGATCGGGGCCATTTGGGGAGCACCCAACAGACATTTTTTGGCAGCTCGGCTAGCTTGCGGCTTAGCATGCCTGTTAGCATGCGAGGAAACATTGTCTGATTGAGCCGAAATTTGGTAGGTAGCCTAATGGAGTTTCTGCGATCACAAATCACTAGCTAATTAGCTGGTTTTGACGCAGTTTTTTCAAAATAAAAGTCGTAAAAAAAATATATATTTTTTTTTTTATATTTAAGCAAATATTTTGAACCGTTCATAGCCACCCCCCGACGGGCAATCTCGAGGTCCCGACCAATGCTGCTTGCAGCTTTAATTAGGGACCTCGCCAACGGCATGGGCCCTAGGCCCATGCCAACGGCAGGTCTCTTTTGGATTTCGTCGTCGCCAAAAGTGCGGGCCCTCCGAAGGAGGGCCCGCACTCATCCAGGCCCTCTCCTGACCCTCCCAGAGTGGCCGCGCCCCCGAAGGGGGCGTCGGCCACTACCTGGTGGCGAAATTCTATATTGTATTTCGAATGTTTCTTATTATATTTTTTTTGCACCTAAAAATTCGTCGATCGCCTCAAATTTGACCCCCTAAACACGCTCAAAAACTCACCAAATTTGGCATGCTCGTCAAGACTTGCGAAAATGCGAAGTCTGTGTTCAAAAATCCCCACAAAATAAAAAAATGGCTCTCTAGCGCCACCTAGAAAATTGCAATCGCCCGCCACGGTCCATAGGAATGTCGTAGAGAAATGTCGCGAATACGAAATTTGTTCGTCTACTCGAGCCCTACGACTCACGCGCTCTAACTTTTGACCTAACTCCAACAGGAAGGCTGCTATTTGCCTTTCAAAGTAAGGTGTTCGCCCAAAAAAGGGAGAAAAAGGCAGAAACGGAAAATTTAACTCCTCATAGGGCGAAGGTCGCATCGGTTAAATTGAGATATACAAAAATAGAAGAGATTGTTTACTACTGAACTCTAGAGGGAAATTTTCTTACCTAGTCCAGTTTAATTTTTATTAGCCGTCCAAGCTCCCCACCCCCTAATCGCCTTTTTGGCTCCTGTCATCCATTAACATGGGGAAACGGACAATTCTCGCCGAAAATCAACGATTTTAAACTCCCCGAACTACTCTTAACTGTTTGCAAACCGTGACTCTCAGCCACAAACCGAGGGCATCGCCACGACCGCGAGACCCTGCCGAACAAGAGGATGTAACATATGTGGGGAAAATTCCAAAACAAGTCCCCAGAATGACGAGTTAAAGCGACACAGTAACATTTTTCTCGTCCGAAATCTTAACACTATAGCGGATGGAGCCCAATCTGCCGTTAGTGCCAAACAGCGCCCCCTGGTGTCCAAACTTTACCTCTGACTGCTTCCACACCCACACAGTATTAAAGAGGACAAAAATTCCTACAAAAGTATGGTACTTTTATCCACATACTCCCCCGATAAGTATAGATTAAGAGCAGTTGTTCGCAAAATCTTCTAATATAATCCTCTCTGCCTCACTCTGACGTCAGAGTGTCCGCGCTCGGCGCAGCTGTGAAATTCTCCACTGTGATTGGTCAGTGCATCACTCCATATATGGGCAGCTTCCTGTAGCTTCAGGCTCATCACTGCTGTGTGATTGACAGCCTGTCATATCCTGCAGTTTGACCTGAGAGTGACCTCACCAGTCATTCTCAGGTCAGGTTACTCTCATGTGACCTGACCTCACTCTCATGTCTCATGTTCTCCTGTCATGAGGACATGCAAAACCTGTACGAGGCCTGGCCTGAGGCCATATAATTCATGTCGGTGGAAGTTTTTGAAAAACCTTTATTGTTCCATAAGTGCAGTGTCATTCACACTAGAATTGAAGTAAGACCAGATTTGGGAT
The DNA here is from genome assembly GCF_963422515.1 of Blennius ocellaris. Classification (NCBI taxonomy): domain Eukaryota; kingdom Metazoa; phylum Chordata; class Actinopteri; order Blenniiformes; family Blenniidae; genus Blennius; species Blennius ocellaris. Next base: position 2,741,503 of record NC_137660.1, on the reverse strand, counting down.
CGGGGCAACCTGGGGAGTACCACACTGAGATTTTCAGGTGTATCCGCTAGCTTGCGGCATAGCATGCACATTAGCATGCTACCAAACATTGTCCGATTGAGCTGAAATTTGGTAGGTGGCCTAATGGGAGCGCTGCGGTCACAAACCACTAACTAATTACCTGGTTTTGACCCCGCATTTTCAAAATAAAAGTACTAATTTTTTTTTTTTTTTTTTTTTGCTTAAATAATATTTTTTTTAATTAACCGTTCATAGCCACCCCCCCGACGGGCAATCTCGAGGTCCCGACCAATGCTGCTTGCAGCTTTAATTAGGGACCTCGCCAACGGCTGGGCCCTAGGCCCAGCCAACGGCAGGTCTCTTTTGGATTTCGTCGTCGCCAAAAGTGCGGGCCCTCCGAACCCCCTAAACACGCTCAAAAACTCACCAAATTTGGGAGACTCGTCAAAAGTGTGGCACTCCACAATCTCACGTCAAGAAATTCCCAAAAAATCCAAAAATGGCTCTCTAGCGCCACCTAGAAAATTGCAATCACCCGCCACGGTCCGTACGAATGTCGTAGAGAAAAACAGCGAATACGAAACTTCTTCGTCTACTCGACCCCTACGACTCACGCGCTCTAACTTTTGACCTAACTCCAACAGGAAGCCGGCTATTTGCCTTTCAAAGTAAGGTGTTCGCCCAAAAAAGGCAAAAAAAGGCCGAAACGGAAAATCTAAACCATCATAGGGCGAAGGTCGTATCGGTTAAATTGAGATATACAAAAATAGAGGAGATTGTTTACTACAATAATTTAGAGGGAATTTTTCTTACCTAGTCCAGTTTAATTTTTATTAGCCGTCCAAGCTCCCCACCCCCTAATCGCCTTTTTGGCTCCTGTCATCCATTAACATGGGGAAACCGAAAATTCTCCCACAAAATCAACGATTTTAAACTCCCCGAACTACTCTTAACTGCTTGCAAACCGTGACTCTCAGCCACAAACCGAGGGCATCGCCACGCTCACGAGACCCTGCCGAACAAGAGGATGTAACATATGTGGGGAAAATTCCAAAACAAGTCCCCAGAATGACGAGTTAAAGCGACACAGTAACATTTTTCTCGTCCGAAATCTTAACACTATAGCGGATGGAGCCAAATCTGCCGTTCCTGCCAAACAGCGCCCCCTGGTGTCCAAAGTTTACCTCCGACTGCTTCCAAGCGTACACCGTCTTAAAGAGGACAAAAATTCCTACAAAAGTATGGTATTTTTATCCACATACTCCCCCGATAAGTATAGATTAAGAGCACTTGTTCGCAAAATCTTTGAATATAATCCTCCCTGTCTCACTCTGACGTCAGAGTGTCCGCGCTCGGTGCAGCTGTGAAATTCTCCACTGTGATTGGTCAGTGCATCACTCCATATATGGGCAGCTTCCTGTAGCTTCAGGCTCATCACTGCTGTGTGATTGACAGCCTGTCATATCCTGCAGTTTGACCTGAGAGTGACCTCACCAGTCATTCTCAGGTCAGGTTACTCTCATGTGACCTGACCTCACTCTCATGTCTCATGTTCTCCTGTCATGAGGACATGCAAAACCTGTATGAGACCTGGCCTGAGACATGTAATTCATGTCGGTGGAAGTTTGTGAAAAACCTTCATTGATGCATCATTCACACCTTCGTTCACGCCGACAAAGGCCGGGCCTCCTAGGCCCGGCACTCCACCAGGTCACTCTCATGTCCCACACTGACCTCTGTAGGAGGCTTGGCCTGAGGCCATGTAATTCATGTCGGTGGAAGTTTTTGAAAAACCTTTATTGTGCCATAAGTGCTGTGTCTTTTACACTACAATTGAAGTAAGACCAGATTCAGGATCGGGGCCATCTGGGGAGTACCTAACAGACATTTTCAGGCAGCTCGGCTAGCTTGCGGCTTAGCATGCCTGCTAGCATGGTCGCAAACATTGTCTGATTGAGCCGAAATTTGGTAGGTAGCCTAATGGGGTTGCTGCGATCACAAATCACTAGCTAATTAGCTGGTTTTGATGCCGTTTTTTCAAAATAAAAGTTTTTTTTTTTTTCTTTTTTTTTTTTACTTAAAAAATTGTTTTTTTTATTAACCGTTCATAGCCACCCCCCCGACGGGCAGTCTCGAGGTCCCGACCAATGCTGCTTGCAGCTTTAATTCTTTTTTTATTTTTTTCCTCGTTACGGTCATATTTGACCCCCTAAACACGCTCAAAAACTCACCAAATTTGGAAGGCTCGTGAAAAATCGCATAGAGCCGGTGACCATGTCAAAACATTCAATGAAAATCCCAAAATGGCTCTCTAGCGCCACCTAGAAAATTGCAATCGCCCGCCACGGTCCGTAGGAATGTCGTAGAGAAAAACAGCGAATACGAAATTTGTTCGTCTACTCGAGCCCTACGACTCACGCGCTCTAACTTTTGACCTAACTCCAACAGGAAGGCCGCTATTTGCCTTTCAAAGTAAGGTGTTCACCCAAAAAAGGCAAAAAAAGGCAGAAACGGAAAATTTAACTCCTCATAGGGCGAAGGTCGCATCGGTTAAATTGAGATATACAAAAATAGAGGAGATTGTTTACTACTGAACTCTAGAGGGAAATTTTCTTACCTAGTCCAGTTTAATTTTTATTAGCCGTCCAAGCTCCCCACCCCCTAATCGCCTTTTTGGCTCCTGTCATCCATTAACATGGGGAAACATAAAATTCTCCCCCAAAATCAACGATTTTAAACTCCCCGAACTACTCTTAACTGTTTGCAAACCGTGACTCTCAGCCACAAACCGAGGGCATCGCCATGCCCGCGAGACCCTGCCGAACAAGAGGATGTAACATATGTGGGGAAAATTCCAAAACAAGTCCCCAGAATGACGAGTTAAAGCGACAGAGTAACATTTTTTTCGTTCTACATTTTTACATTGAATCCTGATGGGAGATATCCGGCGTTCCTGCCAAACAGCGCCCCCTGGTGTCCAAAGTTTACCTCTGACTGCTTCCAAACCCAGACAGTATTAAAGAGGACAAAAATTCCTACAAAAGTATGGTATTTTTATCCACATACTCCCCCGATAACTATGGATTCAGAGCAGTTGTTCGCAAAATCTTCTAATATAATCCTCCCTGTCTCACACTCTGACGTCAGAGTGTCCGCGCTCGGCGCAGCTGTGAAATTCTCCACTGTGATTGGTCAGTGCATCACTCCATATATGGGCAGCTTCCTGTAGCTTCAGGCTCATCACTGCTGTGTGATTGACAGCCTGTCATATCCTGCAGTTTGACCTGAGAGTGACCTCACCAGTCATTCTCAGGTCAGGTTACTCTCATGTGACCTGACCTCACTCTCGTGTCTCCTGTTCTCCTGTCATGAGGACATGCAAAACCTGTACGAGGTCTGGCCTGAGACATGTAATTCATGTCGGTGAGAGTTTGTGAAAAACCTTCATTGATGCATCATTCACACCTTCGTTCACGCCGACAAAGGCCGGGCCTCCTCGGCCCGGCACTCCACCAGGTCACTCTCATGTCCCACACTGACCTCTGTAGGAGGCTTGGCCTGAGGCCATGTAATTCATGTCGGTGGAAGTTTTTGAAAAACCTTTATTGTGCCATAAGTGCTGTGTCTTTTACACTACAATTGAAGTAAGACCAGATTCAGGATCGGGGCCATCTGGGGAGTACCTAACAGACATTTTCAGGCAGCTCGGCTAGCTTGCGGCTTAGCATGCCTGCGAGCATGCGAGGAAACATTGTCTGATTGAGCCGAAATTTGGTAGGTAGCCTAATGGGGTTGCTGCGATCACAAATCACTAGCTAATTAGCTGGTTTTGACGCAGTTTTTTCAAAATAAAAGTCTTTTTTTTTTTTTTTTTTTTTTTTTTACTTAAATAAGATATTTTTTTATTAACCGTTCATAGCCACCCCCCCGCCGGGCAATCTCGAGGTCCCGACCAATGCTGCTTGCAGCTTTAATTAGGGACCTCGCCAACGGCTGGGCCCTAGGCCCAGCCAACGGCAGGTCTCTTTTGGATTTCGTCGTCGCCAAAAGTGCGGGCCCTCCGAAGGAGGGCCCGCACTCATCCAGGCCCTCTCCTGACCCTCCCAGAGTGGCCGACGCCCCCGAAGGGGGCGTCGGCCACTACCTGGTGGCGAAATTGTATATTGTATTTCGAATGTTTTTTCTTCTTTTTATTTTTCTGCTTTTTTCTCCGTTACGCTCTAATTTGACCCCCTAAACACGCTCAAAAACTCACCAAATTTGGCAGGCTCGTGAAAAGTCGCAGCCTTCAGAAGATCATGTCAAAACATTCCATGAAAATCCAAAAATGGCTCTCTAGCGCCACCTAGACCCTTTTAATCGCCCGCCACGGTCCGTAGGAATGTCGTAGAGAAATGTCGCGAATACGAAACTTCTTCGTCTACTCGAGCCCTACGACTCACGCGCTCTAACTTTTGACCTAACTCCAACAGGAAGGCCGCTATTTGCCTTTCAAAGTAAGGTGTTCGCCCAAAAATGGTAAAAAAAGGCCGAAACGGAAAATCTAAACCATCATAGGGCGAAGGTCGTATCGGTTAAATTGAGATATACAAAAATAGAGGAGATTGTTTACTACAATAATTTAGAGGGAATTTTTCTTACCTAGTCCAGTTTAATTTTTATTAGCCGTCCAAGCTCCCCACCCCCTAATCGGCTTTTTGGCTCCTGTCATCCATTAACATGGGGAAACGGACAATTCTCGCCGAAAATCAACGATTTTAAACTCCCCGAACTACTCTTAACTGTTTGCAAACCGTGACTCTCAGCCACAAACCGAGGGCATCGCCACGCCCGCGAGACCCTGCCGAACAAGAGGATGTAACATATGTGGGGAAAATTCCAAAACAAGTCCCCAGAATGACGAGTTAAAGCGACACAGTAACATTTTCTTCGTTCTACATTTTTACATTGAATCCTGATGGGAGATATCCGGCGTTGTCGCCAAACAGCGCACCCTGGTGTCCAAAGTTTACCTCCGACTGCTTCCAAACCCACACATTCTGAAAGAGAACAAAAATCCCTACAAAAGTATGGTATTTTTATCCACATACTCCCCCGATAAGTATAGATTAAGAGCAGTTGTTTGCAAAATCTTCTAATATAATCCTCTCTGGCTCACTCTGACGTCAGAGTGTCCGCGCTCGGCGCAGCTGTGAAATTCTCCACTGTGATTGGTCAGTGCATCACTCCATATATGGGCAGCTTCCTGTAGCTTCAGGCTCATCACTGCTGTGTGATTGACAGCCTGTCATATCCTGCAGTTTGACCTGAGAGTGACCTCAGCAGTCATTCTCAGGTCAGGTTACTCTCATGTGACCTGACCTCACTCTCATGTCTCATGTTCTCCTGTCAGGAGGACATGCAAAACCTGTACGAGACCTGGCCTGAGGCCCTCACATTCATGTCGGTGGAAGTTTGTGAAAAACCTTTATGGCATCATTCACACCTTCGCACACCGCCGACAAAGGCCGGGCCTCCTAGGCCCGGCACTCCACCAGGTCACTCTCATGTCACACACTGACCTCCGTAGGAGGCCTGGCCTGAGGCCATATAATTCATGTCGGTGGAAGTTTTTGAAAAACCTTTATTGTTCCATTAGTGCAGTGTCATTCACACTAGAATTGAAGTAAGACCAGATTTGGGATCGGGGCAACCTGGGGAGTACCACACTGAGATTTTCCGTTGTATCCGCTAGCTTGCGGCATAGCATGCCCGTTAGCATGCTTGTAAACATTGTTCGATTGAGCTGAAATTTGGTAGGTGGCCTAATGGGGGTGCTGCGGTCACAAATCACTAGCTAATTAGCTGGTTCCGACGCCGTTTTTTCAAAATAAAAGTACAATTTTTTTTTTTTTTTTTTTTTTGCTTAAATAATATTTTTTTTAATTAACCGTTCATAGCCACCCCCCCGACGGGCAGTCTCGAGGTCCCGACCAATGCTGCTTGCAGCTTTAATTAGGGACCTCGCCAACGGCTGGGCCCTAGGCCCAGCCAACGGCAGGTCTCTTTTGGATTTCGTCGTCGCCAAAAGTGTGGGGCCTCCGCAGGAGGCCCCACACTCATCCAGAACTCTCCTGACCCCCTCAGAGTGGCCGCGCCCCCAAAGGGGGCGCGGCCACTACCTGGTGGCGAAATTATATATTGTATTTCGAATGTTTCTTCTTTTTCTTTTTCTTATTATATTTTTTTCCCCATTTCACTCATATTTGACCCCCTAGCCATGCTCAAAAACTCACCAAATTTGGATGGCTCGTGAAAAGTCGCAGCCTTCAGAAGATCATGTCAAAACATTCCATGAAAGTCCAAAAATGGCTCTCTAGCGCCACCTAGAAAATTTAAATCGCCCGCCACGGTCCGTAGGAATGTCGTACAGAAATGTCGCGAATACGAAATTTGTTCGTCTACTCGAGCCCTACGACTCACGCGCTCTAACTTTTGACCTAACTCCAACAGGAAGGCCGCTATTTGCCTTTCAAAGTAAGGTGTTCACCCAAAAAAGGCAAAAAAAGGCCGAAACGGAAAATCTAAACCATCATAGGGCGAAGGTCGCATCGGTTAAATTGAGATATACAAAAATAGAGGAGATTGTTTACTACTGAACTCTAGAGGGAAATTTTCTTACCTAGTCCAGTTTAATTTTTATTAGCCGTCCAAGCTCCCCACCCCCTAATCGCCTTTTTGGCTCCTGTCATCCATTAACATGGGGAAACCGAAAATTCTCCTCCAAAATCTACGATTTTAAACTCCCCGAACTACTCTTAACTGTTTGCAAACCGTGACTCTCAGCCACAAACCGAGGGCATCGCCACTACCGCGAGACCCTGCCGAACAAGAGGATGTAACATATGTGGGGAAAATTCCACAACAAGTCCCCAGAATGATGAGTTAAAGCGGCACAGTAACATTTTTTTCATTCTACATTTTTACATTGAATCCTGATGGGAGATATCCGGCGTTGTCGCCAAACAGCGCACCCTGGTGTCCAAAGTTTACCTCCGACTGCTTCCAAACGTATACAATCTTAAAGAGGACAAAAATTCCTACAAAAGTATGGTATTTTTATCCACATACTCCCCCGATAAGTATAGATTATGAGCAGTTGTTCGCAAAATCTTCTAATATAATCCTCTCTGTCTCACTCTGACGTCAGAGTGTCCGCGCTCGGCGCAGCTGTGAAATTCTCCACTGTGATTGGTCAGTGCATCACTCCATATATGGGCAGCTTCCTGTAGCTTCAGGCTCATCACTGCTGTGTGATTGACAGCCTGTCATATCCTGCAGTTTGACCTGAGAGTGACCTCACCAGTCATTCTCAGGTTAGGTTACTCTCATGTGACCTGACCTCACTCTCATGTCTCATGTTCTCCTGTCATGAGGACATGCAAAACCTGTACGAGGTCTGGCCTGAGACATGTAATTCATGTCGGTGAAAGTTTGTGAAAAACCTTCATTGATGCATCATTCACACCTTCGTTCACGCAGACAAAGGCCGGGCCTCCTAGGCCCGGCACTCCACCAGGTCAGTCTCATGTCACACACTGACCTCCGTAGGAGGCCTGGCCTGAGGCCATATAATTCATGTCGGTGGAAGTTTTTGAAAAACCTTTATTGTGCCATAAGTGCTGTGTCTTTTACACTAGAATTGAAGTAAGACCAGATTCAGGATCGGGGCCATCTGGGGAGCACCCAACAGACATTTTCAGGCAGCTCGGCTAGCTTGCGGCTTAGCATGCCTGTTAGCATGCGAGGAAACATTGTCTGATTTAGCCGAAATTTGGTAGGGAGCCTAATGGGGTTGCTGCGATCACAAATCACTAGCTAATTAGCTGGTTTTGACGCAGTTTTTTCAAAATAAAAGTCATAATTTTTTTTTTTTTTTTTTTTTATATTTAAGCAAATATTTTGAACCGTTCATAGCCACCCCCCCGACGGGCAGTCTCGAGGTCCCGACCAATGCTGCTTGCAGCTTTAATTAGGGACCTCGCCAACGGCTGGGCCCTGTGCCCAGCCAACGGCAGGTCTCTTTTGGATTTCGTCGTCGCCAAAAGTGCGGGCCCTCCGAAGGAGGGCCCGCACTCATCCAGGACCTCCCCTGACCCTCTCAGAGTGGCCGACGCCCCCGAAGGGGGCGTCGGCCACTAACTGGTGGCGAAATTGTATATTGTATTTCGAATGTTTCTTATTATTATTATTATATATTTTTCTTTTCACTTACGCTCATATTTGACCCCCTAAACACGAAAACTACGTGACCAAATTTGGCAGTCTCGTGAAAACTCGCTGTCTTCAGAAGACCATGTCAAAAAATTCCTGGAATGTCCAAAATTGGCTCTCTAGCGCCACCTAGAAAATTTCAATCGCCCGCCACGGTCCGTAGGAATGTCGTAGAGAAATGTCGCGAATTCGAAACTTCTTCGTCTACTCGAGCCCTATGACTCACGCGCTCTAACTTTTGACCTAACTCCAACAGGAAGCCCACTATTTGCCTTTCAAAGTAAGGTGTTCACCCAAAAAAGGCAAAAAAAGGCAGAAACGGAAAATCTAAACCATCATAGGGCGAAGGTCGTATCGGTTAAATTGAGATATACAAAAATAGAGGAGATTGTTTACTACAAATATTTAGAGGGAATTTTTCTTACCTAGTCCAGTTAAATTTTTATTAGCCGTCCAAGCTCCCCACCCCCTAAACGCCTTTTTGGCTCCTGTCATCCATTAACATGGGGAAACCGAAAATTCTCCCCCAAAATCTACGATTTTAAACTCCCCGAACTACTCTTAACTGTTTGCAAACCGTGACTCTCAGCCACAAACCGAGGGCATCGCCACGCGCACGAGACCCTGCCGAACAAGAGGATGTAACATATGTGGGGAAAATTCCACAACAAGTCCCCAGAATGACGAGTTAAAGCGACACAGTAACATTTTTTTCATTCTACATTTTTACATTGAATCCTGATGGGAGATATCCGGCGTTGTCGCCAAACAGCGCACCCTGGTGTCCAAAGTTTACCTCTGACTGCTTCCAAACCCAGACAGTATTAAAGAGGACAAAAATTCCTACAAAAGTATGGTATTTTTGTCCACATACTCCCCCGATAAGTATAGATTAAGAGCAGTTGTTCGCAAAATCTTCTAATATAATCCTCCCTGTCTCACACTCTGACGTCAGAGTGTCCGCGCTCGGCGCAGCTGTGAAATTCTCCACTGTGATTGGTCAGTGCATCACTCCATATATGGGCAGCTTCCTGTAGCTTCAGGCTCATCACTGCTGTGTGATTGACAGCCTGTCATATCCTGCAGTTTGACCTGAGAGTGACCTCACCAGTCATTCTCAGGTCAGGTTACTCTCATGTGACCTGACCTCACTCTCATGTCTCATGTTCTCCTGTCATGAGGACATGCAAAACCTGTACGAGGTCTGGCCTGAGACATGTAATTCATGTCGGTGGAAGTTTTTGAAAAACCTTTATTGAGCCATAAGTGCTGTGTCTTTTACACTAGAATTGAAGTAACACCAGATTCAGGATCGGGGCCATCTGGGGAGCACCCAACAGACATTTTTAGGCAGCTCGGCTAGCTTGCGGCTTAGCATGCCTGTTAGCATGCGAGGAAACATTGTCTGATTGAGCCGAAATTTGGTAGGTAGCCTAATGGGGTTGCTGCGATCACAAATCACTAGCTAATTAGCTGGTTTTGACGCAGTTTTTTCAAAATAAAAGTCTTTTTTTTTTTTTTTTTTTTTTTTACTTAAATAAGATTTTTTTTTTTTAACCGTTCATAGCCACCCCCCCGACGGGCAGTCTCGAGGTCCCGACCAATGCTGCTTGCAGCTTTAATTTTCTTTTTCTTTGCACTTACGCTCATATTTGACCCCCTAGACACGCTCAAAAACTCACCAAATTTGGATGGCTCGTGAAAAATCGCATAGAGCCGGTGACCATGTCAAAACATTCCAAGAAAATCCAAAAATGGCTCTCTAGCGCCACCTAGACACTTTCAATCGCCCGCCACGGTCCGTAGGAATGTCGTAGAGAAATGTCGCGAATACGAAATTTGTTCGTCTACTCGAGCCCTACGACTCACGCGCTCTAACTTTTGACCTAACTCCAACAGGAAGCCGGCTATTTGCCTTTCAATGTAAGGTGTTCACCCAAAAAAGGCAAAAAAAGGCCGAAACGGAAAATCTAAACCATCATAGGGCGAAGGTCGTATCGGTTAAATTGAGATATACAAAAATAGAGGAGATTGTTTACTACAAATATTTAGAGGGAATTTTTCTTACCTAGTCCAGTTTAATTTTTATTAGCCGTCCAAGCTCCCCACCCCCTAAACGCCTTTTTGGCTCCTGTCATCCATTAACATGGGGAAACCGAAAATTCTCGCCGAAAATCAACGATTTAAGACTCCCCGAACTACTCTTAACTGTTTGCAAACCGTGACTCTCAGCCACAAACCGAGGGCATCGCCACTACCGCGAGACCCTGCCGAACAAGAGGATGTAACATATGTGGGGAAAATTCCACAACAAGTCCCCAGAATGATGAGTTAAAGCGACACAGTAACATTTTTTTCATTCTACATTTTTACATTGAATCCTGATGGGAGATATCCGGCGTTGTCGCCAAACAGCGCCCCCTGGTGTCCAAAGTTTACCTCTGACTGCTTCCACACCCACACAGTATTAAAGAGGACAAAAATTCCTACAAAAGTATGGTATTTTTATCCACATACTCCCCCGATAAGTATAGATTAAGAGCAGTTGTTTGCAAAATCTTCTAATATAATCCTCTCTGGCTCACTCTGACGTCAGAGTGTCCGCGCTCGGCGCAGCTGTGAAATTCTCCACTGTGATTGGTCAGTGCATCACTCCATATATGGGCAGCTTCCTGTAGCTTCAGGCTCATCACTGCTGTGTGATTGACAGCCTGTCATATCCTGCAGTTTGACCTGAGAGTGACCTCAGCAGTCATTCTCAGGTCAGGTTACTCTCATGTGACCTGACCTCACTCTCATGTCTCATGTTGTCCTGTCATGAAGACATGCAAAACCTGTACGAGGTCTGGCCTGAGACATGTAATTCATGTCGGTGAAAGTTTGTGAAAAACCTTCATTGATGCATCATTCACACCTTCGTTCACGCCGACAAAGGCCGGGCCTCCTAGGCCCGGCACTCCACCAGGTCACTCCATCGTCCCACACTGACCTTTGTACGATGGAAGTCGGTGGAAGTTTTTGAAAAAGCTTTAATGCTGCATCATTCACACCTTCGTTCACGCCGACAAAGGCCGGGCCTCCTAGGCCCGGCACTCCACCAGGTCACTCTCATGTCCCACACTGACCTCTGTAGGAGGATTGGCCTGAGGCCATGTAATTCATGTCGGTGGAAGTTTTTGAAAAACCTTTATTGTGCCATAAGTGCTATGTCTTTTACACTACAATTGAAGTAAGACCAGATTTGGGATCGGGGCATCCTGGGGAGTACCACACTGAGATTTTCAGGTGTATCCGCTAGCTCGCGGCTTAGCATGCCTGCTAGCATGCTAGTAAACATTGTTCGATTGAGCTGCAATTTGGTAGGTGGCCTAATGGGGGTGCTGCGGTCACAAATCACTAGCTAATTAGCTGGTTCCGACACCGTTTTTTCAAAATAAAAGTACAAATTTGTTTTTTTTTTTTTTTTTTTGCTTAAATAATATTTTTTTTAATTAACCGTTCATAGCCACCCCCCCGACGGGCAATCTCGAGGTCCCGACCAATGCTGCTTGCAGCTTTAATTTTAATTGAACTACATCTGTATGTTGTAGGTTCAATTTCCTGCCATTGATTGATGAGGATTTACTCACTTCTGATCTACAGTCACACTCTCATATTCACACAATAGCCTCAAATACACTTACGTGTGTGTGTGTGTGTGTGTGTGTGTGTGTGTGTGTGTGTGTGTGTGTGTGTGTGTGTGTGTGTGTGTGTGTGTGTGTGTGTGTGTGTGTGTGTGTGTGTGTGTGTGCAGCTCGGCCCCTCTGTCCAGTTCTTATACCTCCACAGGTTTGTGGTGTTCAGGCACCATCACCCTCATATCGAATGTCATTGGTCCTCAAGCTTTGCCTGTTTTGGTTTCAAGAATTGAGCTTGAAATCTTTATTTCCTGTCTGTCCGTTTTTAATCCTCTCAGAGTCGTTTGATTTAGAAAAGGAAGTGTCTGGTTTGAGGTAATGTAGAGGAAGTTACTGCTTTAATTGTCAGATTCAGCTGTACTGTGTTTTGTTTTTTGCAGTTTTATATTTTACAGCTGTTGTAATACTTCTGCTTGTCTTTTTATTTTGTTTTTATTACACACACTGATTCAGAGCCAAAAATGCTTGTTTTGTAAGAAGTTTCAGCTCCTACAATTGTTTTAAATCTTCATTTCTTTTCTGAAATTTAAAGGCAAAACAATAAAACCCACAAATCCGTGTTTATGTCCTCATGAGGAAGCCTGTCTCACACCTTTAAATCCACTTCTTTATAGTCATATTGTTGTTTATTCTCAACCTTTAAATGTGTTCAGTGTCCTCATGTTGTACTCAAAGATACTTGTAACATTACATTATCAGAATGATCACATTAGTTTGTTCTGTAAAGGATTTTGGACATCAGACTGATGTCAGTGCTTCATCATGATGAAGCGTTCATGTTTCAGCAGGAGGAGAATCACTGTGACACGATGGCTTCCTGTTTGCTGATGCTCACTTTAGACTTTGATCCTTGTTGGAGAAATCCAACTCCTGTTTGGATTCATGTTCATGTTCAGAGTCCTAAAAATGTCCATTTCAGACGTGTTTTTCCATTTATTTCAGCTCAAAACTCACAAAGGACAGAAGAACCGTGTCGAAATGGAGGAGAAGAAGAGGAGAGTCAGAACAAGGTAAGCAAAGGATGTAACTTTGTGTTGAAAACTGAAAACATGATGAAAACAGCTGCTCGCTTCCAGATTTCAGAAGGAAAAATCTACAGAAATCATTATATTAATCTTTAATATTTACTTTTTAACATTAGCTAAGAGAAAATGATTCCTACTACTAGCATAAGTTTACCTCTTAGTTGTTTCTTCGCATTAAAATAATCAAAGAAAAGTCCCAAGAAAACTAATTGAAATTGAATTCAGTTGAGATGAACTGATTGTTTTTGTGTGAGACGTTATTAACAATGAACCTTCATCACAAGGGATGGTTTCAGGCCTGATCTTCATCAGAGAACGTCTGTTCAGGTCAAACTCCTCATTTATCGTCTTAATAGCTGAAATAATAGTTCATCAGTAAACCATGCAGCAGTTTACTAACAGCATGGCACCACGTTTTGGCAAAATAAACTATTTGGAGGTTGTTTTTTATTTGAGGAGAGAGAGAGAGAGAGAGAGAGAGAGAGAGAGAGAGAGAGAGAGAGAGAGAGAGAGAGAGAGAGAGAGAGAGAGAGAGAGAGAGAGAGAGAGAGAGAGAGAGAGAGTTTACACAGTGCATTAATACATGTTCTCTTTCACACCACATCTCTCACACTTGTCAGTATTATATTCATGATGTCATTCAGACCAGAATGTCCAACCCTGAGTCTCATCATGATCATTTCTTCTCTTCTCTTCCTTTCTTTAAACATGTTTCTTCTTACTGATTTTTCTATATTGTAATATTTCCTTCCTTTCTCATCTTTTTTCCATCTTTCCTGCCATATTTTCAGCCACATTTTCCTTATCGTGGTTTTACCCTCTCCTTCTCCATGGGGTATTTTAACTGTTCTATTCTTCTTGGTGCTCTGCCCCTCATTGGCCTTCAGCCCTGTGTGAGCTGGAACCCAGCAGGTGTCTTTCATCCTGATCACCAGGTCAAACAGGTGCATTAATACAGGTAAGGAGTGGAGGACAGAGGAGCCTCTTAAAGGACTTACAGTCTGTGAGAGACACTAATCTTGCTTGTTTCCATCCATCCATCCATCCATCCATTGTCTACCGCTTTATCCGGGGCCGGGTCGCGGAGGCAGCAGTCTGAGCAGAGTAGCCCAGACTTCCCTCACCCCAGACTCTTCCTCCAGCTCCTCCGGTGGCACCCCAAGGTGTTCCCAGGCCATAGAGAGACATAGTCCCTCCAGCGTGTCCTGGGTCTGCCCCGAGGCCTCCTACCGGAGGGACATGATGGAACACCTCCCTGGGGAGGCGTCCGGGGGGCGTCCGAAATAGATGCCCGAGCCTCCTGAGCTGGCTCCTCTCGATGTGGAGGAGCAGCGGCTCTACTCCGAGCTCCTCCCTGGTGACTGAGCTCCTCCCCCTATCTCTAAGGGTGACTGAGCTCCTCACCCTATCTCTAAGGGTACGCCCAGCCACCCTACGGAGGAAGCTCATTTCAGCCGCTTGTATCCGGGATCTCGTTCTTTCGGTCATGACCCATAGTTCATGACCATAGGTGAGGGTAGGAACGAAGATCGACCGGTAAATCGAGAGCTTTGCTTTTTGGCTCAGCTCCTTCTTCACCACGACGGACCGATACAACGTCTGCTTAACTGCAGACGCTGCACCGATCCGCCTGTCGATCTCACGCTCCATCTTTCCCCCACTCGTGAACAAGACCCCAAGATACTTAAACTCCTCCACCTGGGACAAGGGCACTCCACCGACCTGGAGGGGGCAAGACACCTTTTTCCGGTCGAGAACCATGGCCTCGGATTTAGAGGTGCTGATCTTCATCCCAGCTGCTTCACACTCGGCTGCGAACCGTGTCAGTGCACGCTGGAGATCCAGGTTTGATGGAGCCAACAGAACCACGTCATCTGCAAATAGCAGAGATGAGATCCTGTGGTTCCCAAACTGGACCCCCTCCGGCCCCCGGCTGTGCCTAGAAATTCTGTCCATATAAGTAATGAACAGGATAAAGGACAGCCCTGCCGGAGGCCAACGTGCACTGGGAACAGGTCCGACTTACTGCCGGCAATGTGAACCAAACTCCTGCTCCGGGAATACAAGGACCGAACAGCCCTCAACAAGGGACCCCGGACTCCGTACTCCCGGAGCACCCCCCACAGGACATCTCGGGGGACACGGTCGAACACCTTCTCCAGATCCACAAAACACATGTGGACTGGTTGGGCGAACTCCAACGAACCCTCAAGCACCTGGTGGAGGGTATAGAGCTGGTCCAGTGTTCCACCATCAGGAGAACCTGGTGGAGGGTATAGAGCTGGTCCAGTGTTCCACCATCAGGAGAACCTGGTGGAGGGTATAGAGCTGGTCCAGTGTTCCACCACCAGGAGAACCTGGTGGAGGGTATAGAGCTGGTCCAGTGTTCCACCACCAGGAGAACCTGGTGGAGGGTATAGAGCTGGTCCAGTGTTCCACCATCAGGAGAACCTGGTGGAGGGTATAGAGCTGGTCCAGTGTTCCACCACCAGGAGAACCTGGTGGAGGGTATAGAGCTGGTCCAGTGTTCCACCACCAGGACGAAAACCGCATTGTTCCTTTTGGATCCGAGGTTCGACTAACGGCCGGACCCTCCTCTCCAGTACCCTGGAGTAGACTTTCCTGGGGAGGCTGCTCTTGCTTGTTTGTAGGTGACAAATACTTATTTTCCACCATAATTTGCAAATAAATAAGTTTAATTAGGAATCTGCTTTTGAAAACAAAACCATCAAATGATAAAAGTTTTCCAAGTCCCTAAAGCATGTTGTGACTTGACTTGCCCGAGACTCTGGGGCAGAATTGTTTTCAATGGTTTCTAAAGACATCACAAGTTTGAGTTATGTGACGGCTTCCAGCCTTTTTATGTGTTTATAACTGCATTCAAAGTCCCTACAAATATTGAGAAGTTGTGAAAACATTTTGTCTCGTAAAGATGTGAAAATGCACAGAATACGTATATGTATGTATAAGAAGGGAAGTAGAAAAGAAGAATCCAGAGGGCAATGTGGAGAACAATCACCTATTGCCACTTTGCATCCTACAGAATGACGTAGTAGAAAACAATAAAGGGACTAATCTGGTGTGTAGAGAGCAACCAGCAGCTTCTGAAGTCACACATGTTTGAAGATCTGGAGTGGGGAACCAAAGTTGTTCAAACTAAACAGTTTTCCCGGAGGTCCAGTCCGTCGTTTATTGCAATGCATTTGTGTGTTAAAGGAGAATTAGAACTAAATCTACCTGTCACGTCCCTGCAGTAAGGCTTTTCAGACAACACTGGGCATTGAAATGGATTTGATTTCTGACCCTCATGGAAACACATTTATCATCGTTCCAATAAGAGACCATGTGTTTTCATCTCCGGGTATATGAGGAATGCAATACTGCAATAATAGCTTTCATTGATTGCGGGAAGCAAAGATATAAAGGAGTGCTTTGTGAACAATACAGACTTATTCAGCCTGGGTTTTGGAAAAGGCTGCTCCTGTCATGTGTGAAGGCTCCATACTTTGTGAGGTTTCCACAAAGGTCGTGGCTGAACTGAATGTCCCTGGACTGACAGTAGAACTTGGCTGTTAGCATTTGGCTTTTACAAGCAGTTTGTGCTGCAGGGCCTCACGGCGCCACGGGGCTCTTCTTCTCACACGGCAGAAGCAAAGCATCACTTCCTGTGTTCAGTGCCTGCCGACCAGCCGAAGTGTCTTTGGGCAAGACGCTGAACCCGCGAACTGCCTCTGTGTGTATGAAGTGTGAGAGTGAGTGGTTGGAGGGGCTGATGATTGGCAGCCTCACTTCCATCAGTCTGCGCCAGAGCAGCTGTGGACACTATCATATGCAATATAAAGATATTTGAGTGTGAAGAAAAGAGCTAATTAACACCGATGCATTATTGTGATGATGAATGACTAAAGATGAGCTTTCAGTTTCAGTCCTGCAAACTCAAAATGAACAAGTTGCCATAATCTAAATTCTTTTGAGTACTGCAAAATTTAAATTCAAACTTTAAAGATTTTCTGCTATGATGCAGAGAATAGGATGAAAATGTCTCTGTTTTCACAAAATCACACAATTATTACCAAAAAAAAAAAAGAATTGTACATTCTCAACACCAAGTCCATGAAACCTTCCGGTGCAGTGACGTGTCAAGAAACAATCTCCTATATGTGTTTTTATAAATTCACTCTACAAAGATCTGTTGAAAAACACAAATGTGTGTATTCTTTGAAATGGTTCTAATTTGCTGGGAGCCTCTTGTGGGCTGGTTTTGGCCCACGGGCCTTATGTTTGACACCCCTGCTTTAAGCACTTAATAGTCATTTAATTACATATCTCACATTCTAATGTCTTTTAGTGCTTCATGACAAATATTAGACTTTTACTTCAGTGGTCCTCTCTCCCCCTCAGATTAGATATTTACATGTACTGCACGGTCTTTTTTTAACAAATACTGCTGCTTCCATGCTTTCCATGTGATGACCTTGCTTTTGCATTGTTGACTTTTCCCCCAGGCAGATGGTAATAGAAGAAGCCACTTTATTATCCACAGATCTATGCTTATGACAGTCAATGATGTGAAGTTCCTTGTTATTACAGTCAATGATGTGAAGTTCCTTGTTATTACAGTCAATGATGTGAAGTTCCTTGTTATGACAGTCAATGATGTGAAGTCCCTTGTTATTACAGTCAATGATGTGAAGTTCCTTGTTATTACAGTCAATGATGTGAAGTTCCTTGTTATGACAGTCAATGATGTGAAGTCCCTTGTTATTACAGTCAATGATGTGAAGTCCCTTGTTATTACAGTCAATGATGTGAAGTTCCTTGTTATGACAATCAATGATGTGAAGTCCCTTGTTATTACAGTCAATGATGTGAAGTCCCTTGTTATTACAGTCAATGATGTGAAGTTCCTTGTTATTACAGTCAATGATGTGAAGTTCCTTGTTATTACAGTCAATGATGTGAAGTCCCTTGTTATTACAGTCAATGATGTGAAGTCCCTTGTTATTACAGTCAATGATGTGAAGTTCCTTGTTATTACAGTCAATGATGTGAAGTCCCTTGTTATTACAGTCAATGATGTGAAGTCCCTTGTTATTACAGTCAATGATGTGAAGTTCCTTGTTATTACAGTCAATGATGTGAAGTCCCTTGTTATTACAGTCAATGATGTGAAGTTCCTTGTTATTACAGTCAATGATGTGAAGTCCCTTGTTATTACAGTCAATGATGTGAAGTTCCTTGTTATTACAGTCAATGATGTGAAGTTCCTTGTTATTACAGTCAATGATGTGAAGTCCCTTGTTATTACAGTCAATGATGTGAAGTTCCTTGTTATTACAGTCAATGATGTGAAGTTCCTTGTTTCCAATGAGCCAGTAGTTCATTGTGCCAGAATCTTCACATCAGTAACAGTTGCTGAGTCTCCACCTCAGTTGTTTGTTGGCTCATACGGCCAGACTGGATTTTGAGGGATGTGGATCACCTCAACCTTTGACCTACTTCGCCCTTCATGTTGTCAACTTGTTATTGATTTTCTGAGCCTCCCAGAACTAACATTCATTTCATTGATCCAGCTGCCTGCTCAACAATGGATGATCCCTTCCTTGCTGCCTTGAGGGACACTTGAAGAGAACCTTGAAAAAAAGTTGCTTGACAAGGTAAACAACACACCTCTCAACGTAATCTTGACAGGAAGTTGACCTTTTTCTAATGAAACGCCCATCTTCATGCACTTTTTTGACTTTATCCATGCAGAAAAACCAAATGTCATTACATTTAGGTAAACATGTTTATTCTCTTCACATTCTACATGTTCATATAACAATTGTTCCAGCTTTAGCAGGTGTTATTCTATTGATGACAAGCAATGCAGCCATGACTGAACCTCCAACATACATTATTTTAATATTATGTAGTATTTCAGTGTTTTTTGTTTGAACCATGGCAGGTTGCCAGGACGATGGCTGTGAATATACGACAACAAAAGACTGCATGGGTGACGTGTGCAGGAGCATCAGTCAGTCCAGGAGTGGGAAGGAGCCAGCCACCTGAGTGTGTCTTAAAGGAAGCCACCTGCTGAAGGGATGAGGAGGAATTAAAGTACGCCTAGCATAGGTGCAGCCTATTACCCCGATTACGACCCCACCCAGGAGCCTGCAGAGAAGGAAAAAGCCAGCGAACCAGCAGAGAGACTGACCCACAGGGGTCTGAACACATGTTTCACTTCCATCTGAGGTTATTCACAAGCAAAAACTACATTTATAAAGAACAATCCTTTCTCCATTTGCAGCCATTAAGCATGTATAATGTGATTCCTTCAAGAAAATGAGGGTATTTGTGAAGCACATTTGGATTTTAAGGACATGCAAACAACGCATGCAAATTTAACACGTGCTGGTTATTTATTTCTGATGCATCCACTGTATGTTTCATCCAAAAATAACACTGTAAAAAGAGAATCAGAAAACAGGTGGGTAAAAAACACAGGAATTGGAAAGATGCTCATAGTAGGCTTGACTTTTTAGCAACGGCTGGTGTGAATCAACTCCAATCTTGTCAAGTGGGGGTTAATCTGACACTTGTCCTCTTATGCAGGGCCTCAGCTGTCTGCACAGTGTGGTTGCCTCAGCAGCATGATGGTCAGCCTCAAGAGGAAGTTCTTCCATCATCACAACTCAGAGTTCATGAAGGTCTGGATCACACAAATGTCAGTTTTACACAAGCAAACATCCTCTTGCAAAACAACGTCCAGTCTGTCCTAGTGGCTGGAGGTCGTCCTGTGCTTGGTAAAGTTCTGCTCCATGAAACATGAGGAAAGGTTTTCCATGGTACAAATCACATCCATTGGCACCTGGTGGGATCCCATAGCTGTTCCACATTCTGATCACAATGTCCAGCTCCTTCTTTAAAATATACAAAAACCACAAGACACCAGTGAGTGAGTGAGTCAGCAAGTGGTTGTTTTGGCTCTCAGGTTGATGCGTGATGGGAACTGACTGGCTTCTGTTCACATGCTTATGTCCGGCCTTGTGTTTCCATGCCGGATGACTACTTTCTTCCATATTTTAGCATGTAAGGAGATTTTCTTTTTGTGTGCATGAGCGTCAGAACCCCTCTGCGTGTGCGCACACACACACACACACACACACACACACACACACACACACACACACACACACACACACACACACACACACACACACACACACACACACACACACACACACACACACACACACACACACACTGAACATTTGGGAGCAAAATTTTTTTTTCTGATTAGCTCTGCATCTGGAAAAGCCAGTTTTAATCACTCATCAGTAACTCCCTCTATATTGTTCCTTCTTTCTTTAAGAATGGACATTTGAAGCTGGTTTTAATAATAAAGTTTGTTTTTTAAAAGGACTAAGTTGCAAAATGTGTGGGGAACTATTATTTTCTTTTTCTGATCACCATAAATGGAGAGAAATGTTTTTTTAAAGCTCACATACTTAAATACACTCAATAATCTGATTAATTATAATGTAACTCATTCTTACATCAGTTTTTATATTTTGATATGGGCAGTTGTGTGTGTGTGTGTGTGTGTGTGTGTGTGTGTGTTTATTTTTTTGTGAAGCACTTTGGATTGCATTGTTATCTGTACAAAAAGTGCTGTATGAATAAAGTTTGGTTTGATTTGGATTGCTTTGATGTGACTTCGTTTAGTTTGATTGGCTTTGATCTGCCTTGATCTGCCTTGATCTCAATGCAGATCAAGGCAGATGTCTTGATCTGCATTGATATAGTTTGAGTTCCTTTGATCTTGAACAAAGCCAGAAAGACCTTTGATGTCACCATTTCGCAGCTATAAAGCTCCAGTTCACATTCGCCCATCATTCTGACTTGCGAGCAGGACCTGATAGCACTCAACGAGCCAACCAGCAGCCTTCACAGCGTTATTGTTGCCTTTTTTTGGAGTTTTCACAAGAAAATCTACCAACAAACAAGCCTTTTCCTTTTCTGAGACCATCAACGGACCAAAGTGTCTTCAGAACCCATCTCGTTCAATACTTCAGCGACGAAAGTCGACAAAAATCGACAGGTCAGATCATTGGATTCAATTTTTAGGATTTGAAGAATTAGATTTGAAATATTGCCTGGAAATACCTCTTATTTTACTGGTATATCAGGTGTTGGCAGAATGTAGAGCAGTATTACCGTAATTCCTAGTATACCTATCGGCTGCTAGCTTCGCGCCGTCATGTTCGACATCCCCACGGGTCGAGGTGTTTGCAGAGAAAGGACAGAAAAGTGTGAATATGGTGGCGATATCATAAACATCAAGAGTTGATGTCGCAGCGACCTCCACTCCGTATTATCGCTGGTGAGCGGTGGCGCCGCCATCGTGGTTCGGTCGCCGCTCCGCCCAGTCTAATGTGTTTGACGTTGTCAGAGACTTTAATCAATCATAACTCCTGAATTCAAACCAGGCATTTACTTCGAGCTTGTTTCATTTGAGTTTTTGTGTATATTGAGTGTGTATCTGTCTTTCTGTTGCCTCCACAGAGAATGAACAAGACGGCTTCACGGCGTCCACCCCAGGGGACCGTCGTGTCTAACAATGTTCAACGAAACACCTCTAAATATTCCTGGAAGCCCATGAAGAGCCAGAAGGACCTAGTGCTGGCTCGTGAAGCACGGCACACAAAGGTAATGGCATAAGATCACAAGAGAAGCACACTACCTACACCACACTAATATTCCTGAAAACAATGTGTTTGTGAAAGAGCTTCATCCACAATAGCCTAAAACAAGTGACTCCTTATCAGACAACCATCATATCTGATAGAGCAGGTTTCACTATGTTTACATGATGAGTTAATAATCTGATAACTCCAGAACTCACATAACGACTGGATGTACATGTAAGCAAGCTAACTGATTGATGATCTCATTTATTAACTATTTTTTCTAATTGCTTTCCCCCCAGAAGCTCCTCGTGAAATGCAGGAGCATCCTCGACGAGAAGATGACGCCCGAGAACTTTGACCAGGTGGTTGAACAGGTCAAAGCTCTGGAAATAAACACCGTGCCGAGCCTGAAAGGCGTCATTGACCTGATCTTTGAGAAGGCCCTCGTAGAACCCACATACGCCGTCGTTTATGCGAGAATGTGCAGGTGCCTTCTCTGTGTAAGTACGATTTATACATTTTTGACTTTGAAAAAATACAGTTTTCGACCAGTTGTCTGGAATCGCCACCTTGGGCAAGCTGGGAAAATTAGTGCTTTAAGAAATGTGTTAAACTGCGAGGATGAAGCAAATTAAGCCTCAATGAAAGCCCCGATATGGTGAATGTGATATTTTAACCAACCAATGTCAATAATATTTCAGAAAAACCTTTGTCTTTAGAGTATTTTTTAACGGTATGAAGGTATAAATATCTTCTTGTAAAAGAAGATGGACGACTGAAAGAGTTGTATAAATGTAGAAATGCTTTGTGCCACACTGCAGAGATC
Source organism: Blennius ocellaris (assembly GCF_963422515.1). Lineage (NCBI taxonomy): Eukaryota > Metazoa > Chordata > Actinopteri > Blenniiformes > Blenniidae > Blennius > Blennius ocellaris. The sequence goes on along the minus strand of NC_137660.1, from coordinate 2,719,050 downwards.
AGCACTCTAAACACCAGTGTGGTGGATTATTCAATATTCCACGTTATCAGCAGTCCACTTCTTCTCCTAACCTCAACTTCTGTCTGTGGTTCACAGTTAAACATTCAAGTCCAAGACGATCCCTACAGCGCAGTGGACTTTCGCAGCCTGCTGGTGAAACGCTGCAAGACGGAGCTCCAGAATGAGAAAGACGCAGTCGAGGAGTTTCGATTGTGGCGGAGCGAGCTGGACTCTGCTGCATCGGTATGCATTGATTCAACTCCACATTTTTACTACAACTCTCGCAAAGACATGTCTGAATACCTTACCAAGGCTAGTATTCATATTTAATTAATGTCTATTTTTGTTTTCTTTAGTCAATGGAGCGCCAGCAGATTCAGGAGGAGATGGAAGAAGCTCGGGTCAAGGCCCGGAAGCACTCCATTGGGAATATAAAGTTCATCGGTGAGCTGTTCATGATGAACATTCTGACAGAGGACATCATAATGTGCTGTGTGGACAAGTTTCTGAAGGACCAGGATGAAGTGTCACTGGAATGTCTTTCCACGCTGCTGACAACCATCGGCGAGAACATCTACTCTCAGAAAACCCAGGTGAGACTGAAAAATCCCAGTTCTGGATTCAGCACAGTTTGCAGAGACATTAGTGAGGCTCTCTGTTAGGAATTGATCTGCTGTTATAGAACTATGTCTCACTTCTGTGTTTTTTCCGTCAGCCTCAACTGGAGCAGTGTCACAATGAGATGAAAAAGATCATCAGGAAGCGCCAGACCTCAGATCGGATAAGGCTCCTGCTCCAGGACGTCTTAGACCTGAGAATGGTGAGTCTTTGGTTTAGATGTTTGCTACAGTCTGAAGTCCTACAAAGCTCATGCTTTACCCTACATTGATTCATTTTCTTGATTTCTTTAACTTCCTGAAACACAATATTTGTGTACGGCTCACGTTTTGATTGCCCATCTACTTGAAGTCTGAGTTATGTTGAATTCATTTTGACAGAAAGTATGATTGGAGTCAATGCAATGTAAAACAAAAAGAAACCCAAAGTCTTTTTGCGATATTACAGTTTGAAATATTGACAAATATTGAAAAGTTGGGAACATTTTTAATCCTGAGAATATAAATGTATGATTTCAATAGAGACATATGTGCTGTCAAATACCTGAAAGCCCCCTTAAGTCTCACCCAACACAAGCTGAATGTGCTTTGGTCATCTGAGTTCAAACTGCAGAATACGACACAACTCGTTGATTCACATTAATAAAAGACATTTGTTTTTCACAGAACAACTGGGTCCCTAGAAGACCTGTCCAGGGTCTGGAGACCATCCAGGAGATACACCACGAGATACATGACATGGAAGAGGAGGAGCAGCTCGTGGGAGAGCAGAGAGATAAAGAGGAGGAAGAGGTAGAGCAGAGACAGACAGAGCAGGAAAAGAGACAGCAGAGAGAGAGAGAGCAGCAAGAGAGAGAGCAGCAAGAAAGAGAGCAGCAAGAAAGAGAGCAGAGACAGAGAGAGCAGGAAGAGATAGAGCAGAGAGAGCAGCAAGAAAGAGAGCAGAAACAGAGAGAGCAGGAAGAAAGAGAGCAGCAAGAGAGAGAGCAGAGACAGGGAGAGCAGGAAGAAAGAGAGCAGCAAGAGAGAGAGCAGAGACAGGGAGAGCAGCAAGAGAGAGAGCAGGCAAAGCAGTTAAAGAGAGAGCAGAAAAAGCAGCGAATTAGGGAGCAGAGAGAGAGAGAGCAGGGAGAGAGAGAGCAGAGAGAGCAACAAGAAAGAGAGCAGAGACAGAGAAAGCAGGAAGAAAGAGAACAGCAAGAGAGAGAGCAGAGAGAGCAGGCAAAGCAATTAAAGAGACAACAGAAAAAGCAGCAATTGAGAGAGCGGAGAGAGAGAGAGCAGGGAAAGATAGAGCAGAGAGAGCAGCAAGAAAGAGAGCAGAGACAGAGAGAGCAGCAAGAGAGAGAGCAGAGACAGAGAGAGCAGGAAGAGATAGAGCAGAGAGAGCAGCAAGAGATGGAGCAGGCAAAGCAGTTAAAGAGAGAGCAGAAAAAGCAGCAAAAGAGAGAGCGGAGAGAGAGAGAGCAGAGACAGAGAGAGCAAGAAGAAAGAGAGCAGCAAGAGAGAGAGCAGAAAGAGCAGGAAAAACAAGAGCAGAGACAGACAGAGCAGGAAGAGATAGAGCAGAGAGAGCAGCAAGAAAGAGAGCAGAGACAGAGAGAGCAAGAAGAGAGAGAGCATAGACAGAGAGAGCAGCAAGAAAGAGAGCAGATACAGAGAGAGCAGCAAGAAAGAGAGCAGAGACAGAGAGAGCAGGAAGAAATAGAGCAGAGACAGAGAGAGCAGGAAGAAATAGAGCAGAGAGAGCAGCAAGAAAGAGAGCAGAGACAGAGAGAGCAGGAAGAAATAGAGCAGAGAGAACAACAAGAAAGAGAGCAGAGACAGAGAGAGCAGCAAGAGAGAGAGCATGCAAAGCAGTTAAAGAGAGAGCAGAAGAAGCAGCGAGAGAGAGAGCGGAGAGAGCAGCGAGAGAGAGAGCAGCGAGAGAGAGAACAGCAAGAAAGAGAGCAGCGAGAGAGAGAGCAGAGAGAACAGCAAGAAAGAGAGCAGAGAGAGAGAGAGCAGCGAGAAAAGCAAGAAAGAGAGCAGAAAGAGAGAGAGCAGCGAGAGAGAGAACAGCAAGAAAGAGAGCAGCGAGAGAGAGAGCAGATACAACAGCAAGAAAGAGAGCAGAGAGAGAGAGAGCAGAGAGAACAGCAAGAAAGAGAGCAGAGAGCGAGAGAGCAGGCAAAGCAGTTAAAGAGAGAGCAGAAGAAGCAGCGAAAGAGAGAGCAGAGAGAGAGAGAGCAGAGAGAAAGAGAGCAGCGAGACAGAGAGCAGAGAGAGAGAGAACAGCAAGAAAGAGAGCAGAGAGAGAGAGAGCAGAGAGAACAGCAAGAAAGAGAGCAGAGAGAACAGCAAGAAAGAGAGCAGAGAGAGAGGGAGCAGAGAGAGAGAGAGCAGAGAGAACAGCAAGAAAGAGAGCAGAGAGAGAGGGAGCAGGCAAAGCAGTTAAAGAGAGAGCAGAAGAAGCAGCAAAAGAGAGAGCGGAGAGAGAGAGAGCAGAGAGAAGAGCTCATGGACGCCAGGCCGTCTGACCAGATGTTTCCTGAGGAGCTGAGCTGCCAGCTGGACAGACTCCTCCTGGACGACACGGCCAGTGACCAGCAGGTCTTTGACTGGGTGGAGGTACGAAGTTCACCTTTCAAATATCTCATCAGAAACACTGTAGATGATGTTTGATTGATTGTTTGTTATGATCAGTAATTCACTCAGCAGATGATGATGATGATGATTCTAGTTTATTGACATCTATACATATAGAATGCTTCAAGCCTCTTTGTTTGAAAGAGCTTTACATTTTGCCCCTGAGTCCAAATGATGTTCATGGTGGACGTCTGTACTGACCTCTTCTTTCTCTGGGTGTTTATCAGGCCAACCTGGATGAAGGTCAGAGGAGGTCGCCGCCCTTCCTGAGGGCTCTGATGACCAGCGTGTGCCGGTCAGCATATTTATATCGAGGTAAGCTGGCCCCCACCTGGAGGAGACGCTTCTCTTGTGTTCTGCTCAAACAGTAGCGCTGATTGAAAGATGTCCACTTGGAGGCTCAGCATGCACTCACTCTTCCTCCTGCTTTGCTGCACAGCTTTTGGCACCAACTTCCTTCTGGACCAGAGCGTCCTGCAGAGGAGACGGCCGGTCCTGCTGGAATACCTGGACTCAGACACTGAGCAGCAGCTGCAGGCGCTTTATGCTCTGCAGGCGCTGGACGTTGCCCTCCGTCATCCTCCACGTAAGTGAACTGGAGCTTTCTTACACCTTCTGTTCTTCACCAACATAGAGACTCAAGTTAGAAAGACATAAACGTCCAGAAGAGTCCAAACTGACATTGCTGTCCTCTCCAGATGTTCTCCGGTTCTTCTGTGAATGGCTGGCTGACCAGGGCCTGATCTCCGTCGAGGCTTTCAACAAGTGGCACACCAGAGAAGATCCAGACGAGCAGCAGGGGAGAGACGTGGTCCTGGAGTCCCTCAGGACCTTCTTTGTGATCCTGCTGAAGGCCGAGGAGGAGCGAGGGGACTGCTGAGCAAGGAGCCCGCCAGGCCAGCATCCCAACGGCAGAGGACACTTCCACCTGGACATCCTGCCTCGTCTTTCTCTCCGTCTGGTTTAGCTGATGCAAAATAAAAAGACAGAAAAAGAAATGAGTGGACTGAGTCAATCCTCAAAGGGGAAGCATTTTGGTCTGACAGATGATCTCACTGTGATGTAAAGAAATACCCCCATAGATATACATCTATCTATATATATATTGAACTTTCTTACATAATGGTCACAGTTCATTAAGATCATTGAAGGAGTTTTGCAGATATGGACACAGACGGGCCCATTCAGTGTGAAAAGCCACGCCTTGGCAACACTTTATGTGTAAATGAGAGTTTTTGTGTAATTATAGAAGAGCCATTTTTCAATGATCACTGGGATTCTTTACTACATAGAAGGATGGTTAGATTGAAAACTACAGCCTACAAAGGCCTGTCTTAAAATTACTAAAACTGTCATCGGGGAAAATAGTAATAGTTTGGAAACTGGTCAAACTAGTTAGTGGTCATCAAAGTAGTGGTCCACTCAGCAAATCACTGGATTGAATCTGGACAATACAAAGTGGTTCAAGTAAGAATTGTATGACGTAGAGACAGTAAGAATATAGTATGGTAATTATAGTATAGTATAGTAAGTATAGCTAGTAGACAGTGATGTGTCACATAGTGCGCCACTAATACAATTACTTTACTATTGGTGAATCATCTCAATTACACTTTGTTTTTTGCATGAGACTTTCCCAGAGACGTACGTTAGTTGTTACCGTGTTCATACACTTTAGTGTATTTGTACGTTAAATCCTAATAAAAGCAGCTGTAAAAGAACAGGCAGTGGACAGCCAGTCAGTGTGCGTTCCCCTGGACAGGAATCAGTTTGTGCACAACACTGCAGCTTTACTGCACTATTTATGTTCTCACTCTGAAATGAGACCGACTGACTGACTCACTTGGTCACAATTGATAATCCATCAGTTCTTCCCAGCGCTCTGGAGCATCTGAACATGAAAGTTTGACATATGAACATGGTGCTGCTGATTCAGCAGTAATGTTCCACGAAAGCAGTGCTTCTCAAATGGTGGGGCGAGCCCCCCTGGGGGGGCGTGGTGGGGTGTCAGGGGGGGCGTGAGGCAGGCGCGACTTTCAGTATTAGTGTCTTTATTGATGCTTGAACGATAAAAAAGGGCCTCCAGCTCATTTTATTAAGTTATTTTGATAATCAGGCGATTGTATGCAGAATGCTGGTGCCAGCAACTCATACAGTGGTTTATACAGATCAATAAATAAATATTATCAGGTTCTCAATGGTAGTACAATTCGGGGGGGGGGGGGGGGGGGGTGAAAATGTTTTTGTCCTCTAGGGGGGGCATGACAGAAAATAATTGAGAACCACTGCACTAAAGAAACATCTGGACCACTGCAGCTTGGCTGTTTATGACGACGTGGATCTGTAAGTCTGATATTTGAAGATATTAGATGTGTGAGATGAATCTGGCATCAATTCACCACCTCACAATCAGCGCTGCAGGTTCCCCGTCTCCAAAATGTGCCATAAAAAGCCTAATCTGTAAAAAAAAAAAAAAAGTCTTCACTTTGTTGAGAGAACATGCAAACTGATGATCAAAGAACAGATCATGGACACGGATCCAGGTCAAAGTACAGCCAATACAACGTACAGTGAGTTTTTGCTGCCCAGTAGTCATACTGGGAATCAGCTGCAGACGTTCCACCAGTCTGCTTTGGTGGTTGAAGAAAAGCTTTAGGAATGGAGAATTGGGAGGCATCGGAAAAGATACAAACATTATGGGAGAAGCGTCACTTTACTTGAGTTTATTTATACATTTTTGCATTCCTTCATTGGTTTCTATCCTCCACACTGATGTATTCACAAATTATCAAATCAAATCAAATCAACTTTATTTCTATAGCCCTTTTATAATCACCCGGTGACATCCAAAGTGCTTTACAAGTTAAAACAATACATTAAGAATTAAATACGAGAATAAAAACAAAAAAAATAAAATAGAACACAGGTGCTGTCTGTAGGAGGTGCGGCGGTGCTGCAGTTTGTTGAAGCCATCCAGAAAATCATCAAACAGAGCATACAGAGTAAAATAAAATACACTGCCCTAGGCAGAGTTAAAAGCCAGCTTAAAAAGGTGAGTCTTCAGTTTTGATTTAAAAAGGCCGAGATCAGTGATGGCGCGAATGTCGGGGGGCAGTTTGTTCCTCAGTCTGGGAGCAGCAACTGCAAAAGAGCGACACCCCACTGTTTGTATCTCCACCTTGGGATGTCTAGAAGACGCTGACCTGAAGAACGCAGGGCCCTCCAGGGTCACGGAGGGTTAAAATGTCAGACAGGTAAGAGGGACCAGGACATTGATGGCATTAAAAACAAACAACAGAAGTTTAAAATCTATTCTGAAATGAACTGGAAGCCAGTGGAGAGACGACGGCACAGGGGGAATGTGTTCAGTCTGGAGGAGTTTGTTAAAAACCTGGCAGCGGCATTCTGCACTAATTGAAGACGTGTAATGGAAGACTGGCTGAGGCCCACATAAAGACTGGCTGAGGCCCACATAAAGACTGGCTGAGGCCCACATAAAGACTGGCTGAGGCCCACATAAAGACTGGCTGAGGCCCACATAAAGACTGGCTGAGGCCGACATAAAGACTGGCTGAGGCCCACATAAAGACTGGCTGAGGCCCACATAAAGACTGGCTGAGGCCCACATAAAGACTGGCTGAGGCCGACATAAAGGCTGGCTGAGGCCCACATAAAGACTGGCTGAGGCCCACATAAAGACTGGCTGAGGCCAACATAAAGACTGGCTGAGGCCCACATAAAGGCTGGCTGAGGCCGACATAAAGACTGGCTGAGGCCCACATAAAGACTGGCTGAGGCCCACATAAAGACTGGCTGAGGCCCACATAAAGACTGGCTGAGGCCCACATAAAGACTGGCTGAGGCCCACATAAAGACTGGCTGAGGCCCACATAAAGACTGGCTGAGGCCCACATAAAGACTGGCTGAGGCCGACATAAAGACTGGCTGAGGCCCACATAGAGGGCATTGCAGTCCAGTCTGGAGCTAATGAAAGAGGTATCGCCTTTTCAAGATCCTGTTGATTCAGGAACGGCTTCACTTTGGCCAGGAGACGGAGCTGATAGAAACTGGCTTTGACCACAGAACTAATCTGTTTATCAAATTTAAGTCCGTTGTCAAACGTTACCCCAAGATTTGTAACAACTGGTTTAAAATAGGGGGCCAGAGCACCAGAGTGTGTTTTAAAAACATTCGCTATAGGTGATGTGCCAAACAAGATGCATTCTGTTTTTGTGTCATTTAAATGCAGAAAGTTGTGTGCCAACCACGTCTTTACATCAGTAAAACAATCCATTAGCCTTGTAAGAGCAGTGCTTTCGTTGGGTCTTATGGGTAAATATATCTGCAGGTCATCAGCATAGAGGTGGAAGGACAGATTGTGTTTTCTTATAATTGATCCCAGAGGTAGCAGATACAAGGAAAACAGAACAGGGCCGAGAACAGATCCCTGTGGCACCCCACAAGGGAGAGATGCACCTGAAGAGCAGAGGTCACCAATCAGGACAGAGAAGCTCCTGTTTGCCAAGTATGACCTAAAGCATTGGAGGGCGGTGCCACGGATGCCAGCATACTGCTCTGGGCGAGATAGAAGGACTGCATGGTCGACTGTATCAAAGGCTGCTGTGAGGCCCAGCAGCACCAACACAGCAGGGTTCCCAGCATCCAAGGACAAGGCAATGTCGTTATGCACCCTTAGTAGTGCTGACTCAGTGCTATGTCTGGATCTAAAACCAGACTGGAACTTGTCAATAGCACAATTTGGCTCTAAAAATGTCTGTAATTGGATAAAAACAACTTTTTCTAAGACTTTAGAAATAAAAGACAAATGGGAAACAGGCCTGAAATTGGACAGCACAGAGGGGTCAAGGTGCGGTTTTCTAAGGAGGAGCCTAACCACAGCATGTTTGAAGGCAGCTGGGACGGACCCTGAACTAAGGCAAGTGTTTATAAGAACAAGCAGACTTGGCCCAACAGAATTAAATACCTCCTTCAAAAATGTTGCTGGAATAATATCTAAGGGACAGTTAGTGGGTTTCATGCCACGAACCACCTTAGTGAAAAAAGGTAAAGAAATGGTCTCAAACTGCTGGAAAACAGCAGGTTGCATAGAAGGAGCAGTCACATCATCAGGGGACGTACCTAGGGTATTACTGATAGTCCGCCTGACTGATGCCACTTTGTCAGTAAAAAAGGCTAAAAACTCTTCACAGGTTGCGGTGGAGGCATCAGACAAGACGGCGGGGCGAGGGTTAATAACAGAGTCAATAGTGGTAAACAACAGTCTTGGCTGGTGAGAACTGTTGGCTATAATGGAGGACAGAGATCTGGACTTAGCCTCCTTGAGAGATCTCTGGTAAGCAGCCAAACTATCCCTTAACCAGCCGAGAGATACATGCAGTTTGTCCTTTTTCCACCGTCGTTCAGCCTGTCTGCATTGCTGTCTGAGCAGACGGGTGTGATATATTATATTTTGGAGGGCGATAGACTGTGGCACACAACACGGGGCAGGCGAAGTCGATCACAAACAGTTGCAGTTCGAAGCTGGAAAAGTTATCAGCTGTTATCATTGGGCATCTGAAGCTCTCCTTAAATATTGCAGCAAGACCGCCGCCACGACCAGCAGCTCGCGGGGTGCTGAAGAAGGAACAGCCGGGGGGGCGGAGCTCGGAGAAGGCGCTGTCATCACCTGGTTTCAACCAGGTCTCTGTCAGCAGGAGGAAATCCAGGTCATGTGTAGTAAAAAAGTCATTCAAAATAAATGACTTCTTTGTGAGAGATCTGGAATTAATCAGCGCCATATGAGCTGAGCATCGGTCAGTCTGGAGAGAGAAGCGGGCGAGCGAGCGGAGATTCCCCGGCACACCGCCCCGCTGGGAGGTCCGTACAGGCCGACAACACGGGAGCAGCTCCCCGGCGTCCCCGAGAACCGGCCGGAGCCACCGGCGTCTGTACTCCGCGGAACTCCGCAGATCGTAGCCCCGATAATCCGTGGAGGATCCAGCTCGTAGGCAAAAGGGCTCGGGACGGGAAGAAGCCAGGGAGGATTTCAGCCCGTTGAGAATTCCTCCTCGTTTTCCGCGTCTTCTGCGGCGACCGTTGCGGGGTATCCAGCAGGAGAGACGCCGTAGATGTGGCGGTATGGACGCCAGGAAAGGCGGAGGCGTTTTTGAATAGTCATCAGAGGATTGTCAGTTTTCCCAGAGACTCGTGAATATTAAGAAGTGTCAGGCGATCGTACACCTGCAGCGGTGACACACTCCACAAGGCAGACAGCAGACATAACAGCAACACACTTAGCAGAGGGAGACGGCCAGCCCAACACAGAGGCGCCATCTTGGATCCACACTTTTAGAAAAAGTGTTTGTAGTTTTATTTGCAATCTGTTTTGTTTTCTGTAACAAAAAAGGCTATTTCTGTGTTTTTATTTCTTTTAGCATAATTCATAGACTGATCAATGTATTTCCTCGTTCGATGACTTTTCCAACCATCTCCAGTGGGCGAGAGCAGGACAGACCTGGACTGGTGGCCTGTCTGTCTACCTTTTCAGAATTGATTCATTTTCTCATTGATCTGATTCTGCAGCTGTTTAATTTGACACATTTCTTCATTTACTGTTTCTTCACCTGTAGAAATCTTCATATGATCATTATTATTCATTGTTGTATTAACATACATCCACATTCATTTATTCATGTATTCATTCCATATATATTTACTAGTTTGATATTTTTCTACACTTTTTTTTCTTTTAAATGGTTAGAATTAAACAATTACTTGACTCAATGGCTTTTCAGTTACAATGCTCCAAGGTGAAAATTACAATTGTGAAAAATACAGAAATGGCACTTTTGATGAGCAGCATTGATAACATTTCCATGTTGCTATTTATTTTCTTATCAATACCATTGTTCATACGACATATTTCTTTGTCTCTTCACTGGTTCTTTTGTGTCCGTCACTGGTCTTTTCCTCGGTTGTGTTTGCACTCATGCTTCCCAGCAGCTCCTCGGCCATTAGCTCCAGGACAGCATGATGGAGAACAGTGACGAGATGCAGTCGCTCTGTGAACACATCTGGCTGTGTTTGGAGAGAGGTCATGTTAGAGAAGTGGGGATACTTCACTACATACACAGCCATATTAGCTGTTTCATTGTCGCTGCAAAAACCGTCTGCCTTCAGAGGAAGTGTTGCTTGGAGGACTTCCTGTGATGTGCAGCCTCATTAATTCCACTGCCGCCCCGGAGAGGTACAAACAGTCAAACACAGTTCAAAGCAGGAGTCTTATTTTCAGAGTGCTTCACTCTGTCACCATTGGATGATGCAATATCTACAGGAGCAGCAGGACACCGGCCTGGTGGTCAGGTCTCTTTCTTTGCTTCTCCAGAGAAAAGAAACGTCAATCAGCCACCAACAATCAGTCTCTGACCAATTGAAGCATCATGTTATTAAATGACCACTCGCCTGTGTGTCTATCAGAAAGTGAATGGTGAGATGAGTCAACGGATGTGAGTGACACTGACTAGGTCAAAGCATGGTGTGCTATGCTATTCTATTCTATTCTATTCAGAGTTTATTTGTCATGTGGCCAATGTTAATCCAAGTCCATCAATGAAAACTCCCGCTCAGGAAACATACTGCCACCATGGGGCCGTGATGAAGACGACCTCCTGCAGCAAAGCTGCGCTGCCTGCGCCACCGAAGAAACAGTGTGGAAACAAATAGGTGAAGGTGTGATGTTTAAGGAGAAGAAATGCAAACAACCACTCCGGGAGCTGCAACCACACGGAGGACTGCTCCACTTCCCTCAGGGTGACATGGGGGATGGAGTGTGTTGTTGTTTTTTTTTACATTTTTAACATGTCATGACTGAAGAGCTTCTTTCACGATGCCAGACAGGAAGGAAGAGTGTTCAAGGTGAGCGCTTGTCATCATCACCTTTATCGCCTGTTTGCTCTTCCCAAACATCCTTCACAGTAAACACATGTCAACTATTTGGATATATTATCTTCCTGTTATAAAGCCCTCCAGCTCATGGATTGAGGCTGAGATTGGGTGTCTAAGGCCACATCCACACAATGAAAAATACCCTCTTTTTTTCTCCCCAGCCTTCTCAAAATAAAATTCTGTCCACACCTCAATATGAACACGGCTCAACACCAGGCTTCAGGGCATGTAGTACACATGCCAGGCCTTTATGAGCGGTGTGAGTCCCCAAAAACACAGAAGAAGACAGAGCACATAGAAATGTATAGGTAGAAACGATAATAAACCTAAACATATCACTAGTTCCATAGGTCTAGTGTCACACTTGTCTTGCTGCTAGTGTATGTAGCTCATGCAGCTCGACCAGAGCTTGTAGTCTGTGATTGTTGTGGTTATTTGATGGCAATTTGGCGATAGTAGTGATGGACATTATACACATATTTGTGACTATTTCTTTCGGCTGTTTTTCCCTTAGACTGTCCAGATGACAGCTGGATCGCCGTCTCAAACTGAGGAGAAGTGAGTCAAAAACACACCTACAGCCTATTGTCACTTCATCCCTGTCTGCCCTCCAGCGAACAACACGGCCCTCCAGTACTTTCCTTTATCACAATCAGCGATTCCACGATGACGACTCAGTGGACTTTTTCTTTCGAAGAGCCACAGTTTCTCCAGGACATGGCGCCCGAGCACTACGTCCCTGTGTACTGGGTCCCACATCCCATTCTGGACTGGGGTCCTCAGTACTGGATCCCCCAGCCTCAGGAATGGGTCTTACAACCCACTCTGGACTGGGGGCCTCAGTACTGGGGCCCGGAGCCCTCTCTGTACTGGGTAAGTGGCATTTAGAATTTAATAAATACCTGGAAATACAACTTATGACAAGCATGTTAGGTTGAGGCAGAATTTAGACCAGTATTATTGTCCTTATTTCTGCTTAATCTTGTAGTTTGGGTTTGTTTATTTGTTGATGGTCTAGTTTTAGTGCCTTCGTTTCTTGTTGTTTTAACCTCTTATGTTTTGTTTATTGTTTTAAACATCTTATTGTTTTTATTGTTTTAAATGTTTTTATTTTGCGACTTATATTCTTATTCATTTACAATGTACAGCACTTTGTTTCAGCTGTGGCTGCTGAAAAGCGCTCTATAAATAAAGTTGATTGATTGATTGATTGATGTGCAGGAGGCCGAGCAGGAGGCCGAGCAGGAGGCCGAACAGGAGACGGAGCAGGAGGCCGAGCAGGAGAATGAGCAGGAGACGGAGCAGGAGACGGAGCAGGAGACGGAGCAGGAGGCCGAGCAGGAGACGGAGCAGGAGGCCGAGCAGGAGACGGAGCAGGAGGCCAAGCAGGAGGCCGAGCAGGAGAATGAGCAGGAGACGGAGCAGGAGACGGAGCAGGAGACGGAGCAGGAGGCCGAGCAGGAGACGGAGCAGGAGACGGAGCAGGAGACGGAGCAGGAGACGGAGCAGGAGACGGAGCAGGAGATGGAGCAGCAGGCTGAACATTCCACTGCATCGTTCAGTCTCTCGGCTACGGCTCCAGAGTTTGTCCCCTCTGGGGGGAGTCTCAGTGATGTAAGAATGTATACTGATTTTATTTTCTTTTTCTTTAACACTTATACAGTTGTCATTTCTGTTGTTCATGCTGTATTTTATTTCATTTCAATCTCTATGTTCTTGTCCTTCTTGTGTGTTAGCAGTCGTCTGATGATGACGATGAAGATGACAAGTCACCAGTCATCGACATCGTCGTCTCCTACCTGGGACACCTCAGGTCCTCGTCCCCCTCCTTCAACTCCGACGTTGAGGAATTAACATCCATCCTCAACGGGTTTGTCACCACGGAGGAGCTGTTGGAGGAGGTGGTGGAGCTGATCTACGCACAGGTTGGGAGACACTTGCTCCTCATTTCAAACCTTTTTGGACCACCGTCACCTCCGACAGAAACATCCAAGGTCTCATAGTTTTTTATTAAAGTTGTTTTGTTGTTGTAATTGCAGTGTACTGGCACTGGCAGCTTCTCCACCACTGGAGCACAGCTGTGCAACCACCTGTCCCGTCACCTCACCTTCAGCCCCGCCAGCGGGACCTTCAGGCAGCTGCTCCTGAAAAGGTACCTTCATTTTAATGATTTGATCTGTGCTTATCTTGAATTCAGAGAAAAGCCTTCGACTGATGACACCCCTCATCAGCATGAAATGTTTACATTTAGTTTGTTATCTATTTGTTATTTGGATAAAGGTGCAGACTGGAGTACGAGGGCCGAGATGTGGCGGTCCGAGGAGACGCGGCCACTCAGGAGAAGTTTCACAACTTTACCTGCATCTGGAGGTAAGAATACACCTGTGTTGCCCCGTGTATGTGAGCCTGTTGTCATCATCTTTCACATCTACAAGAGGTGTGGCTGCATGAGAGCGTTGCTTGAAAGACAAAAAAATATTTTCTGCAAATGTTTCATGATGATATTTGAGATTGTGTCAAATTTTAAGGGTGTCTAAAAACATTTTCCACCACTGTAAATACATAGTATTACATGTATTCATATTGAAGGGAAAAAGTCACAAAAAGATACACCATGAAGAAACACATGTATTGATGTTATTTTAAGGTGAAGAGCTTCAATGGGACTTATTCTCGGTCAGACGTCCTCCGGACTGGACTGAAGGACCTGGTCCACAGCCTCCTGTCCAGTCCGGGGGACGCCAACGTCACGTGTGCTCTGGAGCTGCTCAAGGTGCAAAAACTCATTCAAATATGTCTTTAAAATGTTTGTATGACTGTTGAAGGTCGGGCAGTAAAGCACAATGTGTCTGAACCTTCTAGGCGACAGGGTCTGTGATGGAGGAGGTGTGGAGAGAGAGAGGGAAACCACATGACCCAGCTGGTCCACACCCTGGAAAAGGTCCTGGTGGAGGCCGATTGCAGCAGGTGTGTCCGTCACTATGGGCGTCTGTGTGGATTGATGCTGAAGCTTCTCATTCATCTTTTAGATTGTCTTCACAGTAAGTCCATGTGAGACATGAACATAAAAACATGTTTTGATGATCCTTTATCATCAAAAAGCATCATAATATATATCAAAGAGTTTAATTAGATATGAGGATGTTATTTAATATCTACACTGAAAGTGGTCACATAAATCAGCAGGTTGTGACGATGGGTCACACTGAGTGTTTCCCTTCCAGGATGAAATCCTCTTCTACACCGAAGAGGGAGTTCCTTTCAGAGCCTCAGACCCTGGTGAGTCCATCTACATTTACTGATTCTGAGCTTAGATCACAACCTTCTGGGTGAACGTTGAAGAAACACAACTTGACTTTGTTAACATGGACTCCAGGGTAAAGTCATTAGACTGCTCAAGTTATGAAACCTCATGTAGACTGAATACTTTATACAACAATCATTATATGCCAAATTCACACATGTGAAAAATTGTTATGAAGCTTTGTGCAACTCTGTTCATCTTGTTTGTAACAGTTTATTTAAGGGAAATAATGTCCTATAAAACATGTTCAATGAGGGACAATGTTGATGTAATATAGGCACACTACCTTCTACTGCTTTACTCACATAGAAGCTGGTAGTTGTACTGCACAGCTCCAGTTGTTTTCTCATTCGCACAAATCACAGTGAAAATTAAACATGTTTACACAAATGTACTTGAGACAAAAGTCCTGGCTTTAGACACTCTGTGTCTTTAGATGCTGGAAGAAAAAAACATGTGGCATTTAAATATCTTTATGCTGCTGTGTGTGAAGTTGTCTCATGTCTGCCTCGTTGTGTTTTGACAGACGCTGATGAGAAGATCAGGAGATCCTGGACAGCCAGGATTACTTCCCTGATCCTGACCCCGAACTTGAAAACCAAGAGTACGTAAGTACACCAGTGAATATTCAGAGAAAGATGTTGACGCATTGATTCTCTTTTCTTTAGCACACAGTTAAAAAGACAAACATAATAAATGTGGCTTTTAGTAAATACATTTCTGAGGATATTGTGACAATTGCTACTCTATTTAGATTTTCTTTCTATACTGAAGCCTCTGCAATCAGTGTCCATCCTGAGAATCCTCCTGATGTGGGATTGTTTCACATATAGTAAACTGGAGTATTTACACACCTCATTACTAGTTATAGAGTCATTTTAAAGGTTTTTGTGTCACCGTGGTGACGCCACACTGGCGCATTGTCAGTCATGTGATTTCACCATCCAGGTCATGTGACCTGTGGGCCTCTTGAGCTGGTGAATGTGTGGGACTAACCCACAATGCAACAGGGTGGTGGACACCTAGAGGCCGGCCTCACTTTCAATGTAGTCAGCAGTCGGGGTGAAAGAGAGCTGAAGCCTCTCCTCTGTCTAACGGTTCCTCCACCTTCTGTATGACACCAGGAACTAAACAACTGTGAACCTCTGAAAACAAGAAACGTGTCTGTGCCTGCAAGTAACACTTCTTCTTTTGTGTTCGCAGGGACGAAGTTGACCTGGAGTTCGAGGTGATAAATTTGAAAACAGAGGAAGGAGTTGAACCTGAGATCATCTTTAACTTAACGATCGAATGGCCAGAATAAAAAAACCTTCCGGTCCACGAAAATAAAGTGTCTAAACTCAGTCTTTCTGTCAGGAGTTTGTTACTGACGTCTCCAGACACACCAAACAACGTAGTGACAGATGAGTCAGCCTGAGAGTTTGGTTGGAGCATGTGAAGGAACACAGAAGGGGAGGGGGTGTTGCATGACAGAACTTCTATATCTCAAATTCTCAATTAAGACAATCAGACGAGGATTCCTTTTTCATTTGGGTTTTTTCATTTTCTTTTCACACAGAAAACATGAATGACAAACATTTGTAGATATAGCCACGCCCCCAGCAGGAAATCAGCCCATTGAGAACTGCTGAGGCCCTAGTAAAGGTGCGCTTGTTTTAAACACCAGAAAAGCTGCGACACACTCCCGGCAGATGAGAGTGACTACAGTCAGTTCATCACTAAGAGAGTTCAAGAGGGTAAAGCAGCTGCACCGGTCTTCTCAAAGTCGTCCTCGAAGGAATGAGCCAACTTTTCCATCCCTCCCCAAATAAACTTCTGTGATTCTGCCAATTCTCCAGAGATGCTTAACACAACATCTCCAGTCTTTAAGTCAGAAGGTCTTTTTACTGAAGAAGAGATGTGTGCAGATCTCAGTTCCATAAGATATTCTCTTCGCCATCGACACCAGAACATTTCCACAATCCGTTGCCTGTAACTCCAACGTTTTACCAGCAGAGTTTTACTCACATCAGGAACCGTAGATGTCATTACTGCAGGGGGGAGCGCTGTGAGACACTGACCAATCAAAGAGTGAGAAGGAGATAGAGCAGGGGTGTCAAACGTACGGCCCACGGGCCAGACCCGGCCCGCAAGCGGGTTTGATCCGGCCCGCAAGGTGTTTATGTGAAGTATAAAAGTGAGCTGCAATTTTTCAATAAACTGCTGTTCTACCCCGTCCACTGGGTGGCGCACTAGCAATTGTGTTAAGGAAACACCCCCGGTTTGTTCCGGGGCAGAGCAAGCAAGCAAGGTCAAGCAAGCGCAGCCAATCAGGATGAGCTACTTTGTGTTTTGCCCGCCCTAATTATTATGGCTTCTACTTTTAGCATTATATGCTTCGTCAGCCTCCTTGTCCCAATATGTCACCGTCAAAAAAGAGAAACGTGGACACAGAGTGCAGAGTTCCAAGAAAAATGGTCATCCTCCTATATTTTCCCAGAAGTGAAGGGGAAGCAGTATGTTTGGTGTGTTCACTGCATGTTGCAGTGCTGAAAGAATAGAACCTTCGTCGCCACTACGTGAGTCTTCATGCCGACAAATATGACAACTTTCCAGGACAGCGGAGAAAAGAGAAGGTGGATGAACTGTTGTCGGGTCTGAAGAAACAGCAGTGTGTTTTTACTCACAGCCGAGACGTCAGTGACGCTGCGGTGGAAGCTAGCTACATCATTGCTGATGAAATGGCAGTTGCTTCAAAACCATTGAGTGAGGGTGAATTCATTAAAACGTGCATGGTGAAGGCAGCGGAGGTCTTGACCCTGAAAACACACAGACTTTTGCAAATATCAGCCTGACAAGAAACACCATTGCAGACAGGATTTCCCATCTTTCCGTGGATTTGGACAGCCAGTTAAAGAACAAAGTAAAGGCCTTTATTGCCTTTTCAGTTGCAATCGATGAAAGCACGAACACTACAGATGTTGACGACAGCCGCTGATATTTTCAGCGCACTCGTCGGCGCCCTCGACAGGGTGGGAGTGGACTGGTCCCGCGCCGTCAGCCTGGCTACGGATGGTGCACCATCAATGATCGGGAAAAAATCAGGTGTTGTGACAAAGTTCAGAGAGAAAGTACGATCTGCAAATGGAGGACGTGATTTTTGGACTTTTCACTGCATTTTGCATCAGGAGGCTTTGTGTTGTAAGTCATTAAAAATGGACAACGTCATGAAGGTGGTCAACCAAACGAGGAATTTCTTCCTATCCAGAAGCCTGAATCACCGTCAGTTTGACAGCCTTCTCAGAGAGAAAGACCACACCTATGGCTTGCCATGCCACACAGAGGTAAGGTGGTTCAGCCGAGGTGCTGTGCTTAGACGTTTCCATGACTTACGAGAAGAAATTGAACAGTTGATGGAAGAAAAGGGCAAACTGGTGTTAGAATTTCATTCCGGAGAATGGATGCAGGACCTTGCATTTCTGGTGGATGTTACCGAGCACATGAATACGTTGAACAAAAAGCTGCAAGGGTGCAACAAAGTGGTCACACAGTATTATGACAGCATACGAGCTTTTAAGTTGAAGCTGTCATTGTGGGAGACGCAACTCGCCGGTAGTGATGCAGCTCACTTCTCCTGTCTGCAGGCCCGCCCCTCCCGACACACAGAACACGCGCTGTGCGTCGGGCCCCGCGATCCATGGGGGCCCCATTTTGCGCAAGTGAATTGAATTTCCCTCGGGATCAATAAAGTATCATCATTCTCTGCAAATGCGCAAAAGATGCGCTGCATTTTGCCGAGAGGCGCGTAGAACACCGCCACCAAGTCATCCGAGGCCGGAGAGAGAGAGAGAGAGAGAGAGAGAGAGACAGAGAGAGAGAGAGAGAGATAGAGAGAGAGAGAGAGAGAGAGTAGAGAGAGAGAGAGAGAGAGAGAGAGAGAGAGAGAGAGAGAGATAGAGAGAGAGAGAGAGGTAGAGAGAGACAGAGACTTGACTTTACCACAACGTTTATTGAGGCGTCATTCACTCAATGTGAGTACAAACATCACACAAACAACAACACTCAGGATGGGATCAACACATAAAAAAAAAGGATCAACACATAAAAACATCTTTGTGGTTAAAAATTTAGGACCAGGCTTCCTCCGCTGACCACACACAAGACCCCCCCTATGGTCCAGACCCCCTCGAAGTCCTCCAGACCCCCCACCAAAGTGCTGTAGAGGTGCTCCACTCTGAGCCGCACTCCCACGAGCCTCCTCAGCATCAGCTCTGGGTCGACACATCCTGAGCCTCGCATCTGGTTCCTCCGCGTGATCCAGATGCTGAGCTTCGCTTGGCCCACTAGAAAGTTTGTCAGGGTTCCCACTCTTCGCTGAGCCACCGAGAACTTTGGGCCAAAAATGAAAAGTTCCCTTGTGAACGGCAGGCCCAGTTCATCCCCCCACTGCTTCAGTAGAGTGAAGAGGGGGGCGAGCCGGGAGCAGGACAGCCACAGATGCTCCAACGTTTCCTCCTCCGGGCAAAAAGCGCAGGGGCTGTCGGACCTTGGGTCAAAGTGGGCCACATGTCTGTTCGTGGCCACGGCCCCATGCACCACCCTCCACTGGAGATCCGCGCAGCGTTTCTCAATCGGAGGTCGGTACAGGGACCTCCAGCTGCCTTTGGGAGACGACCCCGGGGCCAACACACCTGACCACCTGGACTCCGGGGTGGCAGCCAGCGCAGCTCTATGGTGGACTTTAGTCGCAGTGATGTACAGCTCCTTCTTTGTCACTGTGGCCATTGTTGGCAAGATGGAAAAGGACAGAAGGGTGCCAGCTGTTCCCTGCTGTGCTCCTACAGCCTGCACCGACAGTGGAGGGAAGGGCAAAGGGCGGACAGGTGGACTCACTCCGCACGTCCCTAGGGCTTCTCTGAAGCGTGGGGGGAGCCCTCTCCGGACCTCCTCCAGCAGCTTCTCAATCAGCCGCTGAGACCTTATCCCAGTCTCCTGGCTCAGCTGGGCAGCACTCTTCCAGCCTCTCTCCGTCCGCAGGTCGATTAGTCTGGTCACCCCTGAAGACACCAACGCCCGTCTCACCTGAGCAGATTCCAGAATGCCGCTCCTGACCACAGGATTATGGAAAAGCGGCTCTTCTCCTGCACGACCGTATGGTTCCTCTCGGGAGATTGACAGCACTGAGCTCCACGCCTTCAGCACAGAGCGATAGAACCCCGTGGTGCCTGTCAAGTCGACCCCTTTGAGGTCCAAGAGGAACAGGTGTTTGTCGTAGTCCAGGCCCCCCACTCCATGGAGCAAGACGGCCGCCAACTCTGCCCACAGCGGATGTTGGCCATAGAGCAGGCGCTGCACAGTCTGTAAGCGGAGTGCGACCACACAGCTGGAGAGATCTGTCAACCCCTGTCCTCCCTCATCCACCGGAAGATAAATAACAGCTGCACTCCGCCAGTGGAAGCCCCCCCAGAAGAAGTCCACCAGCTTCTTCTGTATCTTCACCACCACAGAGTCCGGAGGCTGTAAGACGGTGAAACGGTGCCACAAACAGGAGGCAGCCAGAGTGTTGACGACCAGAGCCCTCCCCCTGTACGACAACTGGGGCTGGACCCATGTCCATCGAGACAATCGGGCACTCACCTTCTCCACAAGGCCGTCCCAGTTTTTCGCTTGGAACTGATAGTCTCCCAGGCACACGCCCAGGCACTTAATCCCCTCCGTGCTCCACTGCAATCCTCCAGGAAGGATGGGCCTCGTCTGGTGGACCCACTGACCCAACAGAAACCCCTCGCACTTGGTCCAGTTCACCTTAGCTGAGGAGGCGCGCCCATAAAGAGAAAGTTTTTGTTCCACGGTGTCCGCGTCCTCTTGTCCCAATACACAGATGGTGAGGTCGTCTGCATACGCTGCGAGGTAAAGGGGCTGCGATACCTGTTCCACCGTAAGGCCTCTCAGCCCCCTCCTGAGCTGGTGAAGCAGGGGCTCAATAGCTAGAACATAGAGCATCCCAGAAAGAGGGCAGCCCTGCCTGATGCCCCTCCGCACCTCCACAGGTCGACTCAGCCCTCCCCCCACCCTGAGCAGCACCGTAGCCCCTGCGTACAGTGTTACGATCCAAGCCGTGAAAGCTGCAGGAAAACCAAACGCTCTCATGGTGTTAAAAAGATAACGGTGGGCCACTCTGTCAAACGCTTTCTCTTGGTCTATCGACACGAGCCCAAGGTCCAGTTTCCTCAGTTTAGCAACGCCAATGATGTCCCTAATAAGGAAAAGGCTGTCCATGATGGTACGTCCAGGGATAGAATATGTCTGTGTCTGGTGGATTATAGAGTCTAGACTGTCCCTCAACCTGTTAGAAAGCACCTTCGCCATTGTCTTGTAGTCTGCGCACAACAGGGAGACTTGTCTCCAGTTCTTTAAGAGTGTCAAGTCGCCTTTCTTTGGCAGGAGCGCCAACACTGCTCTGGTGCAGCTGCCAGGCAGTAGCCCCCTCTGCAGTGCAGCAGTAAGGACAATGTATAGATCAGGCCCTAACACAGTCCAAAACTTTGGAGTTTTGGACTCCTCCAGCTCCGGCAAACCTTCTACTATCTGTCCCTGACAGTCCGCATTGCAGTCACTGGCCTCGAACAGTTCAGTATAGAAGGCTATAGCCTCCTGTCTCATCAGTGAAGGGTCAGATGTTACCTCCCCATTGGCCAGTCTCAGGTGCATGAGGTCAGTGCTAGTCCGAGTCCCCCTCTCCAGGTTGAAAAAGTACTGTGTCGGTGAATCCATGCCTGAAATAGCTGTCATCCTGGTCCTCACCAACGCCCTTTTGGCCTTTTCATTCATAAACCTCCTGAGTGCCCCCCTCCTGTCTGACAAGGCATCATTGCTCCCAGTTCCCATAACGACCCCCTCCTCCAAGATGGCCACCTCTTGCTCCAACTGCTCTAAACACTCCCTCTCATTCTTGTGGGTGTTCGCAGTGTACTGCTGCACAAAAAGTTTAATTTGGCTCTTCCCCACCTCCCACCACTTCAAGGTGTTTTCAAAATCTGCTGTCCTGAGTTGCCACTGCTCCCAAAAGTCCCCAAATGCCCCGACAAAAACCCTGTCCTGCAACAGTTTCACATTCAGTCGCCAGTAGGGGCAGCGACGCGCGCGACCCGGCACACAGTACTCTGTTACCACCAAATGGTGGTCTGAAAAACCAATGGGGATGATTTGAGATGTCTTTACTTTGTTACAGTGTGTTTGATTAGTGTAGAGCCTGTCCAGGCGGGCTGCACTTACACTGCCCCCCCCGCGCACCCATGAGTACTGACGGGCCCTAGGGTGGCACTGCCTCCATGTGTCAATGAGATCGTTCTCCCTCAGCACACTATCCAACAGAGAGGCTACCCTTGGGTGAGGCTCAACACTGTTCCTGTCCAAGGGATGGATTGTGCAGTTCCAAGCCCCGCCCACAATCACCACAGAGTTACTATCGTAGTTTTTAAGCTGCCTGTTCAGTGACTGTAGTAGCTGTGCTCTATGAACTGGTGAATTATGTGCATATATGTTTATAAATACAAAATGTGTCTCTCTAATTGTGGCCTGCACCACCTGCAGTCTACCTCCCTCCACCTCCAGGTGATTGGCTCCTCCCAAAACCACCCGATCTGAACCCATGACCGCCACTCCTGCACTCACATTAAGGCTGTGACTCATGAACAAAGGCCCTGACCAAACCCCCGCCCAACTCGTCTCATTATCTGCAGTACTGTGTGTCTCCTGTAGGAGTAACACATCAATGCGTTTAAGTTTCATGAGTTGAGCCACAGCCGCCTGCCTCTCTCGATCTCTACCCCCATTAATGTTGAGCGTCCCCACTCTAAGGCTCTCCATAGAAGAAAGAGGATAGAATACAATAGAAAGAAAACCCACGTAAAGAAAGAGACCCCACTGTGCACCAGCCATTATAACAGTTCAGAACTCCTCTTCCCCACTCTGTCCTTTTTAATCCTACCCACTAATTTTGACAACCTATACCTTTTCTTTTGGCTCAGCTGGTCAATGCCAACCTGCTTCTTTATCTTCTTTACAGATTTAATGAAAGCCTCAAGATCTGGGAAACAATCCTGCACATTCTCCACCTTTTTTCCATATGTGACATCCAAAAAGCCATTGATGTCACTAAGTGAGTAGGCGGGGGGTTCGTCTAACCCCGCCTCCTGGGAGAGGTCAGACAGTTGTGACAATGTATCGTCCATGTTTTCCTCATCCTCCTCACACTGCCTATTGATCTCACCTCCTGCCCACTGTGGACCGGCCTCCTCTCTCCCCTGCGCACTGCTCCCCTCACCAGCATCCTGCCCGCTGCTGCCTCCTGGCTCCGCCCTGCCCTCTGCTCCAGCACCTGGCTCAGTGCTCAGTGACGGGGGCGGGGCACTGTTTACACTTTCTCCCCGTGTTTGAACTGCCACCTCTGGCCCACTCCCCACATCATCATCCTGCGGCTCACTGGGCACCCCCGCCTCAATCTGAGCAGCTGCAGCACCGGAAGGCCCCGGTAGTTGCTCCTGCTCCGTCACTCGTGCTTCCTCGCTCCTCGCACCCGCCGCCTCCTCGCCCCCCGTCGCCCGCTCGGACTCCCCGGCTCGGCCCTCTCGGCGGGGGCAGGACGCACGCTTGTGCCCGAGGTCCCCGCACTCAAAACACCTCATACTTTCCGAGCTCACGTACAGAGTGTAGCGTCTATTCTCGTGTTTCACTGCAAATGACAACTGGAGCGCACCGCTGGGGTCGTTCAGGTACATAAAGCACTGCCTCCTCAGGGACTGCACGTGCTGCAGTCTGGCGTCTTTACAGCCCAGACGCACCGGTTGTAACCCGCTGGCCAGCTTTCCAAAGCGAACCAGCTCTTTCTCAATGCTGTCGTTAAGGATGAATGGGGGCACGCCAGAAACCGTGATTCTGACGGAAGGTACAAACAATGGAGACACAGTTACGAACTCATTGTCCAAAACTAACCCGCTCTCAACGAGGTCGTGCACCAGACGCACCTCGCGCAGGAAGGCCACCACAGCCTGTTTCATTCTGGACCCATATGTAATGTTTGCATGGCCCACCTGCTCCCCGAGGGCCAACAACACCTGTTCAACGGTGAACTGTGGGTCAGCCACTATCCTGACCCCGTGTTTAAGCGACGGAGCCTGCGCGCCCTCGTCCGAGGGGCTCGCCATGCCCGGCCGCCTCTCCCCCCACAGTAACTCCCCAACCACGCACCTCCAACACAGAAAACAGCTCCTACCTCCTCCCAAAGAGTGACAGCATGAAGATGGAAACTTTGTGCCGACTCATTCACACGACCTGCCACACGCTCACACGCACACACCCAGCATGCAGTGCAACAGGAGAGAGAGAGAGAGAGAGAGAGAGAGAGAGAGAGAGAGAGAGAGAGAGAGAGAGAGAGAGAGTAGAGAGAGAGACAGAGAGAGAGACAGTAGAGAGAGAGAGAGAGAGAGTAGAGAGAGAGAGAGTAGAGAGAGAGAGAGTAGAGAGAGAGAGAGAGATTCGAAACGTCAATACGATTCGGGAGCTAGCAAAAGAAAGAAAAGTCCAAACAGTCAGAGGCTCGTGCTTCACTTGAAGGAGGGATGTTGTTGAAAGAAAAAAGAAAAAACTAAACTGTTTATGCCACAAAGTTTTTTCAGACGTGAGCATCTGTAAAGTTCTTGTTCCACTGTTGATAGAGGCTGTTCGTTTGATTCGTTAGTAGTAATTTATTATTAATATTATTATTATTATTATGTTATTGGAAGGGGGCCCCAAAATAAAATCCTGCTTAGGGCCCCCACTTGGCCAGGCCCTGCCTGTCTGAAACATGTGTGCACCAACCAATGTGTGGTAGACTTAAAGCACTTCAAAGATAAAATAACGGGACTGTTAAGGAGTTTGAGCAACGTTTTCAGATTTTTGGTGAACTGAGAAAGACTTCAAAGTGTTTTGCTCACCATTCACCGTGAATCCTTTTGATCTGCCCGTCAACATCCAACTTGAAATAATTGACTTACAGTGTGATTTGGATTTGAAGGACAAATTTGCCTCAGCTGGCTTGGACACATTTTATCAGACCCTCTTGCCAGGTTACCCAACTTGACAGCCTCGCTGCAAAGCTGTTGTCCATGTTTGGAACCACGTATCTTTGTGAGCAAGTTTTCTCTGTAATGAGCATTAATAAAACAAAGCTGTGCTCAAGGCTCATGCACAGCGACTGGAATCACATCCTGAAGTTCACATCCAGTCACTCAGAATGTGACGCCTGATATTGATGCGCTGCTAAAAGCTAGAAGATGCCAGGTATCGGAGTCAAATAAACAATGCAACCCCACTTAAAGTGCTGCATGAGACACCTTCATATAGTTCTGTGATCTATGAAACAGTTCTGAGTATGCGGAGAGCTGAGGAGACTGCGCCCTGGTAAAGCTGCAGGTCCAGATGGAGTATCCCCAAGACTACTGAAGGCCTGTGCGCAGGAACTGGGACACCCACTACAGTGCATCTTCAACCTGAGCTTGGGACTGGGGAGGGTTCCCCAGCTGTGGAAAACATCCTGCATCATTCCAGTCCCAAAGAAACCACATCCTGGTGAGCTGAACGACTTCAGGCCGGTCGCCCTGACGTCCCACGTGATGAAGACCATGGAACGGCTGCTGCTCCATCACCTAAGGCCACAGACCCACCACGCTCTCCACCCCCTGCAGTTTGCCTACCGGGAAAAGGTGGGTGTGGAGGATGCCATCATCTTCTTGCTCAACCGATCTCTCGCCCACCTGGACAGTGGCAGTGCTGCTGTGAGGATTACATTTTTGGACTTCTCCAGCGCATTCAACACATCCAGCCTCTGCTCCTCAGGGACAAACTGACAGAGATGGGAGTGACGTGGATAACAGACTACCTGACTGGCAGACCTCAGTAAGTTCCACTGGGGGACTGCAGGTCCGACACTGTGATCAGCAACACTGGAGCACCACAGGGAACTGTACTCTCTCCGGTCCTGTTCACCCTGTACACCACGGACTTCCAATACAACTCTGACCTCTGCCATGTGCAGAAGTTCGCGGACGACACGGCCATAGTGGGTTGTATCAAGGGAGGACAGGAGGATGAGTACAGAGAGCTGATCCAGGACTTCGTCACATGGTGCGACTCCACCCACCTGCTCCTCAACACCACCAAGACCAAGGAGATGGTGGTGGACTTCAGGAGAACCAGGCCGCACCCGGAGCCTGTTGGGATTAAGGGGGACTGGGTGGAGGTGGTTCACACCTACAAATACCTGGGAGTGCTGCTGGACGACAAACTGGACTGGACTGACAACACAGACGCTCTGTACAGGAAAGGACAGAGCGTCTGTACAGGAAAGGACAGAGTGTCTGTACAGGAAAGGACAGAGCGTCTGTACAGGAAAGGACAGATGCTCTGTACAGGAAAGGACAGAGCGTCTGTACAGGAAAGGACAGAGCGTCTGTACAGGAAAGGACAGAGTCGTCTGTACAGGAAAGGACAGAGCGTCTGTACAGGAAAGGACAGAGCGTCTGTGCAGGAAAGGACAGAGCGTCTGTACAGGAAAGGACAGAGCGTCTGTGCAGGAAAGGACAGAGCGTCTGTACAGGAAAGGACAGAGCGTCTGTACAGGAAAGGACAGAGCGTCTGTACAGGAAAGGACAGAGTCGTCTGTACAGGAAAGGACAGAGCGTCTGTACAGGAAAGGACAGAGTCGTCTGTACAGGAAAGGACAGAGCGTCTGTACAGGAAAGGACAGATGCTCTGTACAGGAAAGGACAGAGCGTCTGTACAGGAAAGGACAGAGTCGTCTGTACTTCCTCAGAAGGCTGGCGTCCTTCAACATCTGCAAGAAGCTGCTACAGATCTTCTACCAGTCTGTGGTAGCGAGTGGTGTGCTGGGGGGGCAGCCTCAAGAAGAAGGATGCTGGGGGGGCAGCCTCAAGAAGAAGGATGCTAGGGGGGGGGCAGCCTCAAGAAGAAGGATTCTGGGGGGGGCAGCCTCAAGAAGAAGGATGCTGGGGGGGGCAGCCTCAAGAAGAAGGATGCTAGGGGGGGGGAAGCCTCAAGAAGAAGGATGCTGGGGGGGCAGCCTCAAGAAGAAGGATTCTGGGGGGGGGGGCAGCCTCAAGAAGAAGGATGCTGGGGGGGCAGCCTCAAGAAGAAGGATGCTAGGGGGGGGGCAGCCTCAAGAAGAAGGATGCTGGGGGGGGCAGCCTCAAGAAGAAGGATTCTGGGGGGGGGGCAGCCTCAAGAAGAAGGATGCTGGGGGGGCAGCCTCAAGAAGAAGGATTCTGGGGGGGGGGGGGGCAGCCTCAAGAAGAAGGATGTTGGGGGGGGGCAGCCTGAAGAAGAAGGATGCTGGGGGGGGGGCAGCCTCAAGAAGAAGGATGCTGGGGGGGGCAGCCTCAAGAAGAAGGATGTTGGGGGGGGCAGCCTGAAGAAGAAGGATGCTGGGGGGGGGGCAGCCCCAAGAAGAAGGATGCTGGGGGGGCAGCCTCAAGAAGAAGGATGCTGGGGGGGGCAGCCTCAAGAAGAAGGATTCTGGGGGGGGGGGGGGGAAGCCTCAAGAAGAAGGATGCTGGGGGGGCAGCCTCAAGAAGAAGGATTCTGGGGGGGGGGGGGGCAGCCTCAAGAAGAAGGATGTTGGGGGGGGCAGCCTCAAGAAGAAGGATTCTGGGGGGGGCAGCCTCAAGAAGAAGGATTCTGGGGGGGGGGGCAGCCTCAAGAAGAAGGATGTTGGGGGGGGCAGCCTGAAGAAGAAGGATGCTGGGGGGGCAGCCTCAAGAAGAAGGATGCTGGGGGGGGCAGCCTCAAGAAGAAGGATGTTGGGGGGGGCAGCCTGAAGAAGAAGGATGCTGGGGGGGGGGGCAGCCCCAAGAAGAAGGATGCTGGGGGGGCAGCCTCAAGAAGAAGGATGCTGGGGGGGGGGCAGCCCCAAGAAGAAGGATGCTGGGGGGGCAGCCTCAAGAAGAAGGATGCTGGGGGGGCAGCCTTAAGAAGAAGGATGCCGCACGCCTGGACAAACTGGGGAGGAAGGCGGGCTCTGTGGTTGGCTCAGAGCTGGACAGCCTGACATCTGTGGCAGAGCGACGGACACTGAACAGACTCCTGTCCATAATAGACAATCCAGAGCATCCACTGCACAACACCATCTCTATAATCCACAGCATCCACTGCACAACACCATCTCTATAATCCACAGCATCCACTGCACAACACCATCTCTATAATCCACAGCATCCACTGCACAACACCATCTCTATAATCCACAGCTTCCACTGCACAACACCATCTCTATAATCCACAGCATCCACTGCACAGCACCATCTCTATAATCCACAGCATCCACTGCACAACACCATCTCTATAATCCACAGCATCCACTGCACAACACCATCTCTATAATCCACAGCATCCACTGCACAACACCATCTCTATAATCCACAGCATCCACTGCACAACACCATCTCTATAATCCACAGCATCCACTGCACAACACCATCTCTATAATCCACAGCTTCCACTGCACAACACCATCTCTATAATCCACAGCATCCACTGCACAGCACCATCTCTATAATCCACAGCATCCACTGCACAACACCATCTCTATAATCCACAGCATCCACTGCACAACACCATCTCTATAATCCACAGCATCCACTGCACAACACCATCTCTATAATCCACAGCATCCACTGCACAACACCATCTCTATAATCCACAGCTTCCACTGCACAACACCATCTCTATAATCCACAGCATCCACTGCACAGCACCATCTCTATAATCCACAGCATCCACTGCACAACACCATCTCTATAATCCACAGCATCCACTGCACAGCACCATCTCTATAATCCACAGCATCCACTCCACAACACCATCTCTATAATCCACAGCATCCACTGCACAACACCATCTCTATAATCCACAGCATCCACTGCACAACACCATCTCTATAATCCACAGCATCCACTGCACAACACCATCTCTATAATCCACAGCATCCACTGCACAACACCATCTCTATAATCCACAGCTTCCACTGCACAACACCATCTCTATAATCCACAGCATCCACTGCACAGCACCATCTCTATAATCCACAGCATCCACTGCACAACACCATCTCTATAATCCACAGCATCCACTGCACAACACCATCTCTATAATCCACAGCATCCACTGCACAACACCATCTCTATAATCCACAGCATCCACTGCACAACACCATCTCTATAATCCACAGCTTCCACTGCACAACACCATCTCTATAATCCACAGCATCCACTGCACAGCACCATCTCTATAATCCACAGCATCCACTGCACAACACCATCTCTATAATCCACAGCATCCACTGCACAACACCATCTCTATAATCCACAGCATCCACTCCACAACACCATCTCTATAATCCACAGCATCCACTGCACAACACCATCTCTATAATCCACTGCTTCCACTCCACAGCACCATCTCCAGGCAGAGGAGCAGCTCCACTGACAGACTGAGGAGATCCTTCCTCCCCCACACCATCAGACTCTTCAACACCTCTCGGGGGAGGCCTTAGCGGACACAAAGCCCTGGACTTACTACACACACACCACGCACCTTGAGACACACACACACACACACACACACACACACACACACACACACACACACACACACACACACACACACACACACACACACACACACAATTTATCTTAATTATTGTTTATTGCTTAATTATTTGCTTAATTATTGTTTATACTGAAGGTATATTCGTCTATTTTACCTATTGCTTTTGTTTAACCCTGCATGCCCTGTCTTTCCATATTGCTGCTGCTGGAACTGTGAATTTCTCTTGGAGATCATTAAAGTATTTATCTATCTATCCATCTATCTATCTGAGAATCACTGTGTTTGTGTGTTCTTTGTTGTCAGAATTTTCAAAAAACTTGAAGGGATTTATGATCAATAGTATTGTTGTTTGCACTATTTTGGACACACTGTCCTCAGGCTCCAGCTTTGTCTTTATATGTTTTTCTGTTGATGTGCTATTGTTTTTAATTTAATTTATTTTGTTTTATTTGTATATTTAACCTATTCTTGATTTGTGACTGGTTCTTGCACTTGTTGGGGCAACAGGATTTAATTATTTGTATCTACATTGCTGCCTGAGAAATGACACCCTGATGTAGTTCTGTGGTCTGTGATCCTGTTCTGGTTCTGTGAATCACTGAGGCATTGTGTGATCTTTGTCCTCAGAATTTTGTGAACAGTGTTTTATGATTTATAGTGATGATGTGTTTGCACTATTTTGGACAGTATTAAAACAAAGAAAGCCATCTGAAGTTGTTGTTTTTAAGTCACATACCATGATTTTACTGGTCCGGCCCGCTTGGGAATAGAATTTCCTCCATGTGGCCCCTGAGCTCAAATGAGTTTGACACCACTGGGTTACACACTCCTCCTTAGAAGTTTACAAATCTTGTAGTTAACAGTTCCATAGTAATAGAAAACATCTCATACAGTGAATATGGAGAAAATCAAATATTTCTAAAAACAACATTTTCATGGCTAAGATAACAACAACAACAACAAGAAAGGTTTCTGTGCCTGAGAAAGAGACATTTCATGCACAGGGCTTCAGGGTTGAATGTAGTGTTTGTCTCCCTCTAGTGTAAAAGTCTGCACCCAACAGCTATGAGCAAATGCCTTGAGTTAAAATGATCAAATTGATTTGAAAGACAAAGCAATTATCCTACATTGTTGAAAATGACAGTTGAAATGACCAAAACAGCAATGATGGCTAAACTATTGAGTGAAACTAAAGCAGATTTATTACTAAAAAATTTAAGTCAAACTAAAAAGAACAAAATTAATTCCTTTAATTTCATCAATGCAACACAAGCCACCGTTGTGGTACATTTAGAAAAAAAATCTAATAAAGGTTGCATTTTTTCGAGGTTTTATTTGGTGTAATGTGTGAAAAACGTGTTTTTAGGCTGCCAGGACTTATTTCAGCAGTGGGTTCAGGCACTCCTGAGCTCGCGGAGGGCCAATCAGCTTGTTCTTCTGTGACTTGTTCCCGTCTGGCCTTTCCCCCCAGTCTCTAGGTTCCTGTCTTCCCTCCAGTCCTGTGTTTCCTGTCTTCCCTCCAGTCCTGTGTTTCCTGTCTTCTCCCCAGTCCTGTGTTTCCTGTTGTTGGGATTTATGGTTGGTAATTAGCATTAATAATTACTGTAAGTAATGGATTACTGAAAGTAATTTAGGAAAAATCGGAATTACTCATAAAGTAAACTGTTAGTTACTCATCAGCAACTCCTAGAGTAATTGAGTAATTACTCAAAAGTTAATAAATTATCAAAAATTATTTATTAATGGGAAATTATTAATTTACATAAATTGGTTATTTATCAAACAATAATTAAATCGGGGCACCACCAGCTAAGCTGGAAATAGCTAATACCAAATTTCAGTCTCGTTTGTCAAAAGGTTATTTAAGTTAGTTAATATTTCTGTGTAAATATAACAATCTTAAATAACAAGGAAGGTGTGAGACTCGAGCACAGACTGTTACAAACCAGTGAATTGTCAACAATAAATACACAATGATTACCAAGAATCGATCCATTCAGTTAAAATGCGTTTATTAACAAAAAGTATTTATTAAAACAACACAATTAAGTAATAAACCATCAAACACGCAGATCTAATCTATTAAACAGCAAACACTATGTACAAAGAAAGAGGGTGTGTGTGTGGAATGAGTGTGTGGAAGCCTGAGTGGGGATGTAATGACCACGAACGGACACCAGAGGGAGGCAGGCGTCTGGTTCGAGGCAGTAACCGGAACGACCACTAGGGGCGCGGCGGCGCACGGAGGGAGAATGCAATGACTCGACTTGTCCACCGAGTGGCGGTCTTTCAAGAGATTGCAATCACCCACGCGGCCACCAGAGGCGCTCGGCGCACTCTTTCTGGACGGCGTGACGTCACTGTGCTCGTGCACGGCTCGTGAGCCTGCTTGGAGCGCGCCTGGGGTCTCGTGGCCGAGAATTCCCAGGGGCAGTGAACTACACACGGTCACAGAGCGCATGGGGGACAGCTGTTGCTACTTTACGTGATCGTTTAGTGAGGAGAGGAGAAGAGAGAAAGGAGAAGAAGGAGGGGGAGAAAGGGCAGTGGACAGGGTTTGTCTAACTGCACAGTCCTGCGGTGTGTGTAACTGTGCAGTTATCCACCAGTCCAGAGATGAGAATGTGCAGGATCCAG
The DNA here is from genome assembly GCF_963422515.1 of Blennius ocellaris. Classification (NCBI taxonomy): domain Eukaryota; kingdom Metazoa; phylum Chordata; class Actinopteri; order Blenniiformes; family Blenniidae; genus Blennius; species Blennius ocellaris. The sequence goes on along the minus strand of NC_137660.1, from coordinate 2,687,277 downwards.
ACAGAGAGAGAGAGAGAGAGATGCACAGTGCGGCAGGTTCGTGTGGATGTAAATCCAACGCGCAGACACAGATTGGTTGGAAACAGGGATCGGCGTCCCTGACTTCAACACAATAATAAAACACACAGCAATATTACAGTCACGTTATTCTCATTGCCTGCCCAGACTCTAAGCCTTACTCAGTTTGACGAGGGTGAACGTGCTGCGGCGGGGAAAGTCCGTTGATTTCCCGGCTGCGAGCTTGTTTTCTCTGGCGTCCCAGGTAAACAAGCTCAACTGGTCTGTGGACAGGAAAAGTCCACAGGATGATCCCAGGATGATCAAGCGCTTCTTTTGAGGAGGGGAGAAGAAGCGGCTTCAGGTCTGCATGCGGGAGGAGGGTGCGCTGCCAGCTGCACACTCGGACTCCGGTGAAGAAGAAAAAAAGGAAAAACGAAAAACGAAAGTAATTCCACGGTGGTTCTCGGCTCGTCCGGCCGGGTGTGGAACTCCGGGGCCCGGTCAGCGTTAACACATGCAGTACTTTCTCTCCGTGCGAAGCGGTGCATCCGTCGAGGAGCACATTCGTCTTGGAAGAGGCAGAAATCACCCCCGCGGGGGTTTTTTATACCTCTTGTTTTGGTTTCGGGTGTCCGCTTGGGTCAGGGCCATGTGGACCAATCCTGAAGGACTGACCGCCCCGGACATTCCAGCTGGTGAGGGAGCTCTCGGGCTCCCCCTGCCGTTGGCCTCCAGTATTGCACCTTGGAGGGGGGGAGATCGGGGGTGATCACATGACCAATGGCGAACTTTTCCAGTTCTGACCATGTGGTCTCTTTGTTCTCAAAACGTGGTCCCCCCCTCCCCCCTTCCA
>NC_137660.1:2631586-2686224 GCF_963422515.1 Blennius ocellaris | reverse complement strand
TCTCAGCTAGATTAAAAAAATAAACAACTATCTGGAGCATTGACTCGCAAGCTCTGGTAAACAAACGGTGCAAAGGTCCCCATAGGGGTTGATTTCAGAAAGAAATGCTACAATCTAAAATGTAGGTTTGAACTAGGGTCCGGCTAATATGAATATTGTTTTCGGCCAATTACAGTATTTGGCAATTAAAAAAAAAAGACAAATTACCTGCTTTTGAAAGCTAAAATCTCATTCTAAGCCTTTGTGAAAAAGGTGTCATTTGAAGGGAGAACGTTTGACTATTTTCAGATGCTTTTATCAGAAATTGTGAGGAAGAAGCAGAACTATGATGTGCAAAAAAGCAGTAAACCTCTGGGAAATAAAATAATCATGCAAAGCCTTTATGAATTAAAATATATAAAAATGCTATGTAAAATAGATGTACAGTATGTAGGTGTTGGGATTTATGGTTGATTATTAGCATTAAATTACTGTAAGTAACTGATTACTAAAAGATGACCATTTTAAATCATTAATGGAAGTAAACTGTCATTTACTCATTAAAAACTCTTAAAGTAATTGATTCATTCATTAAAGTTAATAAATTATTAACAATTATTTATCAACGAAAAATGATCAATTTGAATACATTTATTATTCCCCGTCTGAACAATCCACAATTTAAAAGCAAATAAAGATCCAGAGGCTCAGAACTCCTGAAGTGAAACAAAAACTAGTGGAGGAAAGGTGGAGGAAAGGTGGAGAGCGGCGGCAGCAGAAGGTGAGATCGTTTCTGGGTCGTTATGTTACGAGATGAAACACATGAACCAGGAGTGAAGTATGGATACAATCGTGGAGCGCCTGCAGCCTGAATATTCTAATAATCAGGTCCAGCCAAAGTATTTAGACCGTTTCAGAGTCGCTCAGCTTGAAATGTCCCAGGAAAACCTGTCCGCTGTCCTCATGAGGCAGGTTGTCCCTCATCACGGTGTTAACAGTGAAATAGGTGTTACCAGGTCCTCTCCTCAGGTTCTACTGTATCTTATTAAGTTAAGAATTAAATACCACCCCTTCTCCATAAATAAATAATGTTTAGCAGAAATATATTCTGACACTTCACACTGTTTTAATGAAGAAGAGTTTAAGACGACGTTTGGAGGTCAAACTGGACAGATTGGAGGGAATATTGACGATCAACCAGCAACAGATTGAGACAATCTGAAGACGAGACGCCAACATCGATCGTCAAGGAGACGGGATTGAGTCCATATCGGTTACCATGGGGACGACAGCATAAAGACTGTCGATCTGACGTGATCGTACGTGTTCCTCTCACCACTGAGTGGTTTTCCTCCGTTACTCCGGGTTCCTCCGACAGTACAAACCCCCGGCCTCCATCACCTCCTCCTGAGCTTCACCCCCGGCCTCCATCACCTCCTCCTGAGCTTCACCCCCAGCCTCCATCACCTCCTCCTGAGCTTTACCCCCAGCCTCCATCACCTCCTCCTGAGCTACACCCTCGGCCTCCATCACCTTCTCCTGAGCTCCACCCTCGACTTCCATCACCTCCTCCTGAGCTCCACCCTCGACTTCCATCACCTCCTCCTGAGCTACACCCCCAGCCTCCATCACTTCCTCCTGAGCTACACCCCCAGCCTCCATCACTTCCTCCTGAGCTTCACCCCCGGCCTCCATCACCTCCTCCTGAGCTTCACCCCCAGCCTCCATCACCTCCTCCTGAGCTTCACCCCCGGCCTCCATCACCTCCTCCTGAGCTTCACCCCCAGCCTCCATCACCTCCTCCTGAGCTTCACCCCCAGCCTCCATCACCTCCTCCTGAGCTACCCCCCCGGCCTCCATCACCTCCTCCTGAGCTTCGCCCCCAGCCTCCATCACCTCCTCCTGAGCTTCACCCCCGGCCTCCATCACTTCCTCCTGAGCTACACCCTCGACCTCCATCACCTCCTCCTGAGCTACCCCCCCAGCCTCCATCACTTCCTCCTGAGCTTCACCCTCGACCTCCATCACCTCCTCCTGAGCTACACCCTCGACCTCCATTACCTCCTCCTGAGCTCCACCCCCGGCCTCCATCACCTCCTCCTGAGCTACACCCCCAGCCTCCATCACTTCCTCCTGAGCTACACCCCCAGCCTCCATCACTTCCTCCTGAGCTACACCCTCGACCTCCATTACCTCCTCCTGAGCTCCACCCCCGGCCTCCATCACCTCCTCCTGAGCTACACCCCCAGCCTCCATCACTTCCTCCTGAGCTTCACCCCCGGCCTCCATCACCTCCTCCTGAGCTACACCCTCGACCTCCATCACCTCCTCCTGAGCTCCACCCTCGACTTCCATCACCTCCTCCTGAGCTACACCCCCAGCCTCCATCACTTCCTCCTGAGCTACACCCCCAGCCTCCATCACTTCCTCCTGAGCTTCACCCCCGGCCTCCATCACCTCCTCCTGAGCTTCACCCCCGGCCTCCATCACCTCCTCCTGAGCTTCACCCCCAGCCTCCATCACCTCCTCCTGAGCTTCATCCCCGGCCTCCATCACCTCCTCCTGAGCTTCACCCCCGGCCTCCATCACTTCCTCCTGAGCTTCACCCCCGGCCTCCATCACCTCCTCCTGAGCTACACCCCCAGCCTCCATCACCTCCTCCTGAGCTACACCCCCAGCCTCCATCACCTCCTCCTGAGCTTCACCCCCGGCCTCCATCACTTCCTCCTGAGCTACACCCTCGACCTCCATCACCTCCTCCTGAGCTACCCCCCCAGCCTCCATCACTTCCTCCTGAGCTTCAACCCTCGACCTCCATCACCTCCTCCTGAGCTACACCCTCGACCTCCATTACCTCCTCCTGAGCTCCACCCCCGGCCTCCATCACCTCCTCCTGAGCTACACCCCCAGCCTCCATCACTTCCTCCTGAGCTACACCCCCAGCCTCCATCACTTCCTCCTGAGCTACACCCTCGACCTCCATTACCTCCTCCTGAGCTCCACCCCCGGCCTCCATCACCTCCTCCTGAGCTACACCCCCAGCCTCCATCACTTCCTCCTGAGCTTCACCCCCGGCCTCCATCACCTCCTCCTGAGCACTACACCCTCGACCTCCATCACCTCCTCCTGAGCTCCACCCTCGACTTCCATCACCTCCTCCTGAGCTACACCCCCAGCCTCCATCACTTCCTCCTGAGCTACACCCCCAGCCTCCATCACTTCCTCCTGAGCTTCACCCCCGGCCTCCATCACCTCCTCCTGAGCTTCACCCCGGCCTCCATCACCTCCTCCTGAGCTTCACCCCCAGCCTCCATCACCTCCTCCTGAGCTTCATCCCCGGCCTCCATCACCTCCTCCTGAGCTTCACCCCCAGCCTCCATCACCTCCTCCTGAGCTACCCCCCCGGCCTCCATCACCTCCTCCTGAGCTACCCCCCCAGCCTCCATCACCTCCTCCTGAGCTTCACCCCCAGCCTCCATCACCTCCTCCTGAGCTCCACCCTCGTCTCTATCATCTCCTCCTGAGCTCCACCCTCGACCTCCATCACCTTCTCCTGAGCTCCACCCTCGACTTCCATCACCTTCTCCTGAGCTTCACCCTCGAACCTCCATCACTCCTCCTGAGCTTCACCCCCGACCTACATCACCTCCCTCCTGAGATCCACCCCAGCCTCCATCACCTCCTCCTGAGCTACACCCTCAACCTCCATCACCTCCTCCTGGCCTTCACGCCCGACCTCCATCACCTCCTCCTGAGATCCACCCCCGACCTCCATCACTTCCTCCTGAGCTTCACCCCCGGCCTCCATCACTCCTCCTGAGCTACACCCTCGGCCTCCATCACCTTCTCCTGAGCTCCACCCTCGACTTCCATCACCTCCTCCTGAGCTCCACCCTCGACTTCCATCACCTCCTCCTGAGCTACACCCCCAGCCTCCATCACTTCCTCCTGAGCTACACCCCCAGCCTCCATCACTTCCTCCTGAGCTTCACCCCCGGCCTCCATCACCTCCTCCTGAGCTTCACCCCCAGCCTCCATCACCTCCTCCTGAGCTTCACCCCCGGCCTCCATCACCTCCTCCTGAGCTTCACCCCCGGCCTCCATCACCTCCTCCTGAGCTTCACCCCCAGCCTCCATCACCTCCTCCTGAGCTCCACCCTCGGCCTCCATCACCTCCTCCTGAGCTCCACCCTCGACCTCCATCACCTTCTCCTGAGCTCCACCCTCGACTTCCATCACTTCCTCCTGAGATCCACCCCGACCTCCATCACCTCCTGCTGAGCTTCACCCCCCAGCCTCCATCACCTCCTCCTGAGCTACACCCTCGACCTCCATCACCTCCTCCTGAGCTTCACGCCCGACCTCCATCACCTCCTCCTGAGATCCACCCCCGACCTCCATCACCTCCTCCTGAGCTTTACCCCAGCCTCCATCACCTCCTCCTGAGCTCCACCCTCGGCCTCCATCACCTCCTCCTGACCTCCACCCTCGACCTCCATCACCTTCTCCTGAGATCCACCCTCGACTTCCATCACCTTCTCCTGAGCTTCACCCTCGACCTCCATCACTTCCTCCTGAGCTACACCCTCGACCTCCATCACCTCCTCCTGAGCTTCACGCCCGACCTCCATCACCTCCTCCTGAGATCCACCTCGACTCCATCACCTCCTCCTGAGCTTCACGCCCGACCTCCATCACCTCCTCCTTAGATCCACCCCCGACCTCCATCACCTCCTCCTGAGCTTTACCCCCAGCCTCCATCACCTCCTCCTGAGCCGCCACCCTCGGCCTCCATCACCTCCTCCTGAGCTCCACCCTCGACCTCCATCACCTTCTCCTGAGCTCACCCTCGACTTCCATCACCTCCTCCTGAGCTTCACCCCGACCTACATCACCTCCTCCTGAGATCCACCCCGACCTCCATCACCTCCTGCTGAGCTTCACCCCCAGCCTCCATCACCTCCTCCTGAGCTACACCCTCGACCTCCATCACCTCCTCCTGAGAGCTTCACGCCCGACCTCATCACCTCCTCCTGAGATCCACCCCCGACCTCCATCACCTCCTCCTGAGCTTTACCCCCAGCCTCCATCACCTCCTCCTGAGCTCCACCCTCGGCCTCCATCACCTCCTCCTGACCTCCACCCTCGACCTCCATCACCTTCTCCTGAGATCCACCCTCGACTTCCATCACCTTCTCCTGAGCTTCACCCTCGACCTCCATCACTTCCTCCTGAGCTACACCCTCGACCTCCATCACCTCCTCCTGAGCTTCACGCCCGACCTCCATCACCTCCTCCTGAGATCCACCCCTCGACCTCCATCACCCCCCTCCTCCTGAGCTTCACGCCCGACCTCCATCACCTCCTCCTTAGATCCACCCCCCGACCTCCATCACCTCCTCCTGAGCTTTACCCCCAGCCTCCATCACCTCCTCCTGAGCTACCCCCCCAGCCTCCATCACCTCCTCCTGAGCTACACCCCCGACCTCCATCACATCCTCCAGCATGTAGTGGTCTACACCATGTTGTGGTCTACACCATGTAGTGGTCTACACCATGTTGTGGTCTTCACCATGTAGTGGTCTACACCATGTAGTGGTCTACACCATGTTGTGGTCTACACCATATAGTGGTCTACACCATGTTGTGGTCTACACCATGTAGTGGTCTACACCATGTTGTGGTCTACACATATAGTGGTCTACACCATGTTGTGGACGATCAACTAGAGTATGTCTACTGTTTAACCAAACACAATGTAGTAAAGTCTACTACTATATGTCTACGTATCAGATCAGTCTGTTGAAAATCGTCTGCGGAGGAGGAGAAAGTTCTTCCTGCTACGTCACTTCCTGGTTCCTCTCAGCCTCCAGCAGACATGAGCTTGTCAACAGTAACAAAACTAGAGACTGTAAATTCCAGGGGGCGTCTGGTGAAGGCAAATACACCTTTGATTGTTATTTTTTAAGGGAAAAATGATTAAATGAACGTGCGAGATATGGTGTCATAAGCACTTTAAAGTGCAGTGATTTAAACAATTAAACTCCAATGTCTACAGCCTGATTATTAAAAACCCAGCAGGTTTAGAACGTTGTGCTGCTCAGACTTCGACAGCTTTCTCTCCTTCTGAAAAGGAGGCGCATTATGACAGATTATGTCTGGATTGTTTTTGTGCAACCCAGCCATGGGTAAATCACGTTTGTTTTTCGTTGAGTCGTTTCTGTCACGGCTGGGAGCCGGCGTGTGGAGTGTCCTGAACCCAGAAGCAGACCTCAAGCAGGAAGTTGTTTGCAAACTGTAAATGTTTATTGTGAAAACAGGGAAAGGGGAGCTGGAACGGTGACGGGACCCGGGGGAACTCTGGGGGGCCTCTTGGAACCGGGACTGGACCCGTGAGAATTTTCAGGGGGGGGCCTCTCGGGGATCTCGGGCATTGGGGGCCTGGGGAACTCGCGGGCTTCTTGGAAACGGGGACGGGGCCCGGGGGAATCTCAGGGGGGGCCTCTTGGAACCGGGACGGGACCCGGACGGGGAACTTCTGGGGACGGAGCCGGGACGGGACCCGGACGGGGAGCTTCTTGGAACCGGGAAGGGACCCGGACGGGGAACTTCTTGGAGCCGGTGTCGGAACAGGAACGGGAACCTGACCCACACTGACCCCCCCGGGGAGGACAACACCGACACACCGACGCACCTCCACACGGAGTGAAGACTAGCAATCCTCTGGCCCCGGACCCTCCTCCCTGCAGGGCTTAAGACTGCTTGACAATCAATTAGCTGATTGCCTGCAGGAGTGTCAGAGAGGATCCGGTGCTGGAGCGAGGTGTGTGAATCCTGACAGTTTCCACATGATGGGTGCAGAGTTTCTTTTCTCCCCCGTTTGTCCTTCAGCCACACAACCAAAACACACTCGCTGGTCATTTGCTACGATTGTCTGGTCAGGTGCAGGTGAAGCTTCTTTTCAGTCAGCATAGAACTGCAACGTACTGGATGTTCTATGTGTCACAGCTCTATGCTGACACAGCAAAGGTCTGCAACATGTAAGTTGTGTTCTACATATGATTCTAGAGCTCTCTGCTCCGTCAGATCGTCAACACGTTGTAATGCTTTACGACCTAATATCGCTATATCACACACCCCTAATTCTTTAAAGGCTCGTCCGTCATAACTTCAGGACTGTGACTGACAGTCGCCAAGAGCCGCAGATCGAATTAATTTCCGCTTGTGTAACTGGAAACTGGCCCGACTCGTTCTGAAGCGTCTCCACATGTTGAACAGCAGCAACACGCCCCGCCTGTCGCCGGAGTCCCTGGGAAGTCTGGACGGCCTTTCACCTGTGATACATGTTGATCACACGTTCACTGCTCAATACATTACATGTATTTAGCTTGATTTGCTGTGTTATGGCCCTAACGTTCAGTGTGTGTGTGTGTGTGTGTGTGTGTGTGTGTGTGTTAAAGCTCAATAAGTTAGAAGCTGCCAAAGTGGCACCTGCTGCAGACCTCTTGTGACCTTTGACCCTCATTGGGATCCAACACATGACCTCTGCTCCTCCTGTAGCACACCAACCTGACGCCCCATTTACACAACAACCTTTCATGTGACCCCTCACCCGTTAAAGAAGACGTGTGTTTACTCTGCGGTAACAGTCTAGGAGGGGCGAGTGGCCGTGAAAGAATCTCTCCAGCTTGAGAGCCGGTATCGACACTTTGCGGATGCGGTGCATCCACACACTGGTGCTGTGTAAAAAGTATCCGTTGTCATGGAAACAGGGCATTTTGGAGTTCGTCATATGTTCTATTAGGCCATATCTAATCACACATTTTTTCTCTGGAATATGGATCAAATGCATGGTATATCTGAATATGTTAATTATACAGTCTATTAAATCAATATATCACTTAAAGCCATAACTCTGGAACCGCTATAGATTTTCCAATGCACATGGTTGTGTTGACATATCTAATCAAATACGGATTAAGTATACAGCTCCTTATGACTATGATGCAATGCACAATACATAAATATAGTGACACTGTAATTTGAGTAGAATAATTGGAATATATCATGTCAAAGTTCAACCTTTGAAATTTGACCTTGATTTTAGGGCACTTCTGGGCGAGACATCGAGTTCATGTCAGTGGTACCTGGTGAGTCAGTCTCAGAATCTGTCCTCCATTTGTCTCAGCGTCATTTCTAGGCCTTTTAGGCCATATAAGTAAGAATAATAATAAAAATATAAGCAGCCCACTTTGAAACCATGTCAAATCAATGTAGGGAAATTCAACATTGAAAATGCAACATCTATACATCATTAATTCAACAACAGTTCTTCAATTGTTGAAATAGTAACTGTAATTAAGTATTGAAACGTCGCTTTTTCAACCTCAACCAAGAATAACCAATCTGACCAAAATCCAACGTTGAATCAATATTGCTATCTGGCTCACAGTCATTTTCACAACTCTTTTATTTCTTTTGTTCAAGGTGTTTTTTTATTTATTTGGGATAACACAAAAATTCTGACAGATTTTCCAACATTTTCTTTTTCTTCCCTATCTCTCAAACATATATATACACATGGGATAAACAAGATAAAATAAATAAGAATAAAATTAAATAAATAAAAAATACAATTAAATGAAACTACATTAGAGGTGTTTGCTGGGCGGAGCTTCTGACAATAACAGAGTGACATCACGAGTTGTGCACACGCCCAAGTTGTGTTTACATTATGGAGGATCAGAGTTTTGACCACGAAGAGGCTGAATTGAACCAGATTTCATCTTCATGGTCATTTCAAACCCAGTGATGGATGAAGAAGACACAGAAGGTGGTTCTGCCATCGGTGACCCCGTCTGGAACATGTTTGAGGAAGCAGAAGACGCTTCGTCCTCCATTCGTCCTCGTCTCCTCGCCTCAGCAGCCGCCACTTTTCACCTTTGAGGCTTTGAGGCTCCTGACTTTTGGCAGAACGACCGGCTTCCTGGATCCAACACGTCCAAGAGCTAGAAGACTGAATCACTGAAGAGGAGTCCACTTGATCGTCTACTAGCCGCCCGAGCTAGCGGCTAGCCGCTAGCTGCTCCCGCCGCCCGTGCTCCTTTTCTCCTCTCTGGTATCTTCCAGGCTCAATCTTTCGTCAAGGCTCATAAAACGCCGACTATAACTTCAAAACACTGTAAAAACTTGGATATTTAAGAGGAAACAAGCCGATATAAACACAACAGATGGAGATCTGCACAACTCTTGACGTCACGCCCACGAAGAAGGATTCCCCCGACTTCCTCGGCTGGAGATTCAACATTCAAATAACTTTGTTATGTGACAACAGTGGTGGAGCAGAGTCGGAGGAACCTTAGAAGTAGTACCACAACTATCAATTTTTGTAAAGTCGTGTTTTACATTTCACTAGGACTTTAAAAATTGAATCCAAAAGGGATGGGGGAGGAATAGAGGGGAAGCAGTCAGAATTGTGAGCAATGAAGCTTCTAATCTGAAGATTTCTATAAAAGAGACTTGGGTAGATTGAATTTCTGTACCAGTTGTTCAAAAGTGCCAAAGACATCGTCACAATAGAGATCACACATTGATGGAATTCCGTGTTTTGGCCAGATACAGAAAGCCTCATTTGTATATGATATAAAAAAAAACATGCATTGTTTCTCTGGAGGTCTATAAATGACCAGTGATTGAGTGGAAGGTGGCGTCTGAACTGCTGCCATATTTCGAGCGATGGAACGACACCAGGGTTTGAAGTGAAGCTGGAAGTCGTCTGTGACAGTGGAAGTCCAGCACACAGCAGGGACATTAGTCAAACAGCGACCCACGATGCATTACAATCATTCTCTTTCCAAAACAACATTGTTCTAATATGTGCGGCCCAGTAATAGAATTAAACATTTGGAAGTGAAACCTGTTTTACCAGATCACTGAAGTATACGTCGTTTCATTCGAGGGTCTTTTTGTTCCAAATAAAGGAAGAAATCTGACGATTCAATTTTTTAAAGAAACATTTAGTTAAAAAACTATTGGGAGACACTGAAAGAGGTATAGAAATTTGGGAAAGATGTTCATTTGACCAGTTTTTATTCTCCCACCCGGTGATAATGGTTGGCAGTTCCCATTTTTTGAAATCTTGTTTTATTTTGGAGAGTGGCAGGAGATAATTCGCTTCATACAGTTACAGCCCTCCCCTGACAACTCCTCATACCTACACCTCTGGCAACATATCTCTGTTCAGGGACACTGCAGAGATGAGAAACGGTTCCAGTGACGGATCCTGACGATTCACAAAACGCAACCTCTTCCAACTCCATCGCACCAGGAACCCTGAAGCCAGGCAGCAGGGTTTCACCTGCGCTTCAAAGACACAATTACTGAGCCAGAAACCTGTAAAATGAGCTTTAAAAAAGACCAACAACTTTTTACCGTGGCTGTTTTACATGTAAAATTTCCCCAAGGGGATTAATAAAATATACTTTCTTTCTAAACAGCTTTTCCATTCTGGTGGGATTGTTTGGTAAATGTGTAGTAGTTGTGCTGAATAGCTGAAACCTGATTCATAAAGTGCATGAGTGAATAAAAATAAAAGGAACCTTCATGGCAGCACACAAGTTCATTTTTGGTTTTGAATTCAAGTTGGCCAAATTATGACATAAATAGTTAGATTGATTTAGAGAATCTACTGTAATAATGAACACCAGAGAGTTTTACAGCAGCTTTCATGCAGGTTAGAGAATTTAAAAATAACATCCTCTATGCTCTGTGTTTCTCAAAATCTGTCAGTGCTGCCAAACAGCGACATGCACATGGAAGTAGAGCAAATTTCCAAGTGGTAAAGTCCCATGAGCAAGTCAGAAGGCACTGGATTACACACTCATTGTTACTCACATTATGCTCAATGGTCTGAAACAAAAGATCCGTCCCCTGTGGATCCAGGAAGGGATTCGTTTTCTCACAAGCTAAACATGCAATTAGTTCAATAGCCTCAATTTGACATGGAAGCTAATTGATTTTCTCAATGTGATCCATTCTTCTGGTAGTTCAGCTTGAGAGACAGCGATGAAGTTAAAAGGTCTCTGCGCTATATTCTGGTTCATCCTGTACAACTTGGGCTATTCTGTAGGGAAAAAACATCGTCTTTGAAATGTATAGCGTGTATTCAGATCCTTTAGACGCCTTTAATCACAACCTTCAACAACTCTCACATTTTAAAGTCTGCTGAAGTTGGAGGCTCTTTGCTCCCTGCAGTACTCTGGAAGTTAGCATTTAGCATTTAGCATTGTCTCTGCACCAGACAATCGGACTGAACATCTTCCTGAAGCCTTTAAAGCTTCAATAAGTGGAATGAAGCAGATCTTTGAGCTCATTGTGGTGATGAACTGTTTTGTTCTCAGACCTTCACTATGTCAAACTAGCCTGAGCATCACCAGCGAGCTCCTAGCTACATGGTTGTGCAGGTTAATATCTGAAGTGTTGGAATCATGTGGTTGGTGCAGGTGAAATGTTGACTTCATGTGGTTAATGTAGGTTAAATGTTGACTTCATGTGGTTAATGCAGGTTAAATGTTGACTTCATGTGGTTAATGTAGGTTAAATGTTGACTTCATGTGGTTAATGTAGGTTAAATGTTGACTTCATGTGGTTAATGCAGGTTAAATGTTGACTTCATGTGGTTAATGTAGGTTAAATGTTGACTTCATGTGGTTAATGTAGGTTAAATGTTGACTTCATGTGGTTAATGTAGGTTAAATGTTGACTTCATGTGGTTAATGCAGGTTAAATGTTGACTTCATGTTGTTAATGTAGGTTAAATGTTGACTTCATGTTGTTAATGTAGGTTAAATGTTGACTTCATGTGGTTAATGTAGGTTAAATGTTGACTTCATGTTGTTAATGCAGGTTAAATGTTGACTTCATGTTGTTAATGTAGGTTAAATGTTGACTTCATGTGGTTAATGTAGGTTAAATGTTGACTTCATGTGGTTAATGTAGGTTAAATGTTGACTTCATGTGGTTAATGTAGGTTAAATGTTGACTTCATGTGGTTAATGTAGGTTAAATGTTGACTTCATGTGGTTAATGCAGGTTAAATGTTGACTTCATGTTGTTAATGTAGGTTAAATGTTGACTTCATGTGGTTAATGTAGGTTAAATGTTGACTTCATGTTGTTAATGTAGGTTAAATGTTGACTTCATGTTGTTAATGTAGGTTAAATGTTGACTTCATGTGGTTAATGTAGGTTAAATGTTGACTTCATGTTGTTAATGTAGGTTAAATGTTGACTTCATGTGGTTAATGTAGGTTAAATGTTGACTTCATGTTGTTAATGTAGGTTAAATGTTGACTTCATGTGGTTAATGTAGGTTAAATGTTGACTTCATGTTGTTAATGTAGGTTAAATGTTGACTTCATGTTGTTAATGTAGGTTAAATGTTGACTTCATGGGGTTAATGTAGGTTAAATGTTGACTTCATGTGGTTAATGTAGGTTAAATGTTGACTTCATGTTGTTAATGTAGGTTAAATGTTGACTTCATGTTGTTAATGCAGGTTAAATGTTGACTTCATGTGGTTAATGTAGGTTAAATGTTGACTTCATGTGGTTAATGCAGGTTAAATGTTGACTTCATGTGGTTAATGCAGGTTAAATGTTGACTTCATGTTGTTGATGCAGGTTAAATGTTGACTTCATGTTGTTGATGCAGGTTAAATGTTGACTTCATGTGGTTAATGTAGGTTAAATGTTGACTTCATGTGGTTAATGTAGGTTAAATGTTGACTTCATGTGGTTAATGCAGGTTAAATGTTGACTTCATGTTGTTGATGCAGGTTAAATGTTGACTTCATGTGGTTAATGTAGGTTAAATGTTGACTTCATGTGGTTAATGTAGGTTAAATGTTGACTTCATGTGGTTAATGTAGGTTAAATGTTGACTTCATGTGGTTAATGCAGGTTAAATGTTGACTTCATGTTGTTGATGCAGGTTAAATGTTGACTTCATGTTGTTAATGCAGGTTAAATGTTGACTTCATGTTGTTAATGCAGGTTAATGTAGGTTAAATGTTGACTTCATGTTGTTAATGTAGGTTAAATGTTGACTTCATGTTTTTAATGTAGGTTAAATGTTGACTTCATGTGGTTAATGTAGGTTAAATGTTGACTTCATGTGGTTAATGTAGGTTAAATGTTGACTTCATGTTGTTAATGTAGGTTAAATGTTGACTTCATGTTGTTAATGCAGGTTAAATGTTGACTTCATGTGGTTAATGTAGGTTAAATGTTGACTTCATGTGGTTAATGCAGGTTAAATGTTGACTTCATGTGGTTAATGCAGGTTAAATGTTGACTTCATGTTGTTGATGCAGGTTAAATGTTGACTTCATGTTGTTGATGCAGGTTAAATGTTGACTTCATGTGGTTAATGTAGGTTAAATGTTGACTTCATGTTGTTAATGCAGGTTAAATGTTGACTTCATGTGGTTAATGTAGGTTAAATGTTGACTTCATGTGGTTGATGTAGGTTAAATGTTGACTTCATGTTGTTAATGTAGGTTAAATGTTGACTTCATGTTGTTAATGTAGGTTAAATGTTGACTTCATGTGGTTAATGCAGGTTAAATGTTGACTTCATGTTGTTAATGTAGGTTAAATGTTGACTTCATGTGGTTAATGCAGGTTAAATGTTGACTTCATGTGGTTAATGCAGGTTAAATGTTGACTTCATGTGGTTAATGTAGGTTAAATGTTGACTTCATGTGGTTAATGCAGGTTAAATGTTGACTTCATGTGGTTAATGTAGGTTAAATGTTGACTTCATGTTGTTAATGTAGGTTAAATGTTGACTTCATGTGGTTAATGTAGGTTAAATGTTGACTTCATGTTGTTAATGTAGGTTAAATGTTGACTTCATGTTGTTAATGTAGGTTAAATGTTGACTTCATGTTGTTAATGTAGGTTAAATGTTGACTTCATGTGGTTAATGTAGGTTAAATGTTGACTTCATGTTGTTAATGTAGGTTAAATGTTGACTTCATGTGGTTAATGTAGGTTAAATGTTGACTTCATGTGGTTAATGCAGGTTAAATGTTGACTTCATGTGGTTAATGCAGGTTAAATGTTGACTTCATGTGGTTAATGTAGGTTAAATGTTGACTTCATGTGGTTAATGTAGGTTAAATGTTGACTTCATGTGGTTAATGTAGGTTAAATGTTGACTTCATGTGGTTAATGTAGGTTAAATGTTGACTTCATGTTGTTGATGCAGGTTAAATGTTGACTTCATGTGGTTAATGCAGGTTAAATGTTGACTTCATGTTGTTAATGCAGGTTAAATGTTGACTTCATGTTGTTGATGCAGGTTAAATGTTGACTTCATGTTGTTAATGCAGGTTAATGCAGGTTAAATGTTGACTTCATGTGGTTAATGCAGGTTAAATGTTGACTTCATGTGGTTGATGCAGGTTAAATGTTGACTTCATGTGGTTAATGCAGGTTAAATGTTGACTTCATGTGGTTAATGCAGGTTAAATGTTGACTTCATGTGGTTAATGCAGGTTAAATGTTGACTTCATGTTGTTAATGCAGGTTAAATGTTGACTTCATGTTGTTAATGCAGGTTAAATGTTGACTTCATGTTGTTAATGCAGGTTAATGCAGGTTAAATGTTGACTTCATGTGGTTAATGCAGGTTAAATGTTGACTTCATGTGGTTGATGCAGGTTAAATGTTGACTTCATGTGGTTAATGCAGGTTAAATGTTGACTTCATGTGGTTAATGCAGGTTAAATGTTGACTTCATGTGGTTAATGCAGGTTAAATGTTGACTTCATGTTGTTAATGCAGGTTAAATGTTGACTTCATGTGGTTAATGCAGGTTAATGCAGGTTAAATGTTGACTTCATGTTGTTAATGCAGGTTAATGCAGGTTAAATGTTGACTTCATGTTGTTAATGCAGGTTAATGCAGGTTAAATGTTGACTTCATGTGGTTGATGCAGGTTAAATGTTGACTTCATGTTGTTAATGCAGGTTAAATGTTGACTTCATGTGGTTAATGCAGGTTAAATGTTGACTTCATGTGGTTAATGCAGGTTAAATGTTGACTTCATGTTGTTAATGCAGGTTAAATGTTGACTTCATGTTGTTAATGCAGGTTAATGCAGGTTAAATGTTGACTTCATGTGGTTAATGTAGGTTAAATGTTGACTTCATGTGGTTAATGCAGGTTAATGCAGGTTAAATGTTGACTTCATGTGGTTGATGCAGGTTAAATGTTGACTTCATGTTGTTAATGTAGGTTAAATGTTGACTTCATGTGGTTAATGCAGGTTAAATGTTGACTTCATGTGGTTAATGTAGGTTAAATGTTGACTTCATGTTGTTAATGTAGGTTAAATGTTGACTTCATGTTGTTAATGTAGGTTAAATGTTGACTTCATGTTGTTAATGTAGGTTAAATGTTGACTTCATGTGGTTAATGTAGGTTAAATGTTGACTTCATGTGGTTGATGCAGGTTAAATGTTGACTTCATGTGGTTAATGCAGGTTAAATGTTGACTTCATGTTGTTAATGTAGGTTAAATGTTGACTTCATGTGGTTAATGCAGGTTAAATGTTGACTTCATGTGGTTAATGCAGGTTAAATGTTGACTTCATGTGGTTGATGTAGGTTAAATGTTGACTTCATGTGGTTAATGCAGGTTAAATGTTGACTTCATGTGGTTGATGTAGGTTAAATGTTGACTTCATGTGGTTAATGCAGGTTAAATGTTGACTTCATGTTGTTAATGCAGGTTAAATGTTGACTTCATGTGGTTAATGCAGGTTAAATGTTGACTTCATGTGGTTAATGCAGGTTAAATGTTGACTTCATGTGGTTAATGTAGGTTAAATGTTGACTTCATGTGGTTAATGTAGGTTAAATGTTGACTTCATGTTGTTAATGCAGGTTAAATGTTGACTTCATGTGGTTAATGCAGGTTAAATGTTGACTTCATGTGGTTAATGCAGGTTAAATGTTGACTTCATGTGGTTAATGTAGGTTAAATGTTGACTTCATGTGGTTAATGCAGGTTAAATGTTGACTTCATGTTGTTAATGTAGGTTAAATGTTGACTTCATGTGGTTAATGTAGGTTAAATGTTGACTTCATGTGGTTAATGCAGGTTAAATGTTGACTTCATGTGGTTGATGTAGGTTAAATGTTGACTTCATGTGGTTAATGCAGGTTAAATGTTGACTTCATGTGGTTGATGTAGGTTAAATGTTGACTTCATGTGGTTAATGCAGGTTAAATGTTGACTTCATGTTGTTAATGCAGGTTAAATGTTGACTTCATGTGGTTAATGCAGGTTAAATGTTGACTTCATGTGGTTAATGCAGGTTAAATGTTGACTTCATGTGGTTAATGTAGGTTAAATGTTGACTTCATGTGGTTAATGTAGGTTAAATGTTGACTTCATGTGGTTAATGTAGGTTAAATGTTGACTTCATGTGGTTAATGTAGGTTAAATGTTGACTTCATGTGGTTAATGTAGGTTAAATGTTGACTTCATGTGGTTAATGTAGGTTAAATGTTGACTTCATGTTGTTGATGCAGGTTAAATGTTGACTTCATGTGGTTAATGTAGGTTAAATGTTGACTTCATGTTGTTAATGTAGGTTAAATGTTGACTTCATGTGGTTAATGCAGGTTAAATGTTGACTTCATGTTGTTAATGCAGGTTAAATGTTGACTTCATGTTGTTAATGCAGGTTAAATGTTGACTTCATGTTGTTAATGCAGGTTAATGCAGGTTAAATGTTGACTTCATGTGGTTAATGTAGGTTAAATGTTGACTTCATGTTGTTAATGCAGGTTAATGCAGGTTAAATGTTGACTTCATGTGGTTAATGTAGGTTAAATGTTGACTTCATGTGGTTAATGTAGGTTAAATGTTGACTTCATGTGGTTGATGCAGGTTAAATGTTGACTTCATGTTGTTAATGCAGGTTAAATGTTGACTTCATGTTGTTAATGCAGGTTAAATGTTGACTTCATGTTGTTAATGCAGGTTAATGCAGGTTAAATGTTGACTTCATGTGGTTAATGTAGGTTAAATGTTGACTTCATGTGGTTAATGCAGGTTAAATGTTGACTTCATGTGGTTGATGCAGGTTAAATGTTGACTTCATGTGGTTAATGTAGGTTAAATGTTGACTTCATGTGGTTAATGCAGGTTAAATGTTGACTTCATGTGGTTAATGCAGGTTAAATGTTGACTTCATGTGGTTAATGTAGGTTAAATGTTGACTTCATGTTGTTAATGTAGGTTAAATGTTGACTTCATGTTGTTAATGCAGGTTAAATGTTGACTTCATGTGGTTAATGCAGGTTAAATGTTGACTTCATGTGGTTAATGCAGGTTAAATGTTGACTTCATGTGGTTGATGCAGGTTAAATGTTGACTTCATGTGGTTAATGCAGGTTAAATGTTGACTTCATGTGGTTAATGTAGGTTAAATGTTGACTTCATGTTGTTAATGTAGGTTAAATGTTGACTTCATGTTGTTAATGTAGGTTAAATGTTGACTTCATGTGGTTAATGCAGGTTAAATGTTGACTTCATGTGGTTAATGCAGGTTAAATGTTGACTTCATGTGGTTAATGTAGGTTAAATGTTGACTTCATGTTGTTAATGTAGGTTAAATGTTGACTTCATGTTGTTAATGTAGGTTAAATGTTGACTTCATGTGGTTAATGCAGGTTAAATGTTGACTTCATGTGGTTAATGCAGGTTAAATGTTGACTTCATGTGGTTAATGCAGGTTAAATGTTGACTTCATGTGGTTAATGTAGGTTAAATGTTGACTTCATGTTGTTAATGTAGGTTAAATGTTGACTTCATGTTGTTAATGTAGGTTAAATGTTGACTTCATGTTGTTAATGTAGGTTAAATGTTGACTTCATGTGGTTAATGTAGGTTAAATGTTGACTTCATGTGGTTAATGTAGGTTAAATGTTGACTTCATGTTGTTAATGCAGGTTAAATGTTGACTTCATGTGGTTAATGTAGGTTAAATGTTGACTTCATGTGGTTAATGCAGGTTAAATGTTGACTTCATGTGGTTAATGCAGGTTAAATGTTGACTTCATGTTGTTAATGTAGGTTAAATGTTGACTTCATGTGGTTAATGCAGGTTAAATGTTGACTTCATGTGGTTGATGCAGGTTAAATGTTGACTTCATGTTGTTAATGTAGGTTAAATGTTGACTTCATGTGGTTAATGCAGGTTAAATGTTGACTTCATGTGGTTAATGTAGGTTAAATGTTGACTTCATGTGGTTAATGCAGGTTAAATGTTGACTTCATGTTGTTAATGTAGGTTAAATGTTGACTTCATGTTGTTAATGCAGGTTAAATGTTGACTTCATGTGGTTAATGTAGGTTAAATGTTGACTTCATGTGGTTAATGCAGGTTAAATGTTGACTTCATGTTGTTAATGTAGGTTAAATGTTGACTTCATGTGGTTAATGTAGGTTAAATGTTGACTTCATGTGGTTAATGCAGGTTAAATGTTGACTTCATGTGGTTGATGTAGGTTAAATGTTGACTTCATGTGGTTAATGCAGGTTAAATGTTGACTTCATGTGGTTAATGTAGGTTAAATGTTGACTTCATGTGGTTAATGTAGGTTAAATGTTGACTTCATGTGGTTGATGCAGGTTAAATGTTGACTTCATGTTGTTAATGCAGGTTAAATGTTGACTTCATGTGGTTAATGTAGGTTAAATGTTGACTTCATGTGGTTAATGTAGGTTAAATGTTGACTTCATGTGGTTGATGCAGGTTAAATGTTGACTTCATGTGGTTAATGTAGGTTAAATGTTGACTTCATGTGGTTAATGCAGGTTAAATGTTGACTTCATGTTGTTAATGTAGGTTAAATGTTGACTTCATGTGGTTGATGCAGGTTAAATGTTGACTTCATGTGGTTAATGTAGGTTAAATGTTGACTTCATGTTGTTAATGTAGGTTAAATGTTGACTTCATGTTGTTAATGCAGGTTAAATGTTGACTTCATGTTGTTAATGTAGGTTAAATGTTGACTTCATGTGGTTAATGCAGGTTAAATGTTGACTTCATGTGGTTAATGTAGGTTAAATGTTGACTTCATGTGGTTGATGCAGGTTAAATGTTGACTTCATGTGGTTAATGCAGGTTAAATGTTGACTTCATGTGGTTAATGCAGGTTAAATGTTGACTTCATGTGGTTGATGCAGGTTAAATGTTGACTTCATGTGGTTAATGTAGGTTAAATGTTGACTTCATGTTGTTAATGTAGGTTAAATGTTGACTTCATGTGGTTCATGCAGGTTAAATGTTGACTTCATGTGGTTGATGCAGGTTAAATGTTGACTTCATGTGGTTAATGTAGGTTAAATGTTGACTTCATGTGGTTAATGTAGGTTAAATGTTGACTTCATGTGGTTAATGCAGGTTAAATGTTGACTTCATGTGGTTAATGTAGGTTAAATGTTGACTTCATGTTGTTAATGTAGGTTAAATGTTGACTTCATGTTGTTAATGCAGGTTAAATGTTGACTTCATGTTGTTAATGTAGGTTAAATGTTGACTTCATGTGGTTAATGCAGGTTAAATGTTGACTTCATGTGGTTGATGCAGGTTAAATGTTGACTTCATGTGGTTAATGTAGGTTAAATGTTGACTTCATGTGGTTAATGTAGGTTAAATGTTGACTTCATGTTGTTAATGTAGGTTAAATGTTGACTTCATGTTGTTAATGCAGGTTAAATGTTGACTTCATGTGGTTAATGTAGGTTAAATGTTGACTTCATGTGGTTAATGTAGGTTAAATGTTGACTTCATGTTGTTAATGTAGGTTAAATGTTGACTTCATGTGGTTAATGTAGGTTAAATGTTGACTTCATGTTGTTAATGTAGGTTAAATGTTGACTTCATGTTGTTAATGCAGGTTAAATGTTGACTTCATGTTGTTAATGTAGGTTAAATGTTGACTTCATGTGGTTAATGCAGGTTAAATGTTGACTTCATGTGGTTGATGCAGGTTAAATGTTGACTTCATGTGGTTAATGTAGGTTAAATGTTGACTTCATGTGGTTAATGTAGGTTAAATGTTGACTTCATGTTGTTAATGTAGGTTAAATGTTGACTTCATGTTGTTAATGCAGGTTAAATGTTGACTTCATGTGGTTAATGTAGGTTAAATGTTGACTTCATGTGGTTAATGTAGGTTAAATGTTGACTTCATGTTGTTAATGTAGGTTAAATGTTGACTTCATGTGGTTAATGTAGGTTAAATGTTGACTTCATGTTGTTAATGCAGGTTAAATGTTGACTTCATGTGGTTAATGTAGGTTAAATGTTGACTTCATGTGGTTAATGTAGGTTAAATGTTGACTTCATGTTGTTAATGTAGGTTAAATGTTGACTTCATGTGGTTGATGCAGGTTAAATGTTGACTTCATGTGGTTAATGCAGGTTAAATGTTGACTTCATGTGGTTAATGTAGGTTAAATGTTGACTTTATGTTGTTAATGTAGGTTAAATGTTGACTTCATGTGGTTAATGCAGGTTAAATGTTGACTTCATGTTGTTAATGTAGGTTAAATGTTGACTTCATGTTGTTAATGTAGGTTCAATGTTGACTTCATGTTGTTAATGCAGGTTAAATGTTGACTTCATGTTGTTAATGTAGGTTCAATGTTGACTTCATGTTGTTAATGTAGGTTAAATGTTGACTTCATGTGGTTAATGCAGGTTAAATGTTGACTTCATGTGGTTAATGCAGGTTAAATGTTGACTTCATGTGGTTAATGCAGGTTAAATGTTGACTTCATGTGGTTAATGCAGGTTAAATGTTGACTTCATGTGGTTGATGTAGGTTAAATGTTGACTTCATGTGGTTAATGCAGGTTAAATGTTGACTTCATGTGGTTAATGTAGGTTAAATGTTGACTTCATGTTGTTAATGCAGGTTAAATGTTGACTTCATGTGGTTAATGTAGGTTAAATGTTGACTTCATGTTGTTAATGCAGGTTAAATGTTGACTTCATGTGGTTAATGCAGGTTAAATGTTGACTTCATGTTGTTAATGCAGGTTAAATGTTGACTTCATGTTGTTAATGCAGGTTAAATGTTGACTTCATGTGGTTAATGTAGGTTAAATGTTGACTTCATGTGGTTAATGTAGGTTAAATGTTGACTTCATGTTGTTAATGTAGGTTAAATGTTGACTTCATGTTGTTAATGTAGGTTAAATGTTGACTTCATGTGGTTAATGTAGGTTAAATGTTGACTTCATGTTGTTAATGTAGGTTAAATGTTGACTTCATGTGGTTAATGTAGGTTAAATGTTGACTTCATGTTGTTAATGTAGGTTAAATGTTGACTTCATGTGGTTAATGTAGGTTAAATGTTGACTTCATGTGGTTAATGTAGGTTAAATGTTGACTTCATGTGGTTAATGTAGGTTAAATGTTGACTTCATGTGGTTAATGCAGGTTAAATGTTGACTTCATGTGGTTAATGCAGGTTAAATGTTGACTTCATGTTGTTGATGCAGGTTAATGTAGGTTAAATGTTGACTTCATGTGGTTAATGTAGGTTAAATGTTGACTTCATGTGGTTAATGCAGGTTAAATGTTGACTTCATGTGGTTAATGTAGGTTAAATGTTGACTTCATGTTGTTAATGTAGGTTAAATGTTGACTTCATGTGGTTAATGTAGGTTAAATGTTGACTTCATGTTGTTAATGTAGGTTAAATGTTGACTTCATGTGGTTAATGCAGGTTAAATGTTGACTTCATGTGGTTAATGCAGGTTAAATGTTGACTTCATGTGGTTAATGTAGGTTAAATGTTGACTTCATGTGGTTAATGCAGGTTAAATGTTGACTTCATGTGGTTAATGTAGGTTAAATGTTGACTTCATGTGGTTAATGTAGGTTAAATGTTGACTTCATGTGGTTAATGTAGGTTAAATGTTGACTTCATGTTGTTGATGCAGGTTAAATGTTGACTTCATGTGGTTAATGTAGGTTAAATGTTGACTTCATGTTGTTGATGCAGGTTAAATGTTGACTTCATGTGGTTAATGCAGGTTAAATGTTGACTTCATGTTGTTAATGCAGGTTAAATGTTGACTTCATGTTGTTGATGCAGGTTAAATGTTGACTTCATGTTGTTAATGCAGGTTAATGCAGGTTAAATGTTGACTTCATGTGGTTAATGCAGGTTAAATGTTGACTTCATGTGGTTAATGCAGGTTAAATGTTGACTTCATGTGGTTAATGCAGGTTAAATGTTGACTTCATGTTGTTAATGCAGGTTAAATGTTGACTTCATGTTGTTAATGCAGGTTAATGCAGGTTAAATGTTGACTTCATGTGGTTAATGCAGGTTAAATGTTGACTTCATGTGGTTGATGCAGGTTAAATGTTGACTTCATGTTGTTAATGCAGGTTAAATGTTGACTTCATGTGGTTAATGCAGGTTAAATGTTGACTTCATGTGGTTAATGCAGGTTAAATGTTGACTTCATGTGGTTGATGCAGGTTAAATGTTGACTTCATGTTGTTAATGCAGGTTAAATGTTGACTTCATGTTGTTAATGCAGGTTAAATGTTGACTTCATGTTGTTAATGCAGGTTAATGCAGGTTAAATGTTGACTTCATGTGGTTAATGTAGGTTAAATGTTGACTTCATGTGGTTAATGCAGGTTAATGCAGGTTAAATGTTGACTTCATGTGGTTGATGCAGGTTAAATGTTGACTTCATGTTGTTAATGTAGGTTAAATGTTGACTTCATGTGGTTAATGCAGGTTAAATGTTGACTTCATGTGGTTAATGTAGGTTAAATGTTGACTTCATGTTGTTAATGTAGGTTAAATGTTGACTTCATGTTGTTAATGTAGGTTAAATGTTGACTTCATGTGGTTAATGCAGGTTAAATGTTGACTTCATGTGGTTAATGCAGGTTAAATGTTGACTTCATGTTGTTAATGTAGGTTAAATGTTGACTTCATGTGGTTAATGCAGGTTAAATGTTGACTTCATGTGGTTGATGCAGGTTAAATGTTGACTTCATGTTGTTAATGTAGGTTAAATGTTGACTTCATGTGGTTAATGCAGGTTAAATGTTGACTTCATGTGGTTGATGCAGGTTAAATGTTGACTTCATGTGGTTAATGCAGGTTAAATGTTGACTTCATGTTGTTAATGTAGGTTAAATGTTGACTTCATGTGGTTAATGTAGGTTAAATGTTGACTTCATGTGGTTAATGCAGGTTAAATGTTGACTTCATGTGGTTGATGTAGGTTAAATGTTGACTTCATGTGGTTAATGCAGGTTAAATGTTGACTTCATGTGGTTAATGTAGGTTAAATGTTGACTTCATGTGGTTAATGTAGGTTAAATGTTGACTTCATGTGGTTGATGCAGGTTAAATGTTGACTTCATGTTGTTAATGCAGGTTAAATGTTGACTTCATGTGGTTAATGTAGGTTAAATGTTGACTTCATGTGGTTAATGTAGGTTAAATGTTGACTTCATGTGGTTGATGCAGGTTAAATGTTGACTTCATGTGGTTAATGTAGGTTAAATGTTGACTTCATGTGGTTAATGCAGGTTAAATGTTGACTTCATGTGGTTAATGCAGGTTAAATGTTGACTTCATGTTGTTAATGTAGGTTAAATGTTGACTTCATGTGGTTGATGCAGGTTAAATGTTGACTTCATGTGGTTAATGTAGGTTAAATGTTGACTTCATGTGGTTAATGCAGGTTAAATGTTGACTTCATGTGGTTAATGTAGGTTAAATGTTGACTTCATGTGGTTGATGTAGGTTAAATGTTGACTTCATGTGGTTAATGCAGGTTAAATGTTGACTTCATGTGGTTAATGTAGGTTAAATGTTGACTTCATGTTGTTAATGTAGGTTAAATGTTGACTTCATGTTGTTAATGCAGGTTAAATGTTGACTTCATGTTGTTAATGCAGGTTAAATGTTGACTTCATGTTGTTAATGTAGGTTAAATGTTGACTTCATGTGGTTAATGCAGGTTAAATGTTGACTTCATGTGGTTGATGCAGGTTAAATGTTGACTTCATGTTGTTAATGCAGGTTAAATGTTGACTTCATGTTGTTAATGTAGGTTAAATGTTGACTTCATGTTGTTAATGTAGGTTAAATGTTGACTTCATGTTGTTAATGCAGGTTAAATGTTGACTTCATGTTGTTAATGCAGGTTAAATGTTGACTTCATGTTGTTAATGTAGGTTAAATGTTGACTTCATGTGGTTAATGCAGGTTAAATGTTGACTTCATGTGGTTAATGTAGGTTAAATGTTGACTTCATGTTGTTAATGTAGGTTAAATGTTGACTTCATGTTGTTAATGTAGGTTAAATGTTGACTTCATGTGGTTAATGCAGGTTAAATGTTGACTTCATGTGGTTAATGTAGGTTAAATGTTGACTTCATGTTGTTAATGTAGGTTAAATGTTGACTTCATGTGGTTGATGCAGGTTAAATGTTGACTTCATGTGGTTAATGCAGGTTAAATGTTGACTTCATGTGGTTAATGTAGGTTAAATGTTGACTTTATGTTGTTAATGTAGGTTAAATGTTGACTTCATGTGGTTAATGCAGGTTAAATGTTGACTTCATGTTGTTAATGTAGGTTAAATGTTGACTTCATGTTGTTAATGTAGGTTCAATGTTGACTTCATGTTGTTAATGCAGGTTAAATGTTGACTTCATGTTGTTAATGTAGGTTCAATGTTGACTTCATGTTGTTAATGTAGGTTAAATGTTGACTTCATGTGGTTAATGCAGGTTAAATGTTGACTTCATGTGGTTAATGCAGGTTAAATGTTGACTTCATGTGGTTAATGCAGGTTAAATGTTGACTTCATGTGGTTAATGCAGGTTAAATGTTGACTTCATGTGGTTGATGCAGGTTAAATGTTGACTTCATGTTGTTAATGTAGGTTCAATGTTGACTTCATGTTGTTAATGTAGGTTAAATGTTGACTTCATGTTGTTAATGTAGGTTCAATGTTGACTTCATGTTGTTAATGTAGGTTAAATGTTGACTTCATGTGGTTAATGTAGGTTCAATGTTGACTTCATGTTGTTAATGTAGGTTAAATGTTGACTTCATGTTGTTAATGTAGGTTCAATGTTGACTTCATGTTGTTAATGTAGGTTAAATGTTGACTTCATGTGGTTAATGCAGGTTAAATGTTGACTTCATGTGGTTAATGCAGGTTAAATGTTGACTTCATGTTGTTAATGCAGGTTAAATGTTGACTTCATGTGGTTAATGTAGGTTAAATGTTGACTTCATGTTGTTAATGTAGGTTAAATGTTGACTTCATGTTGTTAATGCAGGTTAAATGTTGACTTCATGTTGTTAATGTAGGTTAAATGTTGACTTCATGTTGTTAATGTAGGTTAAATGTTGACTTCATGTTGTTAATGTAGGTTAAATGTTGACTTCATGTTGTTAATGCAGGTTAAATGTTGACTTCATGTTGTTAATGTAGGTTAAATGTTGACTTCATGTGGTTAATGCAGGTTAAATGTTGACTTCATGTTGTTAATGTAGGTTAAATGTTGACTTCATGTGGTTAATGCAGGTTAAATGTTGACTTCATGTGGTTAATGCAGGTTAAATGTTGACTTCATGTGGTTAATGCAGGTTAAATGTTGACTTCATGTGGTTAATGCAGGTTAAATGTTGACTTCATGTTGTTAATGTAGGTTAAATGTTGACTTCATGTGGTTAATGCAGGTTAAATGTTGACTTCATGTTGTTAATGTAGGTTAAATGTTGACTTCATGTGGTTAATGTAGGTTAAATGTTGACTTCATGTTGTTAATGTAGGTTAAATGTTGACTTTATGTTGTTAATGTAGGTTCAATGTTGACTTCATGTTGTTAATGTAGGTTAAATGTTGACTTCATGTGGTTAATGCAGGTTAAATGTTGACTTCATGTTGTTAATGTAGGTTAAATGTTGACTTCATGTTGTTAATGCAGGTTAAATGTTGACTTCATGTGGTTAATGCAGGTTAAATGTTGACTTCATGTGGTTAATGTAGGTTAAATGTTGACTTCATGTTGTTAATGTAGGTTAAATGTTGACTTCATGTTGTTAATGCAGGTTAAATGTTGACTTCATGTTGTTAATGTAGGTTAAATGTTGACTTCATGTTGTTAATGTAGGTTAAATGTTGACTTCATGTTGTTAATGTAGGTTAAATGTTGACTTCATGTTGTTAATGTAGGTTAAATGTTGACTTCATGTGGTTAATGTAGGTTAAATGTTGACTTCATGTTGTTAATGTAGGTTAAATGTTGACTTCATGTGGTTAATGTAGGTTAAATGTTGACTTCATGTTGTTAATGTAGGTTAAATGTTGACTTCATGTGGTTAATGTAGGTTAAATGTTGACTTCATGTGGTTAATGCAGGTTAAATGTTGACTTCATGTGGTTGATGTAGGTTAAATGTTGACTTCATGTGGTTAATGCAGGTTAAATGTTGACTTCATGTGGTTAATGTAGGTTAAATGTTGACTTCATGTGGTTAATGTAGGTTAAATGTTGACTTCATGTGGTTGATGCAGGTTAAATGTTGACTTCATGTGGTTAATGTAGGTTAAATGTTGACTTCATGTGGTTAATGTAGGTTAAATGTTGACTTCATGTGGTTAATGCAGGTTAAATGTTGACTTCATGTGGTTAATGCAGGTTAAATGTTGACTTCATGTTGTTAATGTAGGTTAAATGTTGACTTCATGTGGTTGATGCAGGTTAAATGTTGACTTCATGTGGTTAATGTAGGTTAAATGTTGACTTCATGTGGTTAATGCAGGTTAAATGTTGACTTCATGTTGTTAATGTAGGTTAAATGTTGACTTCATGTTGTTAATGCAGGTTAAATGTTGACTTCATGTTGTTAATGCAGGTTAAATGTTGACTTCATGTTGTTAATGTAGGTTAAATGTTGACTTCATGTGGTTAATGCAGGTTAAATGTTGACTTCATGTGGTTGATGCAGGTTAAATGTTGACTTCATGTTGTTAATGCAGGTTAAATGTTGACTTCATGTTGTTAATGTAGGTTAAATGTTGACTTCATGTTGTTAATGTAGGTTAAATGTTGACTTCATGTTGTTAATGCAGGTTAAATGTTGACTTCATGTTGTTAATGCAGGTTAAATGTTGACTTCATGTTGTTAATGTAGGTTAAATGTTGACTTCATGTGGTTAATGCAGGTTAAATGTTGACTTCATGTTGTTAATGTAGGTTAAATGTTGACTTCATGTGGTTAATGCAGGTTAAATGTTGACTTCATGTTGTTAATGTAGGTTAAATGTTGACTTCATGTGGTTAATGCAGGTTAAATGTTGACTTCATGTGGTTAATGTAGGTTAAATGTTGACTTCATGTTGTTAATGTAGGTTAAATGTTGACTTCATGTGGTTGATGCAGGTTAAATGTTGACTTCATGTGGTTAATGCAGGTTAAATGTTGACTTCATGTGGTTAATGTAGGTTAAATGTTGACTTTATGTTGTTAATGTAGGTTAAATGTTGACTTCATGTGGTTAATGTAGGTTAAATGTTGACTTCATGTGGTTAATGCAGGTTAAATGTTGACTTCATGTTGTTAATGTAGGTTAAATGTTGACTTCATGTTGTTAATGTAGGTTCAATGTTGACTTCATGTTGTTAATGCAGGTTAAATGTTGACTTCATGTTGTTAATGTAGGTTCAATGTTGACTTCATGTTGTTAATGTAGGTTAAATGTTGACTTCATGTGGTTAATGCAGGTTAAATGTTGACTTCATGTGGTTAATGCAGGTTAAATGTTGACTTCATGTGGTTAATGCAGGTTAAATGTTGACTTCATGTGGTTAATGCAGGTTAAATGTTGACTTCATGTGGTTGATGTAGGTTAAATGTTGACTTCATGTGGTTAATGCAGGTTAAATGTTGACTTCATGTGGTTAATGTAGGTTAAATGTTGACTTCATGTTGTTAATGTAGGTTAAATGTTGACTTCATGTTGTTAATGCAGGTTAAATGTTGACTTCATGTTGTTAATGTAGGTTAAATGTTGACTTCATGTTGTTAATGTAGGTTAAATGTTGACTTCATGTTGTTAATGTAGGTTAAATGTTGACTTCATGTTGTTAATATAGGTTAAATGTTGACTTCATGTTGTTAATGTAGGTTAAATGTTGACTTCATGTGGTTAATGTAGGTTAAATGTTGACTTCATGTTGTTAATGCAGGTTCAATGTTGACTTCATGTTGTTAATGTAGGTTAAATGTTGACTTCATGTTGTTAATGTAGGTTAAATGTTGACTTCATGTTGTTAATGTAGGTTAAATGTTGACTTCATGTGGTTAATGCAGGTTAAATGTTGACTTCATGTGGTTAATGTAGGTTAAATGTTGACTTCATGTTGTTAATGCAGGTTAAATGTTGACTTCATGTTGTTAATGTAGGTTAAATGTTGACTTCATGTGGTTAATGCAGGTTAAATGTTGACTTCATGTGGTTAATGTAGGTTAAATGTTGACTTCATGTTGTTAATGTAGGTTAAATGTTGACTTCATGTGGTTAATGCAGGTTAAATGTTGACTTCATGTGGTTAATGCAGGTTAAATGTTGACTTCATGTTGTTAATGTAGGTTCAATGTTGACTTCATGTTGTTAATGTAGGTTAAATGTTGACTTCATGTGGTTAATGCAGGTTAAATGTTGACTTCATGTGGTTAATGCAGGTTAAATGTTGACTTCATGTGGTTAATGCAGGTTAAATGTTGACTTCATGTGGTTAATGCAGGTTAAATGTTGACTTCATGTGGTTGATGCAGGTTAAATGTTGACTTCATGTTGTTAATGTAGGTTCAATGTTGACTTCATGTTGTTAATGTAGGTTAAATGTTGACTTCATGTTGTTAATGTAGGTTCAATGTTGACTTCATGTTGTTAATGTAGGTTAAATGTTGACTTCATGTGGTTAATGTAGGTTCAATGTTGACTTCATGTTGTTAATGTAGGTTAAATGTTGACTTCATGTTGTTAATGTAGGTTCAATGTTGACTTCATGTTGTTAATGTAGGTTAAATGTTGACTTCATGTGGTTAATGCAGGTTAAATGTTGACTTCATGTGGTTAATGCAGGTTAAATGTTGACTTCATGTTGTTAATGCAGGTTAAATGTTGACTTCATGTGGTTAATGTAGGTTAAATGTTGACTTCATGTTGTTAATGTAGGTTAAATGTTGACTTCATGTTGTTAATGCAGGTTAAATGTTGACTTCATGTTGTTAATGTAGGTTAAATGTTGACTTCATGTTGTTAATGTAGGTTAAATGTTGACTTCATGTTGTTAATGTAGGTTAAATGTTGACTTCATGTTGTTAATGCAGGTTAAATGTTGACTTCATGTTGTTAATGTAGGTTAAATGTTGACTTCATGTTGTTAATGTAGGTTAAATGTTGACTTCATGTTGTTAATGTAGGTTAAATGTTGACTTCATGTTGTTAATGTAGGTTAAATGTTGACTTCATGTTGTTAATGCAGGTTAAATGTTGACTTCATGTTGTTAATGCAGGTTAAATGTTGACTTCATGTTGTTAATGTAGGTTAAATGTTGACTTCATGTGGTTAATGCAGGTTAAATGTTGACTTCATGTGGTTAATGCAGGTTAAATGTTGACTTCATGTGGTTAATGCAGGTTAAATGTTGACTTCATGTGGTTAATGTAGGTTAAATGTTGACTTCATGTGGTTAATGCAGGTTAAATGTTGACTTCATGTGGTTAATGTAGGTTAAATGTTGACTTCATGTTGTTAATGTAGGTTAAATGTTGACTTCATGTGGTTGATGCAGGTTAAATGTTGACTTCATGTGGTTAATGCAGGTTAAATGTTGACTTCATGTGGTTAATGTAGGTTAAATGTTGACTTTATGTTGTTAATGTAGGTTAAATGTTGACTTCATGTGGTTAATGTAGGTTAAATGTTGACTTCATGTTGTTAATGTAGGTTCAATGTTGACTTCATGTTGTTAATGCAGGTTAAATGTTGACTTCATGTTGTTAATGTAGGTTCAATGTTGACTTCATGTTGTTAATGTAGGTTAAATGTTGACTTCATGTGGTTAATGTAGGTTAAATGTTGACTTCATGTGGTTAATGCAGGTTAAATGTTGACTTCATGTGGTTGATGCAGGTTAAATGTTGACTTCATGTTGTTAATGCAGGTTAAATGTTGACTTCATGTTGTTAATGTAGGTTAAATGTTGACTTCATGTTGTTAATGTAGGTTAAATGTTGACTTCATGTTGTTAATGCAGGTTAAATGTTGACTTCATGTTGTTAATGCAGGTTAAATGTTGACTTCATGTTGTTAATGTAGGTTAAATGTTGACTTCATGTGGTTAATGCAGGTTAAATGTTGACTTCATGTGGTTAATGTAGGTTAAATGTTGACTTCATGTGGTTAATGTAGGTTAAATGTTGACTTCATGTGGTTAATGTAGGTTAAATGTTGACTTCATGTGGTTAATGTAGGTTAAATGTTGACTTCATGTGGTTAATGCAGGTTAAATGTTGACTTCATGTGGTTAATGTAGGTTAAATGTTGACTTCATGTGGTTAATGCAGGTTAAATGTTGACTTCATGTGGTTAATGTAGGTTAAATGTTGACTTCATGTTGTTAATGTAGGTTCAATGTTGACTTCATGTTGTTAATGCAGGTTAAATGTTGACTTCATGTTGTTAATGTAGGTTAAATGTTGACTTCATGTTGTTAATGCAGGTTAAATGTTGACTTCATGTGGTTAATGTAGGTTAAATGTTGACTTCATGTTGTTAATGTAGGTTCAATGTTGACTTCATGTTGTTAATGCAGGTTAAATGTTGACTTCATGTTGTTAATGTAGGTTAAATGTTGACTTCATGTGGTTAATGCAGGTTAAATGTTGACTTCATGTGGTTAATGTAGGTTCAATGTTGACTTCATGTTGTTAATGCAGGTTAAATGTTGACTTCATGTTGTTAATGTAGGTTCAATGTTGACTTCATGTTGTTAATGTAGGTTAAATGTTGACTTCATGTTGTTAATGTAGGTTCAATGTTGACTTCATGTTGTTAATGCAGGTTAAATGTTGACTTCATGTTGTTAATGTAGGTTCAATGTTGACTTCATGTTGTTAATGTAGGTTAAATGTTGACTTCATGTGGTTAATGCAGGTTAAATGTTGACTTCATGTGGTTAATGCAGGTTAAATGTTGACTTCATGTGGTTAATGCAGGTTAAATGTTGACTTCATGTGGTTAATGCAGGTTAAATGTTGACTTCATGTGGTTGATGTAGGTTAAATGTTGACTTCATGTGGTTAATGCAGGTTAAATGTTGACTTCATGTGGTTAATGTAGGTTAAATGTTGACTTCATGTTGTTAATGTAGGTTAAATGTTGACTTCATGTTGTTAATGCAGGTTAAATGTTGACTTCATGTTGTTAATGTAGGTTAAATGTTGACTTCATGTTGTTAATGTAGGTTAAATGTTGACTTCATGTTGTTAATGTAGGTTAAATGTTGACTTCATGTTGTTAATATAGGTTAAATGTTGACTTCATGTTGTTAATGTAGGTTAAATGTTGACTTCATGTGGTTAATGTAGGTTAAATGTTGACTTCATGTTGTTAATGCAGGTTCAATGTTGACTTCATGTTGTTAATGTAGGTTAAATGTTGACTTCATGTTGTTAATGTAGGTTAAATGTTGACTTCATGTTGTTAATGTAGGTTAAATGTTGACTTCATGTGGTTAATGCAGGTTAAATGTTGACTTCATGTGGTTAATGTAGGTTAAATGTTGACTTCATGTTGTTAATGCAGGTTAAATGTTGACTTCATGTTGTTAATGTAGGTTAAATGTTGACTTCATGTGGTTAATGCAGGTTAAATGTTGACTTCATGTGGTTAATGTAGGTTAAATGTTGACTTCATGTTGTTAATGTAGGTTAAATGTTGACTTCATGTGGTTAATGCAGGTTAAATGTTGACTTCATGTGGTTAATGTAGGTTAAATGTTGACTTCATGTTGTTAATGTAGGTTAAATGTTGACTTCATGTGGTTGATGCAGGTTAAATGTTGACTTCATGTGGTTAATGCAGGTTAAATGTTGACTTCATGTGGTTAATGTAGGTTAAATGTTGACTTTATGTTGTTAATGTAGGTTAAATGTTGACTTCATGTGGTTAATGCAGGTTAAATGTTGACTTCATGTTGTTAATGTAGGTTAAATGTTGACTTCATGTTGTTAATGTAGGTTCAATGTTGACTTCATGTTGTTAATGCAGGTTAAATGTTGACTTCATGTTGTTAATGTAGGTTCAATGTTGACTTCATGTTGTTAATGTAGGTTAAATGTTGACTTCATGTGGTTAATGCAGGTTAAATGTTGACTTCATGTGGTTAATGCAGGTTAAATGTTGACTTCATGTGGTTAATGTAGGTTAAATGTTGACTTCATGTTGTTAATGTAGGTTAAATGTTGACTTCATGTGGTTAATGCAGGTTAAATGTTGACTTCATGTGGTTAATGCAGGTTAAATGTTGACTTCATGTGGTTAATGTAGGTTAAATGTTGACTTCATGTTGTTGATGCAGGTTAAATGTTGACTTCATGTGGTTAATGCAGGTTAAATGTTGACTTCATGTGGTTGATGTAGGTTAAATGTTGACTTCATGTGGTTAATGCAGGTTAAATGTTGACTTCATGTGGTTAATGTAGGTTAAATGTTGACTTCATGTTGTTAATGTAGGTTAAATGTTGACTTCATGTTGTTAATGCAGGTTAAATGTTGACTTCATGTTGTTAATGTAGGTTAAATGTTGACTTCATGTTGTTAATGTAGGTTAAATGTTGACTTCATGTTGTTAATGTAGGTTAAATGTTGACTTCATGTTGTTAATGTAGGTTAAATGTTGACTTCATGTGGTTAATGTAGGTTAAATGTTGACTTCATGTGGTTAATGCAGGTTAAATGTTGACTTCATGTTGTTAATGTAGGTTAAATGTTGACTTCATGTGGTTAATGCAGGTTAAATGTTGACTTCATGTTGTTAATGTAGGTTAAATGTTGACTTCATGTGGTTAATGTAGGTTAAATGTTGACTTCATGTTGTTAATGTAGGTTAAATGTTGACTTCATGTGGTTGATGCAGGTTAAATGTTGACTTCATGTGGTTAATGTAGGTTAAATGTTGACTTCATGTGGTTAATGCAGGTTAAATGTTGACTTCATGTTGTTAATGTAGGTTAAATGTTGACTTCATGTTGTTAATGCAGGTTAAATGTTGACTTCATGTGGTTAATGTAGGTTAAATGTTGACTTCATGTTGTTAATGTAGGTTAAATGTTGACTTCATGTGGTTAATGTAGGTTAAATGTTGACTTCATGTGGTTAATGCAGGTTAAATGTTGACTTCATGTTGTTAATGTAGGTTCAATGTTGACTTCATGTTGTTAATGTAGGTTCAATGTTGACTTCATGTGGTTAATGCAGGTTAAATGTTGACTTCATGTTGTTAATGCAGGTTAAATGTTGACTTCATGTTGTTAATGTAGGTTCAATGTTGACTTCATGTGGTTAATGCAGGTTAAATGTTGACTTCATGTTGTTAATGTAGGTTAAATGTTGACTTCATGTGGTTAATGTAGGTTAAATGTTGACTTCATGTTGTTAATGTAGGTTAAATGTTGACTTCATGTTGTTAATGTAGGTTAAATGTTGACTTCATGTGGTTAATGTAGGTTAAATGTTGACTTCATGTGGTTAATGCAGGTTAAATGTTGACTTCATGTGGTTAATGCAGGTTAAATGTTTACTTCATGTTGTTAATGTAGGTTCAATGTTGACTTCATGTGGTTAATGCAGGTTAAATGTTGACTTCATGTGGTTAATGCAGGTTAAATGTTGACTTCATGTTGTTAATGTAGGTTAAATGTTGACTTCATGTTGTTAATGTAGGTTAAATGTTGACTTCATGTTGTTAATGCAGGTTAAATGTTGACTTCATGTGGTTAATGTAGGTTAAATGTTGACTTCATGTGGTTAATGTAGGTTAAATGTTGACTTCATGTTGTTAATGTAGGTTAAATGTTGACTTCATGTTGTTAATGTAGGTTAAATGTTGACTTCATGTGGTTAATGTAGGTTAAATGTTGACTTCATGTGGTTAATGTAGGTTAAATGTTGACTTCATGTTGTTAATGCAGGTTAAATGTTGACTTCATGTGGTTAATGCAGGTTAAATGTTGACTTCATGTGGTTAATGCAGGTTAAATGTTGACTTCATGTTGTTAATGTAGGTTAAATGTTGACTTCATGTGGTTGATGCAGGTTAAATGTTGACTTCATGTGGTTGATGTAGGTTAAATGTTGACTTCATGTTGTTAATGTAGGTTAAATGTTGACTTCATGTTGTTAATGCAGGTTAAATGTTGACTTCATGTGGTTAATGTAGGTTAAATGTTGACTTCATGTGGTTAATGTAGGTTAAATGTTGACTTCATGTGGTTAATGTAGGTTAAATGTTGACTTCATGTGGTTAATGTAGGTTAAATGTTGACTTCATGTTGTTAATGTAGGTTAAATGTTGACTTCATGTTGTTAATGCAGGTTAAATGTTGACTTCATGTGGTTAATGCAGGTTAAATGTTGACTTCATGTGGTTAATGTAGGTTAAATGTTGACTTCATGTTGTTAATGTAGGTTAAATGTTGACTTCATGTTGTTAATGCAGGTTAAATGTTGACTTCATGTGGTTAATGCAGGTTAAATGTTGACTTCATGTGGTTAATGTAGGTTAAATGTTGACTTCATGTTGTTAATGTAGGTTAAATGTTGACTTCATGTTGTTAATGCAGGTTAAATGTTGACTTCATGTTGTTAATGCAGGTTAAATGTTGACTTCATGTTGTTAATGTAGGTTAAATGTTGACTTCATGTGGTTAATGCAGGTTAAATGTTGACTTCATGTTGTTAATGTAGGTTAAATGTTGACTTCATGTTGTTAATGCAGGTTAAATGTTGACTTCATGTTGTTAATGTAGGTTAAATGTTGACTTCATGTTGTTAATGTAGGTTAAATGTTGACTTCATGTGGTTAATGTAGGTTAAATGTTGACTTCATGTTGTTAATGTAGGTTAAATGTTGACTTCATGTTGTTAATGTAGGTTAAATGTTGACTTCATGTTGTTAATGTAGGTTAAATGTTGACTTCATGTTGTTAATGCAGGTTAAATGTTGACTTCATGTTGTTAATGTAGGTTAAATGTTGACTTCATGTTGTTAATGTAGGTTAAATGTTGACTTCATGTTGTTAATGTAGGTTAAATGTTGACTTCATGTTGTTAATGTAGGTTAAATGTTGACTTCATGTTGTTAATGTAGGTTAAATGTTGACTTCATGTTGTTAATGTAGGTTAAATGTTGACTTCATGTTGTTAATGTAGGTTAAATGTTGACTTCATGTTGTTAATGTAGGTTAAATGTTGACTTCATGTTGTTAATGCAGGTTAAATGTTGACTTCATGTTGTTAATGTAGGTTAAATGTTGACTTCATGTGGTTAATGTAGGTTAAATGTTGACTTCATGTGGTTAATGCAGGTTAAATGTTGACTTCATGTTGTTAATGCAGGTTAAATGTTGACTTCATGTGGTTAATGCAGGTTAAATGTTGACTTCATGTGGTTAATGCAGGTTAAATGTTGACTTCATGTTGTTAATGTAGGTTAAATGTTGACTTCATGTGGTTGATGCAGGTTAAATGTTGACTTCATGTGGTTGATGTAGGTTAAATGTTGACTTCATGTTGTTAATGCAGGTTAAATGTTGACTTCATGTGGTTGATGTAGGTTAAATGTTGACTTCATGTGGTTGATGCAGGTTAAATGTTGACTTCATGTTGTTAATGTAGGTTCAATGTTGACTTCATGTTGTTAATGTAGGTTCAATGTTGACTTCATGTTGTTGATGCAGGTTAAATGTTGACTTCATGTTGTTAATGTAGTTTAAATGTTGACTTCATGTGGTTAATGTAGGTTAAATGTTGACTTCATGTTGTTAATGCAGGTTAAATGTTGACTTCATGTGGTTAATGTAGGTTAAATGTTGACTTCATGTGGTTAATGCAGGTTAAATGTTGACTTCATGTGGTTGATGTAGGTTCAATGTTGACTTCATGTTGTTGATGCAGGTTAAATGTTGACTTCATGTTGTTAATGTAGTTTAAATGTTGACTTCATGTGGTTAATGTAGGTTAAATGTTGACTTCATGTTGTTAATGCAGGTTAAATGTTGACTTCATGTGGTTAATGCAGGTTAAATGTTGACTTCATGTGGTTAATGCAGGTTAAATGTTGACTTCATGTTGTTAATGTAGGTTAAATGTTGACTTCATGTGGTTGATGCAGGTTAAATGTTGACTTCATGTGGTTGATGTAGGTTAAATGTTGACTTCATGTTGTTAATGCAGGTTAAATGTTGACTTCATGTGGTTGATGTAGG
Organism: Blennius ocellaris; assembly: GCF_963422515.1. Classification (NCBI taxonomy): domain Eukaryota; kingdom Metazoa; phylum Chordata; class Actinopteri; order Blenniiformes; family Blenniidae; genus Blennius; species Blennius ocellaris. Next base: position 2,649,597 of record NC_137660.1, on the reverse strand, counting down.
TTAAATGTTGACTTCATGTGGTTGATGCAGGTTAAATGTTGACTTCATGTTGTTAATGTAGGTTCAATGTTGACTTCATGTTGTTAATGTAGGTTCAATGTTGACTTCATGTTGTTGATGCAGGTTAAATGTTGACTTCATGTTGTTAATGTAGTTTAAATGTTGACTTCATGTGGTTAATGTAGGTTAAATGTTGACTTCATGTTGTTAATGCAGGTTAAATGTTGACTTCATGTGGTTAATGTAGGTTAAATGTTGACTTCATGTGGTTAATGCAGGTTAAATGTTGACTTCATGTGGTTGATGTAGGTTCAATGTTGACTTCATGTTGTTAATGTAGGTTAAATGTTGACTTCATGTTGTTAATGTAGGTTCAATGTTGACTTGTTAATGTAGGTTAAATGTTGACTTCATGTTGTTAATGTAGGTTCAATGTTGACTCATGTTGTTAATGCAGGTTAAATGTTGACTTCATGTGGTTAATGCAGGTTAAATGTTGACTTCATGTGGTTAATGTAGGTTAAATGTTGACTTCATGTGGTTAATGCAGGTTAAATGGTTGACTTCATGTTGTTAATGTAGGTTCAATGTTGACTTCATGTTGTTAATGTAGGTTAAATGTTGACTTCATGTGTGTTAATGTAGGTTAAATGTTGACTTCATGTGGTTAATGCAGGTTAAATGTTGACTTCATGTGGTTAATGTAGGTTAAATGTTGACTTCATGTGGTTAATGCAGGTTAAATGTTGACTTCATGTTGTTAATGTAGGTTCAATGTTGACTTCATGTGGTTAATGCAGGTTAAATGTTGACTTCATGTGGTTAATGCAGGTTAAATGTTGACTTCATGTTGTTAATGTAGGTTCAATGTTGACTTCATGTTGTTAATGTAGGTTAAATGTTGACTTCATGTGGTTAATGTAGGTTAAATGTTGACTTCATGTGGTTAGTGTAGATTAAATGTTGACTTCATGTGGTTAATGCAGGTTAAATGTTGACTTCATGTGGTTAATGTAGGTTAAATGTTGACTTCATGTGGTTGAATGCTAGGTTCAATGTTGACTTCATGTTGTTAATGTAGGTTAAATGTTGACTTCATGTTGTTAATGCAGGTTAAATGTTGACTTCATGTGGTTAATGTAGGTTAAATGTTGACTTCATGTGGTTAATGTAGGTTAAATGTTGACTTCATGTTGTTAATGTAGGTTAAATGTTGACTTCATGTGGTTAATGTAGGTTAAATGTTGACTTCATGTTGTTAATGTAGGTTAAATGTTGACTTCATGTGGTTAATGCAGGTTAAATGTTGACTTCATGTGGTTAATGTAGGTTAAATGTTGACTTCATGTGGTTGATGTAGGTTAAATGTTGACTTCATGTGGTTAATGCAGGTTAAATGTTGACTTCATGTGGTTAATGCAGGTTAAATGTTGACTTCATGTGGTTAATGTAGGTTAAATGTTGACTTCATGTGGTTGAATGTAGGTTAAATGTTGACTTCATGTGGTTAATGCAGGTTAAATGTTGACTTCATGTGGTTAATGCAGGTTAAATGTTGACTTCATGTGGTTGATGTAGGTTAAATGTTGACTTCATGTGGTTAATGCAGGTTAAATGTTGACTTCATGTGGTTAATGCAGGTTAAATGTTGACTTCATGTGGTTAATGTAGGTTAAATGTTGACTTCATGTGGTTAATGCAGGTTAAATGTTGACTTCATGTTGTTAATGTAGGTTAAATGTTGACTTCATGTGGTTAATGCAGGTTAAATGTTGACTTCATGTGGTTGATGCAGGTTAAATGTTGACTTCATGTGGTTAATGTAGGTTAAATGTTGACTTCATGTGGTTAATGTAGGTTAAATGTTGACTTCATGTGGTTAATGTAGGTTAAATGTTGACTTCATGTGGTTAATGCAGGTTAAATGTTGACTTCATGTGGTTAATGCAGGTTAAATGTTGACTTCATGTTGTTAATGTAGGTTAAATGTTGACTTCATGTGGTTAATGCAGGTTAAATGTTGACTTCATGTGGTTAATGCAGGTTAAATGTTGACTTCATGTTGTTAATGTAGGTTAAATGTTGACTTCATGTGGTTAATGCAGGTTAAATGTTGACTTCATGTGGTTAATGTAGGTTAAATGTTGACTTCATGTTGTTAATGCAGGTTAAATGTTGACTTCATGTTGTTAATGTAGGTTAAATGTTGACTTCATGTTGTTAATGTAGGTTAAATGTTGACTTCATGTTGTTAATGCAGGTTAAATGTTGACTTCATGTGGTTAATGCAGGTTAAATGTTGACTTCATGTTGTTAATGTAGGTTAAATGTTGACTTCATGTGGTTAATGCAGGTTAAATGTTGACTTCATGTGGTTAATGTAGGTTAAATGTTGACTTCATGTGGTTAATGTAGGTTAAATGTTGACTTCATGTGGTTAATGCAGGTTAAATGTTGACTTCATGTGGTTAATGTCAGGTTAAATGTTGACTTCATGTGGTTAATGTAGGTTAAATGTTGACTTCATGTGGTTAATGTAGGTTAAATGTTGACTTCATGTGGTTAATGTAGGTTAAATGTTGACTTCATGTGGTTAATGTAGGTTAAATGTTGACTTCATGTTGTTAATGTAGGTTAAATGTTGACTTCATGTGGTTAATGCAGGTTAAATGTTGACTTCATGTGGTTAATGTAGGTTAAATGTTGACTTCATGTGGTTAATGTAGGTTAAATGTTGACTTCATGTGGTTAATGCAGGTTAAATGTTGACTTCATGTGGTTAGTGTAGATTAAATGTTGACTTCATGTGGTTAATGCAGGTTAAATGTTGACTTCATGTTGTTAATGTAGGTTAAATGTTGACTTCATGTGGTTAATGTAGGTTAAATGTTGACTTCATGTTGGTTAATGTAGGTTAAATGTTGACTTCATGTGGTTAATGCAGGTTAAATGTTGACTTCATGTGGTTAATGTAGGTTAAATGTTGACTTCATGTGGTTGATGTAGGTTAAATGTTGACTTCATGTGGTTAATGCAGGTTAAATGTTGACTTCATGTGGTTAATGCAGGTTAAATGTTGACTTCATGTGGTTAATGTAGGTTAAATGTTGACTTCATGTGGTTGATGTAGGTTAAATGTTGACTTCATGTGGTTAATGCAGGTTAAATGTTGACTTCATGTGGTTAATGCAGGTTAAATGTTGACTTCATGTGGTTGATGTAGGTTAAATGTTGACTTCATGTGGTTAATGCAGGTTAAATGTTGACTTCATGTGGTTAATGCAGGTTAAATGTTGACTTCATGTGGTTAATGTAGGTTAAATGTTGACTTCATGTGGTTAATGCAGGTTAAATGTTGACTTCATGTTGTTAATGTAGGTTAAATGTTGACTTCATGTGGTTAATGCAGGTTAAATGTTGACTTCATGTGGTTGATGCAGGTTAAATGTTGACTTCATGTGGTTAATGTAGGTTAAATGTTGACTTCATGTGGTTAATGTAGGTTAAATGTTGACTTCATGTGGTTAATGCAGGTTAAATGTTGACTTCATGTGGTTAATGCAGGTTAAATGTTGACTTCATGTTGTTAATGTAGGTTAAATGTTGACTTCATGTGGTTAATGCAGGTTAAATGTTGACTTCATGTGGTTAATGCAGGTTAAATGTTGACTTCATGTTGTTAATGTAGGTTAAATGTTGACTTCATGTTGTTAATGCAGGTTAAATGTTGACTTCATGTTGTTAATGTAGGTTAAATGTTGACTTCATGTGGTTAATGTAGGTTAAATGTTGACTTCATGTTGTTAATGTAGGTTAAATGTTGACTTCAGTTAATGTAGGTTAAATGTTGACTTCATGTGGTTAATGTAGGTTAATGTTGACTTCATGTTGTGATATGTGTAATGTATAACTGATGACTTCATGTGGTTAATGTAGGTTAAAGTTGACTTCAATGTGGTTAATGTAGGTTAAATGTTACTTCAATGTTGGTTAATGTAGGTTAAATGTTGACTTCATGTGGTTAATGTAGGTTAAATGTTGACTTCATGTTGTTAATGTAGGTTAAATGTTGACTTCATGTGGTTAATGTAGGTTAAATGTTGACTTCATGTGTTAATGTAGGTTAAATGTTGACTTCATGTGTTAATGTAGGTTAAATGTTGACTTCATGTGGTTAATGTAGGTTAAATGTTGACTTCATGTGGTTAATGTAGGTTAAATGTTGACTTCATGTGGTTAATGTAGGTTAAATGTTGACTTCATGTGGTTAATGTAGGTTAAATGTTGACTTCATGTGGTTAATGTAGGTTAAATGTTGACTTCATGTGGTTAATGCAGGTTAAATGTTGACTTCATGTTTTTAATGTAGGTTAAATGTTGACTTCATGTGGTTAATGCAGGTTAAATGTTGACTTCATGTGGTTAATGTAGGTTAAATGTTGACTTCATGTGGTTAATGTAGGTTAAATGTTGACTTCATGTGGTTAATGTAGGTTAAATGTTGACTTCATGTGGTTAATGCAGGTTAAATGTTGACTTCATGTGGTTAATGTAGGTTAAATGTTGACTTCATGTGGTTAATGCAGGTTAAATGTTGACTTCATGTTGTTAATGTAGGTTAAATGTTGACTTCATGTTGTTAATGTAGGTTAAATGTTGACTTCATGTTGTTAATGTAGGTTAAATGTTGACTTCATGTGGTTAATGCAGGTTAAATGTTGACTTCATGTGGTTAGTGTAGATTAAATGTTGACTTCATGTGGTTAATGCAGGTTAAATGTTGACTTCATGTGGTTAATGCAGGTTAAATGTTGACTTCATGTGGTTAGTGTAGATTAAATGTTGACTTCATGTGGTTAATGCAGGTTAAATGTTGACTTCATGTGGTTAATGTAGGTTAAATGTTGACTTTATGTTGTTAATGTAGGTTAAATGTTGACTTCATGTGGTTAATGTAGGTTAAATGTTGACTTTATGTTGTTAATGTAGGTTAAATGTTGACTTCATGTTGTTAATGTAGGTTAAATGTTGACTTCATGTGGTTAATGCAGGTTAAATGTTGACTTCATGTGGTTAATGTAGGTTAAATGTTGACTTCATGTTGTTAATGTAGGTTAAATGTTGACTTTATGTTGTTAATGTAGGTTAAATGTTGACTTCATGTTGTTAATGTAGGTTAAATGTTGACTTCATGTGGTTAATGCAGGTTAAATGTTGACTTCATGTGGTTGATGTAGGTTAAATGTTGACTTCATGTTGTTAATGCAGGTTAAATGTTGACTTCATGTGGTTGATGTAGGTTAAATGTTGACTTCATGTGGTTGATGCAGGTTAAATGTTGACTTCATGTTGTTAATGTAGGTTAAATGTTGACTTCATGTTGTTAATGTAGGTTCAATGTTGACTTCATGTTGTTGATGCAGGTTAAATGTTGACTTCATGTTGTTAATGTAGTTTAAATGTTGACTTCATGTGGTTAATGTAGGTTAAATGTTGACTTCATGTTGTTAATGCAGGTTAAATGTTGACTTCATGTGGTTAATGTAGGTTAAATGTTGACTTCATGTGGTTAATGCAGGTTAAATGTTGACTTCATGTGGTTGATGTAGGTTCAATGTTGACTTCATGTTGTTAATGTAGGTTAAATGTTGACTTCATGTTGTTAATGTAGGTTAAATGTTGACTTCATGTTGTTAATGTAGGTTCAATGTTGACTTCATGTTGTTAATGTAGGTTAAATGTTGACTTCATGTTGTTAATGTAGGTTCAATGTTGACTTCATGTTGTTAATGTAGGTTCAATGTTGACTTCATGTTGTTAATGTAGGTTAAATGTTGACTTCATGTTGTTAATGTAGGTTCAATGTTGACTTCATGTTGTTAATGTAGGTTAAATGTTGACTTCATGTTGTTAATGTAGGTTCAATGTTGACTTCATGTTGTTAATGCAGGTTAAATGTTGACTTCATGTGGTTAATGCAGGTTAAATGTTGACTTCATGTGGTTAATGTAGGTTAAATGTTGACTTCATGTGGTTAATGCAGGTTAAATGTTGACTTCATGTTGTTAATGTAGGTTCAATGTTGACTTCATGTTGTTAATGTAGGTTAAATGTTGACTTCATGTGGTTAATGTAGGTTAAATGTTGACTTCATGTGGTTAATGCAGGTTAAATGTTGACTTCATGTGGTTAATGTAGGTTAAATGTTGACTTCATGTGGTTAATGCAGGTTAAATGTTGACTTCATGTTGTTAATGTAGGTTCAATGTTGACTTCATGTGGTTAATGCAGGTTAAATGTTGACTTCATGTGGTTAATGCAGGTTAAATGTTGACTTCATGTTGTTAATGTAGGTTCAATGTTGACTTCATGTTGTTAATGTAGGTTAAATGTTGACTTCATGTGGTTAATGTAGGTTAAATGTTGACTTCATGTGGTTAGTGTAGATTAAATGTTGACTTCATGTGGTTAATGCAGGTTAAATGTTGACTTCATGTGGTTAATGTAGGTTAAATGTTGACTTCATGTGGTTGATGCAGGTTCAATGTTGACTTCATGTTGTTAATGTAGGTTAAATGTTGACTTCATGTTGTTAATGTAGGTTAAATGTTGACTTCATGTTGTTAATGTAGGTTAAATGTTGACTTCATGTTGTTAATGTAGGTTAAATGTTGACTTCATGTGGTTAATGTAGGTTAAATGTTGACTTCATGTGGTTAATGTAGGTTAAATGTTGACTTCATGTTGTTAATGTAGGTTAAATGTTGACTTCATGTGGTTAATGTAGGTTAAATGTTGACTTCATGTTGTTAATGTAGGTTAAATGTTGACTTCATGTGGTTAATGCAGGTTAAATGTTGACTTCATGTGGTTAATGTAGGTTAAATGTTGACTTCATGTGGTTGATGTAGGTTAAATGTTGACTTCATGTGGTTAATGCAGGTTAAATGTTGACTTCATGTGGTTAATGCAGGTTAAATGTTGACTTCATGTGGTTAATGTAGGTTAAATGTTGACTTCATGTGGTTGATGTAGGTTAAATGTTGACTTCATGTGGTTAATGCAGGTTAAATGTTGACTTCATGTGGTTAATGCAGGTTAAATGTTGACTTCATGTGGTTGATGTAGGTTAAATGTTGACTTCATGTGGTTAATGCAGGTTAAATGTTGACTTCATGTGGTTAATGCAGGTTAAATGTTGACTTCATGTGGTTAATGTAGGTTAAATGTTGACTTCATGTGGTTAATGCAGGTTAAATGTTGACTTCATGTTGTTAATGTAGGTTAAATGTTGACTTCATGTGGTTAATGCAGGTTAAATGTTGACTTCATGTGGTTGATGCAGGTTAAATGTTGACTTCATGTGGTTAATGTAGGTTAAATGTTGACTTCATGTGGTTAATGTAGGTTAAATGTTGACTTCATGTGGTTAATGTAGGTTAAATGTTGACTTCATGTGGTTAATGCAGGTTAAATGTTGACTTCATGTGGTTAATGCAGGTTAAATGTTGACTTCATGTTGTTAATGTAGGTTAAATGTTGACTTCATGTGGTTAATGCAGGTTAAATGTTGACTTCATGTGGTTAATGCAGGTTAAATGTTGACTTCATGTTGTTAATGTAGGTTAAATGTTGACTTCATGTTGTTAATGCAGGTTAAATGTTGACTTCATGTTGTTAATGTAGGTTAAATGTTGACTTCATGTTGTTAATGCAGGTTAAATGTTGACTTCATGTTGTTAATGTAGGTTAAATGTTGACTTCATGTTGTTAATGTAGGTTAAATGTTGACTTCATGTGGTTAATGTAGGTTAAATGTTGACTTCATGTGGTTAATGCAGGTTAAATGTTGACTTCATGTTTTTAATGTAGGTTAAATGTTGACTTCATGTGGTTAATGTAGGTTAAATGTTGACTTCATGTGGTTAATGTAGGTTCAATGTTGACTTCATGTTGTTAATGCAGGTTAAATGTTGACTTCATGTGGTTAATGTAGGTTAAATGTTGACTTCATGTGGTTAATGTAGGTTAAATGTTGACTTCATGTGGTTAATGTAGGTTAAATGTTGACTTCATGTGGTTAATGCAGGTTAAATGTTGACTTCATGTGGTTAATGTAGGTTAAATGTTGACTTCATGTGGTTAATGCAGGTTAAATGTTGACTTCATGTTGTTAATGTAGGTTAAATGTTGACTTCATGTTGTTAATGTAGGTTAAATGTTGACTTCATGTTGTTAATGTAGGTTAAATGTTGACTTCATGTGGTTAATGCAGGTTAAATGTTGACTTCATGTGGTTAGTGTAGATTAAATGTTGACTTCATGTGGTTAATGCAGGTTAAATGTTGACTTCATGTGGTTAATGCAGGTTAAATGTTGACTTCATGTGGTTAGTGTAGATTAAATGTTGACTTCATGTGGTTAATGCAGGTTAAATGTTGACTTCATGTTGTTAATGTAGGTTAAATGTTGACTTCATGTGGTTAATGTAGGTTAAATGTTGACTTCATGTTGTTAATGTAGGTTAAATGTTGACTTCATGTGGTTAATGCAGGTTAAATGTTGACTTCATGTGGTTAATGTAGGTTAAATGTTGACTTCATGTGGTTGATGTAGGTTAAATGTTGACTTCATGTGGTTAATGCAGGTTAAATGTTGACTTCATGTGGTTAATGTAGGTTAAATGTTGACTTCATGTGGTTAATGTAGGTTAAATGTTGACTTCATGTTGTTAATGTAGGTTAAATGTTGACTTCATGTTGTTAATGTAGGTTAAATGTTGACTTCATGTGGTTAATGTAGGTTAAATGTTGACTTCATGTGGTTAATGTAGGTTAAATGTTGACTTCATGTGGTTGATGTAGGTTAAATGTTGACTTCATGTTGTTAATGTAGGTTAAATGTTGACTTCATGTGGTTAATGCAGGTTAAATGTTGACTTCATGTGGTTAATGTAGGTTAAATGTTGACTTCATGTGGTTGATGTAGGTTAAATGTTGACTTCATGTGGTTAATGCAGGTTAAATGTTGACTTCATGTGGTTAATGTAGGTTAAATGTTGACTTCATGTGGTTAATGTAGGTTAAATGTTGACTTCATGTGGTTGATGTAGGTTAAATGTTGACTTCATGTGGTTAATGCAGGTTAAATGTTGACTTCATGTGGTTAATGCAGGTTAAATGTTGACTTCATGTGGTTGATGTAGGTTAAATGTTGACTTCATGTGGTTAATGCAGGTTAAATGTTGACTTCATGTGGTTAATGCAGGTTAAATGTTGACTTCATGTGGTTAATGTAGGTTAAATGTTGACTTCATGTGGTTAATGCAGGTTAAATGTTGACTTCATGTTGTTAATGTAGGTTAAATGTTGACTTCATGTGGTTAATGCAGGTTAAATGTTGACTTCATGTGGTTGATGCAGGTTAAATGTTGACTTCATGTGGTTAATGTAGGTTAAATGTTGACTTCATGTGGTTAATGTAGGTTAAATGTTGACTTCATGTGGTTAATGTAGGTTAAATGTTGACTTCATGTGGTTAATGCAGGTTAAATGTTGACTTCATGTGGTTAATGCAGGTTAAATGTTGACTTCATGTTGTTAATGTAGGTTAAATGTTGACTTCATGTGGTTAATGCAGGTTAAATGTTGACTTCATGTGGTTAATGCAGGTTAAATGTTGACTTCATGTTGTTAATGTAGGTTAAATGTTGACTTCATGTTGTTAATGCAGGTTAAATGTTGACTTCATGTTGTTAATGTAGGTTAAATGTTGACTTCATGTTGTTAATGCAGGTTAAATGTTGACTTCATGTTGTTAATGTAGGTTAAATGTTGACTTCATGTTGTTAATGTAGGTTAAATGTTGACTTCATGTGGTTAATGTAGGTTAAATGTTGACTTCATGTGGTTAATGCAGGTTAAATGTTGACTTCATGTTTTTAATGTAGGTTAAATGTTGACTTCATGTGGTTAATGCAGGTTAAATGTTGACTTCATGTGGTTAATGTAGGTTAAATGTTGACTTCATGTGGTTAATGTAGGTTAAATGTTGACTTCATGTGGTTAATGTAGGTTAAATGTTGACTTCATGTGGTTAATGCAGGTTAAATGTTGACTTCATGTGGTTAATGTAGGTTAAATGTTGACTTCATGTGGTTAATGCAGGTTAAATGTTGACTTCATGTTGTTAATGTAGGTTAAATGTTGACTTCATGTTGTTAATGTAGGTTAAATGTTGACTTCATGTTGTTAATGTAGGTTAAATGTTGACTTCATGTGGTTAATGCAGGTTAAATGTTGACTTCATGTGGTTAGTGTAGATTAAATGTTGACTTCATGTGGTTAATGCAGGTTAAATGTTGACTTCATGTGGTTAATGCAGGTTAAATGTTGACTTCATGTGGTTAGTGTAGATTAAATGTTGACTTCATGTGGTTAATGCAGGTTAAATGTTGACTTCATGTGGTTAATGTAGGTTAAATGTTGACTTTATGTTGTTAATGTAGGTTAAATGTTGACTTCATGTGGTTAATGCAGGTTAAATGTTGACTTCATGTGGTTAATGTAGGTTAAATGTTGACTTCATGTTGTTAATGTAGGTTAAATGTTGACTTTATGTTGTTAATGTAGGTTAAATGTTGACTTCATGTTGTTAATGTAGGTTAAATGTTGACTTCATGTGGTTAATGCAGGTTAAATGTTGACTTCATGTGGTTAATGTAGGTTAAATGTTGACTTCATGTTGTTAATGCAGGTTAAATGTTGACTTCATGTTGTTAATGTAGGTTAAATGTTGACTTCATGTGGTTAATGTAGGTTAAATGTTGACTTCATGTGGTTAATGTAGATTAAATGTTGACTTCATGTTGTTAATGTAGGTTAAATGTTGACTTTATGTTGTTAATGTAGGTTAAATGTTGACTTCATGTGGTTAATGCAGGTTAAATGTTGACTTCATGTTGTTAATGTAGGTTAAATGTTGACTTCATGTGGTTAATGCAGGTTAAATGTTGACTTCATGTTGTTAATGCAGGTTAAATGTTGACTTCATGTGGTTAATGCAGGTTAAATGTTGACTTCATGTTGTTAATGTAGGTTAAATGTTGACTTTATGTTGTTAATGTAGGTTAAATGTTGACTTCATGTGGTTAATGTAGGTTAAATGTTGACTTCATGTTGTTAATGTAGGTTAAATGTTGACTTCATGTTGTTAATGTAGGTTAAATGTTGACTTTATGTTGTTAATGTAGGTTAAATGTTGACTTCATGTTGTTAATGTAGGTTAAATGTTGACTTCATGTGGTTAATGTAGGTTAAATGTTGACTTCATGTTGTTAATGTAGGTTAAATGTTGACTTCATGTTGTTAATGTAGGTTAAATGTTGACTTCATGTTGTTAATGTAGGTTAAATGTTGACTTCATGTGGTTAATGTAGGTTAAATGTTGACTTCATTTGGTTAATGTAGGTTAAATGTTGACTTCATGTGGTTAATGTAGGTTAAATGTTGACTTCATGTGGTTAATGCAGGTTAAATGTTGACTTCATGTGGTTAATGTAGGTTAAATGTTGACTTCACGTGGTTAATGCAGGTTAAATGTTGACTTCATGTGGTTAATGTAGGTTAAATGTTGACTTCATGTGGTTAATGCAGGTTAAATGTTGACTTCATGTGGTTAATGCAGGTTAAATGTTGACTTCATGTGGTTAATGTAGGTTAAATGTTGACTTCATGTGGTTAATGTAGGTTAAATGTTGACTTCATGTTGTTAATGTAGGTTAAATGTTGACTTCATGTGGTTAATGTAGGTTAAATGTTGACTTCATGTGGTTAATGCAGGTTAAATGTTGACTTCATGTTGTTAATGTAGGTTAAATGTTGACTTCATGTGGTTGATGCAGGTTAAATGTTGACTTCATGTGGTTAATGTAGGTTAAATGTTGACTTCATGTTGTTAATGTAGGTTAAATGTTGACTTTATGTTGTTAATGTAGGTTAAATGTTGACTTCATGTGGTTGATGCAGGTTAAATGTTGACTTCATGTGGTTAATGTAGGTTAAATGTTGACTTCATGTTGTTAATGCAGGTTAAATGTTGACTTCATGTGGTTAATGTAGGTTAAATGTTGACTTCATGTTGTTAATGTAGGTTAAATGTTGACTTCATGTGGTTAATGTAGGTTAAATGTTGACTTCATGGGGTTAATGTAGGTTAAATGTTGACTTCATGTTGTTAATGTAGGTTAAATGTTGACTTCATGTGGTTAATGTAGGTTAAATGTTGACTTCATGTGGTTAATGTAGGTTAAATGTTGACTTTATGTTGTTAATGTAGGTTAAATGTTGACTTCATGTGGTTGATGCAGGTTAAATGTTGACTTCATGTGGTTAATGTAGGTTAAATGTTGACTTCATGTTGTTAATGTAGGTTAAATGTTGACTTCATGTGGTTAATGTAGGTTAAATGTTGACTTCATGTGGTTAATGCAGGTTAAATGTTGACTTCATGTGGTTAATGTAGGTTAAATGTTGACTTCATGTGGTTAATGTAGGTTAAATGTTGACTTCATGTTGTTAATGTAGGTTAAATGTTGACTTCATGTTGTTAATGTAGGTTAAATGTTGACTTCATGTGGTTAATGTAGGTTAAATGTTGACTTCATGGGGTTAATGTAGGTTAAATGTTGACTTCATGTTGTTAATGTAGGTTAAATGTTGACTTCATGTGGTTAATGTAGGTTAAATGTTGACTTCATGTGGTTAATGCAGGTTAAATGTTGACTTCATGTTTTTAATGTAGGTTAAATGTTGACTTCATGTGGTTAATGCAGGTTAAATGTTGACTTCATGTGGTTAATGTAGGTTAAATGTTGACTTCATGTGGTTAATGTAGGTTAAATGTTGACTTCATGTGGTTAATGCAGGTTAAATGTTGACTTCATGTTGTTAATGTAGGTTAAATGTTGACTTCATGTTGTTAATGTAGGTTAAATGTTGACTTCATGTTGTTAATGTAGGTTAAATGTTGACTTCATGTGGTTAATGCAGGTTAAATGTTGACTTCATGTGGTTAGTGTAGATTAAATGTTGACTTCATGTGGTTAATGCAGGTTAAATGTTGACTTCATGTGGTTAATGCAGGTTAAATGTTGACTTCATGTGGTTAGTGTAGATTAAATGTTGACTTCATGTGGTTAATGCAGGTTAAATGTTGACTTCATGTGGTTAATGTAGGTTAAATGTTGACTTTATGTTGTTAATGTAGGTTAAATGTTGACTTCATGTGGTTAATGTAGGTTAAATGTTGACTTTATGTTGTTAATGTAGGTTAAATGTTGACTTCATGTTGTTAATGTAGGTTAAATGTTGACTTCATGTGGTTAATGCAGGTTAAATGTTGACTTCATGTGGTTAATGTAGGTTAAATGTTGACTTCATGTTGTCAATGTAGGTTAAATGTTGACTTTATGTTGTTAATGTAGGTTAAATGTTGACTTTATGTTGTTAATGTAGGTTAAATGTTGACTTCATGTGGTTAATGTAGGTTAAATGTTGACTTCATGTGGTTAATGTAGATTAAATGTTGACTTCATGTTGTTAATGTAGGTTAAATGTTGACTTTATGTTGTTAATGTAGGTTAAATGTTGACTTCATGTGGTTAATGCAGGTTAAATGTTGACTTCATGTTGTTAATGTAGGTTAAATGTTGACTTCATGTGGTTAATGCAGGTTAAATGTTGACTTCATGTTGTTAATGCAGGTTAAATGTTGACTTCATGTGGTTAATGCAGGTTAAATGTTGACTTCATGTTGTTAATGTAGGTTAAATGTTGACTTTATGTTGTTAATGTAGGTTAAATGTTGACTTCATGTGGTTAATGTAGGTTAAATGTTGACTTCATGTTGTTAATGTAGGTTAAATGTTGACTTCATGTTGTTAATGTAGGTTAAATGTTGACTTTATGTTGTTAATGTAGGTTAAATGTTGACTTCATGTTGTTAATGCAGGTTAAATGTTGACTTCATGTGGTTAATGTAGGTTAAATGTTGACTTCATGTTGTTAATGCAGGTTAAATGTTGACTTCATGTTGTTAATGTAGGTTAAATGTTGACTTCATGTGGTTAATGCAGGTTAAATGTTGACTTCATTTGGTTAATGCAGGTTAAATGTTGACTTCATGTGGTTAATGCAGGTTAAATGTTGACTTCATGTTGTTAATGCAGGTTAAATGTTGACTTCATTTGGTTAATGCAGGTTAAATGTTGACTTCATGTGGTTAATGCAGGTTAAATGTTGACTTCATGTGGTTAATGTAGGTTAAATGTTGACTTCATGTGGTTAATGCAGGTTAAATGTTGACTTCATGTGGTTAATGCAGGTTAAATGTTGACTTCATGTTGTTAATGTAGGTTAAATGTTGACTTCATGTGGTTGATGCAGGTTAAATGTTGACTTCATGTGGTTAATGTAGGTTAAATGTTGACTTCATGTTGTTAATGTAGGATAAATGTTGACTTCATGTGGTTAATGTAGGTTAAATGTTGACTTCATGTGGTTAATGCAGGTTAAATGTTGACTTCATGTGGTTAATGTAGGTTAAATGTTGACTTCATGTTGTTAATGTAGGTTAAATGTTGACTTCATGTGGTTAATGTAGGTTAAATGTTGACTTCATGTGGTTAATGTAGGTTAAATGTTGACTTCATGTGGTTGATGCAGGTTAAATGTTGACTTCATGTTGTTAATGTAGGTTAAATGTTGACTTCATGTGGTTAATGTAGGTTAAATGTTGACTTCATGTGGTTAATGTAGGTTAAATGTTGACTTCATGTGGTTAATGTAGGTTAAATGTTGACTTCATGTGGTTAATGTAGGTTAAATGTTGACTTCATGTTGTTAATGTAGGTTAAATGTTGACTTCATGTGGTTAATGTAGGTTAAATGTTGACTTCATGTGGTTAATGTAGGTTAAATGTTGACTTCATGTGGTTGATGCAGGTTAAATGTTGACTTCATGTGGTTAATGTAGGTTAAATGTTGACTTCATGTTGTTAATGTAGGTTAAATGTTGACTTCATGTGGTTAATGTAGGTTAAATGTTGACTTCATGTGGTTAATGTAGGTTAAATGTTGACTTCATGTGGTTAATGTAGGTTAAATGTTGACTTCATGTTGTTAATGTAGGTTAAATGTTGACTTCATGTGGTTAATGTAGGTTAAATGTTGACTTCATGTGGTTAATGTAGGTTAAATGTTGACTTCATGTGGTTGATGCAGGTTAAATGTTGACTTCATGTGGTTAATGTAGGTTAAATGTTGACTTCATGTTGTTAATGTAGGTTAAATGTTGACTTCATGTGGTTAATGTAGGTTAAATGTTGACTTCATGTGGTTAATGCAGGTTAAATGTTGACTTCATGTTGTTAATGTAGGTTAAATGTTGACTTCATGTGGTTGATGCAGGTTAAATGTTGACTTCATGTGGTTGATGTAGGTTAAATGTTGACTTCATGTGGTTAATGCAGGTTAAATGTTGACTTCATTTGGTTAATGCAGGTTAAATGTTGACTTCATGTTGTTAATGTAGGTTAAATGTTGACTTCATGTTGTTAATGCAGGTTAAATGTTGACTTCATGTGGTTAATGTAGGTTAAATGTTGACTTCATGTGGTTAATGCAGGTTAAATGTTGACTTCATGTTGTTAATGCAGGTTAAATGTTGACTTCATGTTGTTAATGCAGGTTAAATGTTGACTTCATGTGGTTAATGTAGGTTAAATGTTGACTTCATGTTGTTAATGTAGGTTAAATGTTGACTTCATGTTGTTAATGTAGGTTAAATGTTGACTTCATGTGGTTAATGTAGGTTAAATGTTGACTTCATGTTGTTAATGCAGGTTAAATGTTGACTTCATGTTGTTAATGTAGGTTAAATGTTGACTTCATGTTGTTAATGTAGGTTAAATGTTGACTTCATGTTGTTAATGTAGGTTAAATGTTGACTTCATGTTGTTAATGTAGGTTAAATGTTGACTTCATGTTGTTAATGTAGGTTAAATGTTGACTTCATGTGGTTAATGTAGGTTAAATGTTGACTTCATGTTGTTAATGTAGGTTAAATGTTGACTTCATGTTGTTAATGTAGGTTAAATGTTGACTTCATGTGGTTAATGTAGGTTAAATGTTGACTTCATGTTGTTAATGTAGGTTAAATGTTGACTTCATGTTGTTAATGTAGGTTAAATGTTGACTTCATGTGGTTAATGTAGGTTAAATGTTGACTTCATGTTGTTAATGTAGGTTAAATGTTGACTTCATGTTGTTAATGCAGGTTAAATGTTGACTTCATGTGGTTAATGTCTCTGGAGTTGTTTTGGTTGTGACTAAAAGTAGAAAGGCTGCAGACAATAAAGAAGTTAGTAGTTGTGGTTTCTCTCAGCTCACTGAGGCTCAAGTGTCATTTCATATCAACTCATCCTGCAGTGGAAACTAACTGAAGTGCTGAATGTTTCACATGGTGGAGGACACTTTTTTTTACTCATTTGTGTTACAGTCCACAACAGTGTGGGTCTTGTACATTTCAACTGTACCAGGGGCCTGGGTGTTTGTGGTTCTGCTCGGACTGGCCTGGACATCCAGCAGACTCTCCTCCCCTCCTCCATCCTCCTGTGGTGTAAGACCTGGACCCTCACAATGGCTGCTCTGTGGTGGGCTCCCTGCCATTGTTCCCTCTGAACATCGGCACAATGAGGCTCTTTATCCCAGCAGAGCTCCACTGCCAGGTGCTTTTCTTCCAACCATGTTGTTGAGCTCCGCATAGAAGCAGAATTCATCCAAAGAAGCAGAGCAGAAATTCTGCTGTGGAGACGGATGAAGGTTGACACGGGACTAATCCCGGAGCATTACTGATGCCGTGATCGATCATGCTCCGGGATTAGTCCCGTGTGAAGAAGCTCATCAGTTAATGAACGTGAGCCAGAGGAGGATTTCAGCAGCCCGTTGATGAAGTGGCCTGGCTTCCTCTCGTCTTCAGGTTGTTGTTATGAAGGTCACTTCAAAGTCTTCACATTGTCATGTCAGAGCTTCTATGGTCCATCAGTGGATCGTCTTCGCTGGTGTTTGATCCTCACGGTGCCTGCCTGTGTTCTTTTTTCTCTTTCTCTCTCTCTTTCTCTCTGCCTTTTCCTGTCCTTTCCGTGTTTGTTGGTCTAAGAAAGCAGCTTATCAAGTGACCTTCAGGTTGTTTGCCTTCCTCTCAGGTTTTGGTTATTTGGGGCGTCATACTGTGTTATTTACTCACCAAAGATGTTCTGCACTTTCTACACCGGCATCTTTCCTTGTACCTTTTCATCACTTGTTTTGCTTGAAAAATAAAATAATGTCTTCAATGAATGGCTCTTCCTCGGATTGGTCAGAGTGCATGTGTGTGTTTGAACACAGGTTTCTGTCAGATGAGGCCAGAAACAATGGAAGTTGAAGCAACAACTGAGGAGCAATGACTCCAGATCATCCATCATATTCATTTAATAGAAAGGATGACTTACCAATTAACACCCAATGGTCATATGTTTGTCAAGAACTGGAGTCAATGGAACACCTTCAGTGCCTCCAAGAATTAAATGGACAAATGTGAAGGATTGAGAAAGAACACACACATGTTGGAGAAGCCCCTCTTTTCTTTTCTTTGTTTGTGATTGTCAACCAAAAATGTGGATATAATCAAAAGAGCGTCTCAATATTGATAGTGTGGGTGGCTATTGCTCAGTGGTTTGAGGTTGCAGGTTCAATCCCCCATCGGTCCATGTGTTGAACTGTCCTTGAGCTAAACACTGCACCTCAAACTACTAGTGGATCGACTGAGCACCTTCTGCTGGTTGGTGAATGTGTGTGTGTGAATGTGACTAACATTGTTTGGGCTTTTCTACCAGAAAGAAGCAGGTTCTTGTTCAGGGCCAGGTCTTACATAAGCACCGCCGAAGAACCGCTTCTTTTTCCACAAGTGAGAGC
>NC_137660.1:2569086-2629086 GCF_963422515.1 Blennius ocellaris | reverse complement strand
CATGCGGCCCGGGGGCCAGAACGGCCCGCCAGAGGATCCAATCCGGCCGCCATGTGATTTATTTATTTTTTAAGTATAAATATGAAAACTGACAGAGGCTGATTAAAAACAAACTGAACCCTTGGTCAGAATTTGACCCCCAACATTAATGCATCTGTGGAGGTCACACAATGCAACACCTTTCACAATAAAACAACAAGTACAATTTATGTGAATTGATACTTTAGACACGTGAACTCAAAATGATGTCCAGATGATGACAAATTGTTTTAATCCTGAATAAAAATATGATATCCAGATCCAGGTGACTGAGGGTTTTTTGTGTGGTTTTTTTTTTTTTTTTTTTGCAACTATAATAGTATCTGATTAACTTTAATATGTATATTTCAGAATAAACTGACAAATTCTTGCAGTTACAAAAGGATCAAAATAAGGAAAGACTTTGATATTTGTCCATATCTGCAGTTTAATATGTTCTGTTTGACTTGTTGGGCCTCCAGAGGTCAGAGGTCAGATCAGGTGGATGTGGATCCTCAACTGAAATGAGTTTGACGCCCCTGCTATAACCACTCCGGGGCTCCGTGTTCACTGTAAATTTCATAAAGCCGGTTCACGTCTCTTCCACCTTGTAAGTAGCGATAACTCCAGAGGTAACTCCAGAGGTAACTCCAGAGGTAACTCCAGAGATAACTCCAGAGATAACTCCAGAGGTAACTCCAGAGGTAACTCCAGAGGTTACTCCAGAGATAACTCCAGAGGTAACTCCAGAGATAGCTCCAGAGGTAACTCCAGAGGTAACTCCAGAGGTAACTCCAGAGATAACTCCAGAGGTAACTCCAGAGGTAACTCCAGAGATAACTCCAGAGATAACTCCAGAGATAACTCCAGAGGTAACTCCAGAGATAACTCCAGAGATAACTCCAGAGGTAACTCCAGAGATAACTCCAGAGGTAGCTCCAGAGGTAACTCCAGAGGTAACTCCAGAGATAACTCCAGAGATAACTCCAGAGGTAACTCCAGAGGTAACTCCAGAGATAACTCCAGAGGTAACTCCAGAGGTAACTCCAGAGATAACTCCAGAGATAACTCCAGAGATAACTCCAGAGATAACTCCAGAGGTAACTCCAGAGATAACTCCAGAGATAACTCCAGAGGTAACTCCAGAGATAACTCCAGAGGTAGCTCCAGAGGTAACTCCAGAGGTAACTCCAGAGATAACTCCAGAGATAACTCCAGAGGTAACTCCAGAGGTAACTCCAGAGATAACTCCAGAGATAACTCCAGAGGTAACTCCAGAGATAACTCCAGAGATAGCTCCAGAGGTAACTCCAGAGATAACTCCAGAGGTAACTCCAGAGATAGCTCCAGAGGTAACTCCAGAGATAACTCCAGAGGTAACTCCAGAGATAGCTCCAGAGGTAACTCCAGAGATAGCTCCAGAGGTAATTCCAGAGATAACTCCAGAGGTAACTCCAGAGATAACTCCAGAGGTAACTCCAGAGGTAACTCCAGAGGTAACTCCAGAGGTAACTCCAGAGATAACTCCAGAGATAACTCCAGAGGTAACTCCAGAGGTAACTCCAGAGATAACTCCAGAGGTCACTCCAGAGGTAACTCCCGAGATAACTCCAGAGATAACTCCAGAGATAGCTCCGCCCCCAGCTGATGACATGTCAGGCCCCGGCCTGGCTCCTCTCTGGTCCAGGAAAGGTGTGGAGCCAGTTTAGCACCAGTTCCTCCTCTGATAGGCTTTGGCAGTGGAAAGACAGAGAACTGGTGCTAAATGTGGCCTCTGGTTGTTTGTGGTGGAAAAACCCCCCAGTGTGCTTCACTCCAGAAACCTGCTCCCGTCCAGCCGATCAGCTCCAGCAGTCCGTCTGCAAGGCTACAAATTTAAACTCACTGTTTGAGGGTGGAACAGAAAAAAAAGGCCGGCCGAAGCAGTGAGCCACTGCCAGCAACACCAGTGCATTTTCAACATGACAGTCATCCTGTGTCGTAGTGTCGTATAAATGCAGCAGTCCAAACATCACAACAACCTGTTTTTCAATGTAACAGTGGGAAACGGCTGCATTTTTCAGTTTCCCCACTTTCAGTCTGTCCCAAACATCCAATAGCTTCTTTTCTTGAGTTCGTAGCAAAATGTCCACTGCTTGTCCTGTATTCCATTCAGTGTTCGAATAACAAGCTTTAGTCCAAAATCTCATACCAAGACACAGGAGATCGGAATGTTCCAGAAAAGGTATTCATAGAACACCTTTGAAAATTAACATTGAAATCTATTTGTTGTTGTTTTTTTGTTTTCTTTCAATCATGCAGCTACTAGCAGTTCTAACAACGACACGTTGTGCTCTGTGTGCAGGATCCGTCCTCAGCTGGCCCGGGAGAAGATCGAGGGATGTCACATCTGTACGTACGTGATGCCCGGAGAGCCTCAGGTCATCCTGGGCAAAGACAAGGCCTTCACCTACGACTACGTGTTCGACATGGATTCCCAGCAGGACGCCATCTACCACACCTGCACCCACAAGCTCATCGAGGGATGCTTCGAGGGGTACAATGCCACCGTCTTCGCTTATGGACAGGCAAGTCTGCCCACACCTCCTAGGAGGGGGGGGGGGGGGGGGGGGGGGGGGGGGAGGGAAGGAGGGAGAGGAGGGAGGGAGGGAGGGAGGGAGGGAGGGAGGGGAGGAGAGGAGGGAGGGAGGGAGGGAGGGAGTCAGGGAGGTGGTCTGTGAGGGAGAGGAGGGAGGGAGGGAGGGAGGGAGAGGAGAGAGGGAGAGGAGGGAGGGAGGGAGAGGAGGGAGGGAGGGAGGAAGGGAGGGAAGGAGGGAGGTGGTCTGTGAGGGAGAGGAGGGAGGGAAGGAAGGAGGGGAGGAGGGAGGTGGTCTGAGAGGGAGAGGAGGGAGGGAGGGAGGGAGAGGAGGGAGGGATGGAGGGAGGGAGAGGAGGGAGGGAGAGAGGAAGGGAGGGAAGGAGGGAGGTGGTCTGTGAGGGAGAGGAGGGAGGGAAGGAGGGAGAGGAGGGAGGGAGGGAGGGAGGGAGGGATGGAGTCAGGGAGGGGGTCTGTGAGGGAGAGGAGGGAGGGAAGGAAGGAGGGAAGGAGGGAGGTGGTCTGTGAGGGAGAGGAGGGAGGGAGGGAGGGAGAGGAGGGAGGGAGGGAGGGAGGGAGGAAGGGAGGGAAGGAGGGAGGTGGTCTGTGAGGGAGAGGAGGGAGGGAAGGAGGGAGAGGAGGGAGGGAGGGAGGGAGAGGAGGGAGGGAGGAAGGAGGGAGAGGAGAGAGAGGAGGGAAGGAGGGAGAGGAGGGAGGGATGGAGGGAGGTGGTCTCTGAGGGAGAGGAGGGAGGGAGGGAGGGATGGAGGGAGGGAGGTGGTCTGTGGGGGATGGAGGGAGGTGGTCTCTGAGGGAGAGGAGGGAGGGAGGGATGGAGGGAGAGGAGGGAGGGAGGGAGGGAGGGATGGAGGGATGGAGGGAGGGAGGTGGTCTGTGAGGGAGAGGAGGGAGGGAGGGATGGAGGGAGAGGAGGGAGGGAGGGATGGAGGGAGGGAGGGAGGGAGGGAGGGATGGAGGGATGGAGGGAGGTGGTCTCTGTCATGTTTAATGTGTGTCTGTAATAACACACACACACACACACACACTAATCTAGATTAAAATTGAAGCACTTGGCTGCTTTGATGGATTTCCAGATAAGCCCGTGAGGATTAAGTCTGTTTTCTCTCGTGTGTAACAGGAGAATTGTCAAACCCTGGTTACTGAAGAGTCTATATAATATTGTACATAATTATTTATCTTATTTTATTATTTTATTTTTTTAGCCTTATCCTATTTTATTTATTTTTATTCTTTGCTCTCTGTGTGCTGCTCCTGTCCTGTTCAAGCTGCTGGAACTCGAATTTCCCTGAGGGAGTCGTCCCGAGGGATTAATGAAGTCCATCTGAATCTCAATCTCAATCTGAATCTGAAATATCTACAATCAGAGGAAAATCACAGTTTTTATTACAAAAAATTCTTCTTTTTCTAAAGATGAGCCAGTTTTATTCAGAATAGATTCTTTTATTCTTTTCTTTTTTCTTTTATTCAGAATAGATTCTTTCTCATCTCAGCCTGTTTTCTATCACTTCCTTGAGACGAGTTGAAGAAATAGACTTTTCTTGTCAACAGCACGTCTCTGTCTCTATTTTTATCTTTAGAACAAAAATTGAAATAATATTTCCTGAGTGGTCTTTTTTTAAACTTTATAACTTGATTGTCTTCTGCTTTGTGAAGTTGAGGTTTAATATATCATGTTTATGCGCACTGTTTGTTTTTCTAAATGAAGCCAGTTGTTCCTCTTCTATGTGAGCAAGATTAATGCTGTGCCACATTTACTTCTCTTTATTTCTCATCATGAACAGCCTCCGTTATTCGTGTCATGTGCTCGATGATTTGAAGCACTCCTCCGTCTTGTGCATGGATTTGTAAGAAATACGTTTTCCTTCTGTGTGTGTCAGACGGGATCAGGGAAAACCTACACCATGGGCACTGGCTTTGACGTCAACATCTCTGAGCAGGAGCTGGGCATCATCCCCCGAGCCGTCCACCACCTCTTCAGGGGCATCGAGGAGCGGCGGCAGGCGGCCCAGGAGCAAGGCAGCCCGCCGCCAGAGTTCAAGATCAACGCACAGTTCCTGGAGGTGCTGAAAAACACACTAGTATTATAATTATAATTATTAGAATTATAATAATTATAATAATTATTATAATTATTATTATAATTATTCTAATTCTTCTTCTTCTTCTTCTTCTTCTTCTTCTTGTTCTTCTTCTTCTTCTTCTTGTTCTTCTTCTTCGTCTTCTTCTTCTTCTTCTTCTTCTTCTTCTTCGTCTTCTTCTTCTTCTTCTTCTTCTTCTTCGTCTTCTTCTTCGTCTTCGTCTTCGTCTTCTTCTTCTTCTTCTTCTTCTTCTTATATTTTGTTGTATTTTTAGAAGAACTTTTAATTGTTGAACAAAGATTATTTTAAGAGATCATAATTTCTGTGGGGTAAGAATTAGTCTTTATTTATAGGGAACTCATTTTCTATTGAGCTGAATTGTAGTTTGACAGAGGAATCTTTAGAACATACTAAAATGAAAAATGATGTTTAAGTAAACTTTAAGTATCATACAAGAATCTCTATAAAAATGTATAAATCAAAATGTCACTTTATATTTATCAGCTTTTTTGCTGAATTGTGCTTCCGTGTTCTCCGCCTGCCTTGTGCAGCTTTATAACGAGGACGTTCTGGACCTGTTTGACTCCACAAGAGACATGAAGCAGAAATCTCATATCAAGATTCATGAAGACGCCAGCGGAGGGATCTACACGGTGGGAGTGACCACGCGGACGGTTTCCTCTGAGGCCGAGGTGAATATCCAGAGTCTCTTTCTCTTTCCTGAGAGGATCGTTCATTATTAACCTGCACTGAGGGGCTCCGTTTGATCTCAGCTTCTTCTTACTGTTTTTTTTTTATTTATTTAACCAGGAAAGTCCCGTTGAGGTTTAAAAGCACTTTTCCCTTGGAAAAGTGCTTTTAAACCTCAACGGCCTAGAGGCAGCAAAAATACACTTAGAATTTCAAATTACAAAACTCAAAACAAAATGAAAGCTGCAAGCAGCGTTGGCTGGGACCTCGGCCCCTGGCCCCTCGGGGTCGGCCCAATCACGGCCTCTGGCCCCTGTAATCCTCCGGTGGTGTTCACCCCCCGCCCCTTACTTTAGTGTTCCCGCTCAAAATTGACCGGTCTGTTTCACTGCTCTTAAATTAGCACAAAAAAAACATTTTTCATCACCAAATTGTTACGCAAACATTCTTTAGCTGTGAACAAAGTCTCAAAGTTGTGTTTAACATGAATTTATAGAATTAGACATAAAATAACTGCAGTGAAAATACAAATCGGCACCGAAAATGTATTACAAAATAAATGTGTGAGTGTGAGATAGTGTGCGTGTGCGCGCGCGTGTGTGTCCATGCACATGAGGGTCATGTGACACTCAGGTCAGAGTGGCCATGCCAACATAAGCGTCACATTTGCAGCATCTCAGGCGTGTTTTGTTGTCTCTGGGGGCTCAGAGCTCACATGCTTCCATTTCCTGCCCAGGTCCTTGTTGAGGGAGATCAGCCAGGGTGGGGAGATCAGCCAGGGGGGGGGAGATCAGCCAGGGGGGGTTGGGGGTTGAGGCTGGGGCTTCACACTCCTACGAGATTGGCAGAGGCTGGTCTGCAAATCGAATCATTCTTGACAGGACGTGAAACTGTTGTCAGGACATAGTTGCTGGAATAAAGACCTGCCAGACTCTGAATCCCACAGACTTTTTGTAGCCTCATAGTTTGAGCAACATCGTCCTGCTAACATCAACAGACTGATGTAGACTTGGAGGTCTTCCAGGTCCATTTGTCTCCAGGTGTCCCCAAACACACACTTCCCCTCCAGGTTTGTCCTCTCCAGTAGAATTCCCTCAATGGACTCTGGTAAAAAGAGTTGGAAGCTGGACTTGATGTCATCCACATGAAATGTTGTATACCATGTTGGCCTGGCGTCATCTTGATGATGTTTTCCACTCTCGCTCTACTTCCTCTGTCCTGGGGGCATGAAGACCAGAGCAAGTGTCCTCTGGGACTGGAATGTCTCCTCAGGTATGTCCTTCAGGTGTCTCTCCCTCTCCCTCTGCTGACTGGTCAGTCTCCTCAAAGTCTGGATCAAAATCTGTGTTGTCTTCCACTTCTGAGACACCCTCCTCTATCTCTGGTTCAGTTTCAGTGTCCTCTTCATCATGTCCAAAAAGCTGGACCAGAACGTCTTCGACAGAGAACCGCTTGGTCTGTCGCCTCGTCATTGTGCTCAGAGGAAAAGGAGTGCAAAGCAAACATCAAGCTGTATATATGAGGTCTATGTAAAGATGATACATAAGCCCCGTTTCCACTGCACAAAATTGTGGGGATGGAACGGAGCCTTACGGAGCGGTACGGCAAAGCGTAACCAGAGTCAAATCCGGTACCCGTTTCCACTGCAGAAAAGAGCTTAAAAGTGGGCGGGGCTTAAGAGCTCCGCAGATATGTGACGTCGCAACACTCATCTCAGCTTGGCTGCAGATTTAGATCTTATGAATCCTCTGTTGTTGTTTACATCCTCCACTTTGCACTTGTTGTTTAGTTAACTGTTATTTTTTGCAGCGGCAGAGCTGCAGCTGCAACTTCCATGTTTGTTCTGAGAGAGCGAACGCTCCGGCGACTGGCCCCGCACCCGAGGGCCCCGGCTGGCTGCGCTGCTCCGGGACACGGGAGCCTTTAGCTTTATCCTCAAACGCAGGCGCAGCCACTCCGGCGCTGATCACGCTCCTGCACCCACGGCGCATGGCGCACCCATGATGCTATGCTGCAAACAGAAAGCTCCACGACCAACACTAAAGTTGAGCAGCAAAAAAAAAAAAAAAGGAAAAAAACTAACAAACCTCCAGGCCCCATATTAAAATATTGAGGGTGTGTAGTAAATCACTGACCAATCAGCAGATGGCTCCTCAAACACCGTTTCCATGGTCCTGGTGCCCTGATGGAAGGGTAGTGGAAAAACGACCGCCTTTGGAGCGGTTGTTTCTGCATTCCTGCAGTGGAAAAGCGAACCGTAACGGACTATACCGGTCTATCCCCGCACCTTTTGTGCTTTGGAAACGGGGCTATTGATTAGCCTGGAAGGTGTGGTTCAGGTGGGGGATGGTTACAAAGTGTGAGAAAGAGATGGTTCACATAACAGACACCTGTCAAGTCTATGTGATGATATGATCCATTGTATCACCAGGAATCATGAGGGAGGATCACTATGGATGAATATAGCAGGAGGATCACTATGGATGAATATAGTAGGAGGATCACTATGGATGAATACAGTAGGAGGATCACTATGGATGAATACAGTAGGAGGATCACTATGGATGAATATAGCAGGAGGATGACTATGGCTGAATATAGCAGGAGGATCACTATGGATGAATATAGCAGGACGATCACTATGGATGAATATAGTAGGAGGATGACTATGGATGAATATAGTAGGAGGATCACTATGGATGAATATAGTAGGAGGATGACTATGGATGAATATAGTAGGAGGATCACTATGGATGAATATAGTAGGAGGATCACTATGGATGAATATAGCAGGAGGATCACTATGGATGAATATAGTAGGAGGATCACTATGGATGAATACAGTAGGAGGATCACTATGGATGAATATAGCAGGAGGATCACTATGGATGAATATAGCAGGAGGATCACTATGGATGAATATAGTAGGAGGATCACTATGGATGAATACAGTAGGAGGATCACTATGGATGAATACAGTAGGAGGATCACTATGGATGAATATAGCAGGAGGATGACTATGGATGAATATAGTAGGAGGATGACTATGGATGAATATAGTAGGAGGATGACTATGGATGAATATAGCAGGAGGATCACTATGGATGAATATAGCAGGACGATCACTATGGATGAATATAGTAGGAGGATGACTATAGATGAATATAGTAGGAGGATCACTATGGATGAATATAGTAGGAAGATCACTATGGATGAATATAGCAGGAGGATCACTATGGATGAATATAGTAGGAGGATGACTATGGATGAATACAGTTGGAGGATCACTATGGATGAATATAGTAGGAGGATCACTATGGATGAATCTAGTAGGAGGATGACTATGGATGAATATAGTAGGAGGATCACTATGGATGAATACAGTTGGAGGATGACTATGGATGAATATAGTAGGAGGATCACTATGGATGAATATAGCAGGAGGATCACTATGGATGAATATAGTAGGAGGATGACTATGGATGAATATAGTAGGAGGATCACTATGGATGAATACAGTTGGAGGATCACTATGGATGAATACAGTTGGAGGATCACTATGGATGAATACAGTTGGAGGATGACTATGGATGAATACAGTAGGAGGATCACTATGGATGAATATAGTAGGAGGATGACTATGGATGAATATAGTAGGAGGATCACTATGGATGAATACAGTTGGAGGATCACTATGGATGAATATAGTAGGAGGATGACTATGGATGAATATAGTAGGAGGATCACTATAGATGAATATAGTAGGAGGATCACTATAGATGAATACAGTTGGAGGATGACTATGGATGAATATAGTAGGAGGATCACTATAGATGAATATAGTAGGAGGATCACTATGGATGAATATAGTAGGAGGATCACTATGGATGAATATAGCAGGAGGATCACTATGGATGAATATAGTAGGAGGATCACTATGGATGAATACAGTAGGAGGATCACTATGGATGAATATAGCAGGAGGATCACTATGGATGAATATAGCAGGAGGATCACTATGGATGAATATAGTAGGAGGATCACTATGGATGAATACAGTAGGAGGATCACTATGGATGAATACAGTAGGAGGATCACTATGGATGAATATAGCAGGAGGATGACTATGGATGAATATAGTAGGAGGATGACTATGGATGAATATAGTAGGAGGATGACTATGGATGAATATAGCAGGAGGATCACTATGGATGAATATAGCAGGACGATCACTATGGATGAATATAGTAGGAGGATGACTATAGATGAATATAGTAGGAGGATCACTATGGATGAATATAGTAGGAAGATCACTATGGATGAATATAGCAGGAGGATCACTATGGATGAATATAGTAGGAGGATGACTATGGATGAATACAGTTGGAGGATCACTATGGATGAATATAGTAGGAGGATCACTATGGATGAATCTAGTAGGAGGATGACTATGGATGAATATAGTAGGAGGATCACTATGGATGAATACAGTTGGAGGATGACTATGGATGAATATAGTAGGAGGATCACTATGGATGAATATAGCAGGAGGATCACTATGGATGAATATAGTAGGAGGATGACTATGGATGAATATAGTAGGAGGATCACTATGGATGAATACAGTTGGAGGATCACTATGGATGAATACAGTTGGAGGATCACTATGGATGAATACAGTTGGAGGATGACTATGGATGAATACAGTTGGAGGATCACTATGGATGAATATAGTAGGAGGATGACTATGGATGAATATAGTAGGAGGATCACTATGGATGAATATAGTAGGAGGATGACTATGGATGAATATAGTAGGAGGATCACTATGGATGAATACAGTTGGAGGATCACTATGGATGAATATAGTAGGAGGATGACTATGGATGAATATAGTAGGAGGATGACTATAGATGAATATAGTAGGAGGATGACTATGGATGAATATAGTAGGAGGATGACTATGGATGAATATAGTAGGAGGATCACTATGGATGAATATAGTAGGAGGATCACTATAGATGAATATAGTAGGAGGATCACTATGGATGAATATAGTAGGAGGATCACTATGGATGGATAGAGTAGGGGGATGACTATGGATGGATAGAGTAGGGGGATGACTATGGATGGATAGAGTAGGGCTGCCCATTCATTTCCTATGGCGGTCACTTTTGACCGGGACACTACAGGTGGAACAAGGTTGATTAAAACACTCAAAATTCACTGAAAGAGGTGATCATCACTTTTATATGTTCAGTGCATCGTGTGGAGGAAATCATAAGGCCTTGAGGCAATCAGAACTAAAACACAATATTTATGAGCGTTTTAGTTGTAAATCGGTCAGATTTGACCGGAACACGATAGGAGGGTTAAATGTTGCCTTAAAATCACACAGGTTACTCCCCCGGCGCCCCTGAGCTGAAATCTGGGCTTATCTTACATGCTAATCTGCTAAGCTAACTAGCCGAGCATTAGCATTTGGGGATTTTAGTGTTCCTGCAAGTAGCAACGACACAACGATCGCTTGAATGGTTGCAGAACACAACCAATGATGACAATTTATGAGGGACATTTCTTCTGACTGAACCAATCAAAGTAGACTCATCAGTACTGGGGACAGTTCAATCTGGCCTCGGAGGCGGGTCGACCGACTGGCTGAGATGAATGGAGCCACAGAAAGTGACGGTGATCAACTGTGTTCAACTCTCCAGATGTTGCAGTGCCTGAAGGTGGGAGCTCTGTCACGCACCACCGCCAGCACCCAGATGAATGTGCAGAGCTCTCGCTCCCACGCCATCTTCACCATCCACCTGTGCCAAGTCCGCGTCTGTGCCTCCGACAATGTGAGTGGTGATGGGACTGGGTTGTGTTTGGGGTTTCACACAGTTTAAAGTGATCACTGCAGAGGTCGGTGGAACTGACGACTCAACGACTGGCGAAAGGAAGAAAAGAACTGTTTCTTAAATACGTTTAATAACTGGTAGAAAATGAGAAAACGGGCCTGAGTCAAGTCACGCTGTCAGTCTGTGATAAAAAGCATCCACACGTTCAGCTCTGTCTTCACTGTTCTAAACCCTCAGCAGGGAGACGACACTGACAACAGAGTCTCCAATGGAAACTCCCAGATGGACGAGTACGAGACGCTCACGGCAAAGTTTCACTTTGTGGATCTGGCCGGCTCTGAGAGGCTGAAGAGGACAGGAGCAACGGGCGATCGAGCCAAAGAGGGGATCTCCATCAACTGTGGACTGGTGAGAAGGAACGCCTTTAGGACATGCTTCCACTTTCCATATTTGCCAGCAGACTGATGACACACGGTGCTTCTTGGACTGTGTGTGTCAGTGGACATCAAGCAGTCAGGCTGGGGCCTCGTCACACCTCAGTCCTGACTGGGAGCTGTGGAGCCCCTCAGTGTCCTCAGTCCCCTGCTGGACACCCTGCACACCCACCACTGCACACAATTCACAACAGACATTTGCAGAGGACAGACTGAGGTGGGCTGAACCAGCCTCGGGCTCAACCGTTTGGGAAATTCCTCTATTTGCCATTTTCTTTCCCTCAATATTGCCATTTAATATGCAATTATTATTTCAAGGTCCTCCTCTCATGTATTTCTCAACAAGCAAAAGCCATAAATCAATCTGTATTATAATAAACAATATCAGATTTATTATACATACACTGTTCTTTCTTATAGGCGAGGCTTATGTTAAGATAAAGTCAAATGAAGCATGTATTCATATGAAAGTTTATTTATCTTCTACTTCAATTACACTTGTAAACATACTAAATACTGTAAGTTGTAGTCTTGTTCACCACAAACATCTTCACAAAATCCTGCCAAACAAGTGTGATGTAAACTTTAGTATATAAGTCAGTGATAAGTCACAAGCTAAAGTGCAGATTTCAACAATCTGTGGCTTTACCACTTCATCATAGCCAACTTTCATGTTTCATGAAACGTGATGTGTAAATATGTGGACTGCACTTCTGGAACACTGTCTGAACTGAACTAGACAGTCTATAAATAAATAAAGTATACATATATAAAACATAAAGCTTAGTGATCTTCAGTCAGTAACATCACACAAACTAAAGTGCAGGAAAAGTCCGAACAAGTTTCTGCTTTAACCAACTGGACATTTTGTAGGTAAACAAACAGCCTTTAAAATATTGATTTCATATTTGTTCACACTTTAAAAAATGTAGGCACAGTGCCTGGTGCCACTGATTAAACAAACAGAGAACATCTTTCCTTTCTCTTTGTCTTTCCGTCATCTTGTCTGTTTAACAAACTTCTAGACTTCTTAAAGTCCTCCTCACTACTTCTAGTGGTTTCCACCTGAAGGAGCTCTGAGGCCTCAGGATGCTTTGTGAATTACTTTGATCTATATATATCTATGTATGTATGTATGTATTGGCTCCCTTGTATATATACTTACAGATTTTATCTTTTATATTTACAGCTTTTTCTTTTTGTCTTACTCTATTTCTACTCTGTACCTCAAGAGTTGTCTTTTGATTTCATTGTGCAATGACACATTATTCTATTCTATTCTATTCTATTCTCAATGTTCTAATCAACATTTTCTTTAGTCTTTGTAACTTTAATGATTGTTATTGAAGCAGTTCATCGTGTTCCTTTTCTTCACCTCATGGATTTAGTGCCATCTAGTGGCTGAACTCTGTACAGATCTGATGTGTGATATTTCTCTTTCTAAGCTCCAACTGCAGAAACTGAACTTTACCAACATCAGCAGCTCGGGGCTTCATCAGATACACAATATGAAATTAATAGATTAATACGACTTCAGCTGTTGTGTACTTGTTCTCTTTCCGTTCAGTAGTTATGAGGACTCAATTCATTATTTCACATGCAGTTGATAAATGTAGTGCTGAAATCACTGGAACCTCAGGAAGAATAGTTTGAACCAGTGTGGAAACTCATGGGCTCCTTAAACAAAACACAAGAAGTGACACCTGGTATTGAGTCCTAGTCGGGGTTTGTTCAACTCCACTTCTCTCCACTAAAGCTGCTTTTTTGCTGTTTGTGTTGCTCAGCTTGCTTTGGGGAATGTAATCAGTGCTCTGGGTGACCGGAGCAAGCGGGCGTCTCATGTGCCTTATCGAGACTCCAAACTCTCCCGACTTCTGCAGGACTCGCTGGGAGGAAACAGGTCGGTGGATTGCAACTCCATTAGCTGCTTTGGATTCAACACATTCAGGCTGCTGTCAGGAAACATTGAGCAACTTGTCATTCATGTACTTTTGCAAACGTTCCAGAGTGAGCAACATTTCCATCACATGCAGTAACATGTTGAGCAGACGAGGGTCAGAAACAGACAAAGAGTCAATGTGGAGCTCTTGTAGCACCTCGGGAGCCTCTGTCCACATTATGTCATACTAGATTGGACTTCTTCTTCTTCTCCCACTCTTATTGTGGAGCTCAACCTCAACTTCAATCATCTTCATTAAACAACTACCAACTATGGACAATAAAAAACTGGAGTCCAGCTTTAATTTTTTTGTCTTTTGATAAGAAAAATTGTCTGAAAGATGAAGAAAATGCAGCTGTCTGTGATGTTTACGGACATTTGAGACCTGAAGACATCAGCTGGTGCAAACTGAATACTCCAGGTATTCTGAATCCAGAGCTGTCCTCCTTAAGGTGGTACAAAGTAAAATTAAGAGAAAACAAGATAGGATTTTTGGACGTGCAAATTCAGGAATCTTTGCAATGAATTACATAACCTTTGCACAAAACTCTATTATTTCAAGGTTCTCTGTTATCACTCTACCAATGTGTCTTTTCAGAGAACTCTAGTGAGGGAGACTCTCTGGTTCTGAGTTTCCTCTTTCTCCTTGTCTCAGCCAAACCGTGATGATCGCCTGCATCAGTCCATCAGATCGCGACTTCATGGAAACACTGAACACACTGAAGTATGCCAACCGGGCGCGGAACATCAAGAACAAGGTGATGGTGAACCAGGACAAGGCCAGCCAGCAGATCAGCGCGCTGAGGACGGAGATCGCTCGTCTCCAGATGGAGCTGATGGAGTACAAGACGGTGAGCAGAGTGGGAGGAGTGGTGTGGTGGAGCTCCTCTGGGCGGTCTGGGAGCTCCATGAGGAACCATGTCCTGTCTGGGAGCTCCATGAGGAACCATGTCCTGTCTGGGAGCTCCATGAGGAACCATGTCCTGTCTGGGAGCTCCATGAGGAACCATGTCCTGTCTGGGAGCTCCATGAGGAACCATGTCCTGTCTGGGAGCTCCATGAGGAACCATGTCCTGTCCTGCAGGGCAAGCGGCTGGCGGGCGAGGACGGCGTGGAGAGCTTCAGCGACATGTTCCATGAGAACTCCATGCTGCAGACAGAGAACAGCAACCTGAGGGTGAGGGTGAAGGCCATGCAGGAGACCATCGATGCCCAGCGGGCCAGGCTCACCCAGCTGATCAGTGACCAGGCCAGGCAGGACCTGGTCCGGACAGGTGAGAGGGTTCAACCTGAGCCGGTTCATACTGAGACCCTGTTTACACCACGACGTTTCAGGGGACAACGTCTTGTCTGTTAAAGACAGGGACAATCTACCACAGCGCTGTTGCACACGCTCAGTAATGGCGCTCCATAGCCAACAGCGATGGCTATGGAGCCATTGTTTCGTATAAACAAGGCCTGTGAGTCCTTTAGACCAGTGTTTTTCAACCGCGGTGCCG
Source organism: Blennius ocellaris (assembly GCF_963422515.1). Taxonomy (NCBI): domain Eukaryota; kingdom Metazoa; phylum Chordata; class Actinopteri; order Blenniiformes; family Blenniidae; genus Blennius; species Blennius ocellaris. Next base: position 2,613,986 of record NC_137660.1, on the reverse strand, counting down.
CGGCACACTGGTGTTTCCGCGAGATCTAGTCAGGTGAACCGTGGGAAATTATACAATTTCACATTTTTTTCTAAAAAACATTTGCTCTCACAGCCGCTGTCAGCTGTGAGAGCAGTGTGTTGCAGAGTAATCATGTATAAATACTCTTCACCACTAGAGGGCAGCACAGAACTTTGCCGGTGAAATGTAAAGTGACAGACGTCAGTGTGGTTCATCTCCACCTCCTGCTACCATCTTGTATCAAAGTACTGTGTCAGTGACAGTGATGGAGAAGTTTTTGAAAAGGAAGAATGTGAACCAGGATCTCAGCTCTTCATCCATCAGGTCCAGGTTTCACACTGAGGGAGGCACTATTAAAAAAAGTCCTTGCTTTCTGGATTTACTTGATTCCTGTTGATAAAACTTTGATGAGAAAGACTTTATGTTGTTAATAGAGGCTACAGAGGTTCACATTTTAACATTTACGGGTGGTGGTGGAGTGACTCCAGATTTTTCCAAACAAAAAAGTGTGTCTTGGCTCAAAAAGGTTGAAAAACACTGATTTAGAAGACGCCGTTCCAAGTGACAGTGGCTCGCTGGTTTCAGAAGACTTCTGCTGTTACACAGCACACGGAAAACTGTAGTCAACATGCCAGGCCACCAGATGGCGCTGTTGTTTTTTTTGTAATGAAACCTCACAGCTATCGATTATTTTAGTAATAAAGTAGTTTAGTAATGGAGTATTCTGGCGATTTAGCAGTAGCAGTTCTTAGCAGTGATAAATGACAGAAAATACAAAAAGTCAGTTAAATGAACAACAATTCAATCCCTTTTATAAACATTGGTATTGGCTACTATATTAGTTTTTTGTTGTTTTTTTGCTCGTTTATTCTTTGACGTGTAAAAATCCCACTTTGATGACCTCAGAGGAAAAAGCTCTGACCCTCATGATGACCTCTGGTGACCTCTCAGGTGTCCTGCACTATTTGATCAGCTGGTGCTGTTGCAGCTCCATCCACTGTAATGAGATTACTGAAAATGTGAAGTAACGGAGTAAAGTACAGGATTTGTATGGAGAGGGTTCCTCAACATGCTGCTTTTGTTTCTGGATGCCTGTGTTTTGAGGGTCACATTGAATCTTAACCCTCTGATGTGTTTCGCAGGTGAAGGAGGCACTGAGGAAATAGGAAACATGATTCAGAGTTACATCAGCGAGATCGAAGACCTTCGGTAAATATCTCTTTCATATCAGCTTTCCTTTTTTTTTTAAATTCTACTCAACACGGAATATCAAATTACAACAATTTGTTTATTTAGATAGTTGGTATATAATATATTCTTTTAATTTATTTGAGATGTTAATTTGCTTTTGAATGGAAAGGCTGAAACGTTTTCTATATTTAATCTCTTCTTTTCTAAGATGTACACAGACACACATTAGATTAGAATAAATACCACATTTGTAATCTGACTTCTCTGTTATTCAGATTTTACATTTTTCAGACCAGTTTTAGCTTTTTCATCTCATACATGAACTCTCATAAGTTAGGTTCAAATCATAACACTGCAATCACGTGATAAAACTAAACTGAAAACCTCTCATGAGGTGAACAAGAAGAAACTAGTACACTGCAAAAAGTCAAACCTAGGCAAGATATAATTTTTAGATTAAGTGAAAAATGACTTGTTTTTGACTAAGTCATTTTTGCTTAAAACAAAATTGTCGGCTAAGATTATTATTCTACTTTTAATATGATTATTACTTTATTTTCTTATTAGCTAGAATGGTTGAGTATTAAAAACTAGGTATAAGTACTGTTAGGCTTAAAACAAGCATTTTTCTCATTTTAAGATGACTGAGCCCAATCCTCTTATTGTAAGATTTGAAAAAAAGAACGCTTGAAAATAATACTTGTTTTGAGTCCAAAAATGCTGTTTTCAAGATCACGCTGGGTCATATGGGGCCAGAAGTATTTTCTTATGTTTGAAAATCTTGTCAAGTAAAATTTTCTTCAAAAGGTGATGCAGAGCAACAGTAGCTCATAAATACTGTGTGGAAAAACTGCTCTCTATCAAGAGATATCATTATATTGAGCAAAATTCAAGTCCACTTGTGTCTCGGCCATCTAGAGTGGTGCTAATTTTTCATTTTTGGGGAAATTGAATCCCTCCCCCCCTTTGAAACATCATAGTTTAAGTGTTCTGTGTTGTGTATAATGTCAGAGTTTATATCAGGATGGTGATGAATTGTGCTGCTTCCTGGAGCTGGACACGTGTTTGAAGTTGAGCTGTGTGTTTCCCTCACAGAGCCAAGCTGCTGGAGAGCGAGGCCGTTAATGAGAACCTGAGGAAGAACCTGTCCAGAGCCTCCAGCCGTCAGTCCTTCTTCTCCTCCTCGATGCTGGCCCCTGAGAAGGAGACGTCCGACATCCTGGAGCTCGCAAAGAAGGACCTCGAGAAGCTGAAGAAGCGTGAGAAGAAGAAGAAAAAAAGGTAAGCAGCTCAGAGTGATGTCCTTTTAAATGTCTTATCTCCATGCTCTACTTTAACCAGGAGGCCAATTCACTTTCAATACATTTGAAATAGTTTCCACTTTGTGACTGCTGGATTCTGCCTGTCTGAGTGTTTACACTACTGAGCTGAGTCCACACACACACACACACACACACACACACACACACACTTTAGTTCATTCACATAAAACAGCGACACCCATTTATTGTAAAGTAGTTTAGACTGATCCAGTTTAATATAGTTTTATTACTGTCCAAGCACTGCAATTGTCAAAGGTTCCTATTGAAACCGTAGGGATTATTAGGGACCGAGCACGAAAGGCAAGTACCCTATTGTATTCCATATGTTAGGGACCTGAGGCGGCAGCTTTTAGCCCAAATTTGAGCCACTAAACACTCAAAAACTCACCAAATTTGGCACGTGCATCAAGACTGGCGAAAAAATTAAAGCAAATGTACAATTTAACTCCCAGAGTACCAGAATGTGCTCTCTGGTGCCACTTAGAAACACTAAACGGCCACCGAAAAACACTCAAATGTCCACCACGGCCCGTAGGAATGTCGTACAGAGATCAAACTAAAACACAATTGTTCGTCTCATCAAGACCTAAAAATCACATGGCAAGACCGCTGACCTAAATTTAACAGGAAGTCTGCAATTTCCTTTCAAGGAATGATTATTTTATCAAAATATTTGCCCGAAAACTTTGGATTCTGAGGAGTTGTTTCAAAAATATATGGATAAAGTCCATCCGCTCACACACTGGTGTCATAAATAACTGCAGGTGTGTCCATCAGTGTCTCATCATTCACACCCAGGATTATGTAATACCATGAAAATGCTTATTGTTGAGCTTATCTGCTATCATGTGCTACATAAACAAGCTAAAATGCTAACATGTGGTTGGTAGACTAGCCAGTTTGCTGATATGCGGTTTGAGGACTAGCTAACATGCAGTTTATGGACTAGCTAGCAGGTTAGTTTATGGTTTGTGGACTAGATAACTTGCTAATATGCACTGTGACATAATGCTCATGCTTTTAATGCTTTTAAATGCTTTTTACTATTAATGCTAGGTGGGTTAGCTTAGCGGATTAGCATGTGAGATAAGACCAGCCTCCAGGTCAGGGACACGTGGGGAGGATCATAGGTACTGGCCTAGCATGCTTATTAGCATGCTAACAAAGTGTGTTCAATTGACCTGATATTAGGGGGGTGGCCTAAAGACGGGGCTCAGGTTACAGCTCACTAGCTAATTAGCCAGGTCCCGCCCACTTTTGATCCCACCCGAGGGTGAGGGTTAGAGCACCAACCCCAGCTTTCTTTATCTAAACACCGCCTCCACCATCCACGCCTGCTGTATGAAACCAGAACAATTAGGGTTGGGGTTCGGTGGTGGCCTATATGCCATGAGCTAGATTAGTGATTGGTTGGCTTTCTAAATAAAAGCCCCCCCAGTTTTTTCAAAATAAAATTCCTCTTTTGTTAAAACCATCAAAATGTATATTTGATCAATATTTAAAGGGGACAAAGGCCATGATTGGCCAGAGGTCATGATTGTGTCGACTACGACGGGCCAGAGTCCAGAGTGTGAGCTTCCGATCAAGGCTGATTGTTTATAGTATGTATGTAATGGCCGCCACTACTAACCGTCCATCTTTGTTCATCAAAACATAGCAAATTATTGTCTGGTGTACACAACTCTCAACTACCTGGCGATTGTGCATTACGCCGAGTAAGGAGCAACATGATTGGTAAATTGATCCCATGTGGTATTTACCTTTTCAAAGGCAGCCTCTGATTGGTTTGTAAATCTCTGACTCATCCTGGTGCCTTCAAATGCTGAAGCAGAGTGGAGGAATTTGGAGGAACTTTCTTTTTCAAGATGCAGTGGAATTGTATATACAAATCACCCAGGTGGTATTAATTCTATGAACCTATGATCTATCAAATTATCCACTTCCAAAATGTACACAGGTTTTGATTACTGTACATCATTCATATTTTTTATTGAAGAATAAAATGTTCTTTGCTGTGAAATGTATTGACAATCATGCTTGTTCCTCTACCAACTTAATTTTGTGTGATTGTGACATCATGAAGCCTTGGGACCGAGCTATACGTGGCATGCAGTTAACAAATAAGCATACAATATTCAATTAATAACTGATAAGATGAGTTGCACAGTTTAGGGGTGCAGATAGAAACCATGTGCCAACTGCAGGGGGTTTCAACAAGTACATGTAGTGAAGTCTATTCTTACACAACTACTCAGTTTGGGCTGTTTTAAAATTGCCCTTTGGGGATGAATAAAGTATTTTGAATTTAATTGAATTTAATTGAATTTAATTGAAGTTTGAAGTGAAGTCAGGCAGGTACAAGTGAAAAGCATCACCAATGAAAAGAAGCAATTACCTGAAAAATAAAAAATGACAACATTTTAACAAAGCAAGAAAGTATATAGGATGCATTAGCAAAAATGTCAGGGAGAAAAGGAAACATATGACTGTTAAGAAGCTAAATCTACATGTCAGTGTTTTATTTAGTAGTCCAGAATGCATTGGAATGCAACACGTCATGAGTACATGAGTACAGTAGGATCGGTACAGTAGATCAGGCAGAGCACATTAACAAAGTAAAAGCAATAGCAAATTTAAAATCCAAATGTGGATTAAAAGCTGAGAGTCCTGTTGCAACAATGCACAGTAAGAACATGTTTTTCCCTCCGTACGGCTGAAGGACCGCTGTCAGTGGGACAGGTCTGGGAATGCAGTGTCTCGTTCTTTACTGCTGCAATGCTTTCATTCATTCAACTTAATCCTAATGAACTTTTACTGCTTCCTGTCAGCTGTTTTGAAGCCTCCCTGTTAACCAGGGATCATATCAGCTCCAGAGGCAACAAACAGCCCAGTTTGACCTGACCAGTATAAGGACCACCAAATAAAGCTTAATTACCTCAAATGAAGTAAATCATCTGAAGTTTCATCTACTTTACTTCCTGAAAAAGTGTAAATTGACCGTGATGAAGCATCATGTCTCCTGGTGCACATCACTTTTATTTTCCCTTTTAACGTTATTACATATGAAAAAATGCCCCAGAGAAGTCCACTTTGTGCTTCTTTATATCTCCAATTCTGTCACTCGTGTCCATATGATTACCTTCGCCAACAAACGTTGGGAAAAGGTTACGTTTTTGCCTGAATTGCATTTATTTATTGGTTTGTATTTATGAATTTAACCAACTTTTTGCAAAAACGATCAACCTGAATTGCTTGAAATCTTCAGGAGTGATTTGTCATCAACAGAAGACCAGTTGATTAGATTTTGGGATCATTCAGGCCAAAGGGTCACTGATTCTGACCCCCCATCTAGTGCAGCAAACACTACAAATATTACATTATTGGAGGCAATACATTATCATACACAGCAGCCCCTGGAGAGTAAGACATAGTTCCTCTGTTGTGGACACACTGGAGCTGCCAGTTTCCCAAGAGCTGTGGCTGCAGCGAGGAAGTTGCCGTTAGCTGCCAGCTAGCACCCTTCTGACTCTGCTACGACGCGCACAGCTAATATCTTACTTTGGCAAATATGCAGTAACATCAGTGTGGCATTGATGAAAGTATGCGCTCTCCCTAGCGCCTGTTCCAGTTTCCACAGCTTTCAAGCTTGTCTTCACAGAGTCCCCTCAAAGGCCATGCTAACTGTTGCTTGTTAGCATTTGGTTAGCTTTTTCCCAGCTCAGGTTTCCTCCAGGACTCCAGGTTAAAAAAAAAAAAAAAATGTCCATGAGCTGCTTTGCTTTATCCACTTCTGGTTGAAACGTGTTGATGGGTTGAGTAGGAAGCTGATTCAGTATGAAGGTGATCCACATGTTCAGAGGTTTCCGAATGAGACGTGTCAGAAGCAAGCGTAACGCTGTCTCATCTTCTCCCCCACTCTGCTTCCGTCTCTCTGTCCGTCCCTCCGTCGTCTCTGGTCTGAAGACTCCAGCTGCTGGTGGAGGAGAGGGAGGAGGGGGAAGCTGTCAGGTTTGTCTTGGCTGCTCCCTCCTGGCTTCATTCCCTCATTTCTCACGCAGCAGCTTCTTTCTTTCTTCTTTTTTTTTTAAGTTTTCTGTGAGACGTTGTGGGGAACAGGTGTCCCCTCACCTGGAGACCCTGGAGACCAGGAGCTCCTCTGCAGAGCTCTGTTTGTCCCTTCATTAAATCCTCACGCTACCTGGCTGCATTCTTTTTCTCTTTTCACCTGCTTTTTATGAACAACTTGCAAGTTTTACATTGCGTTTTTCTCCTATAAAACTGATGTCTCCTTTTTCTGTTGCTGTTCACATACAGAAGAACTTATTTTGTGTCATGGATAAAGTTTTTGTCCTGCAGCTTCACTTATTTCCTTTTTTTTTCATTCTATGCCCACTTTTTAAATCGCACTGGTTATTTTCAGTTCCTCTTTATGCACCTGGGGCCTCATATACAAAGGTTGTTTACGCAAAAATAAAACCTGGCACATGATCTTTTTTTATGACAAAGTTCCAATGTATCAAGAGGGAAAAGGCTGGCATACAGATGTTTCTACAGCTGTTAATGCTTTGAAGGTGGTGCGGGGAAACTCATAATCAATAAATGTGATGTGCATATCTGAGACATATGAACAATTAACACTAAAAGCACCATCACATGATGAATTTGTAAATGTCAACAGGAAGTGTTTTCATTTGATCGCTATACAAGTCATATGTGATGTGCGATCGGCAATACTGCAGCGAGGGGTGGCTTCTTGGTGAGTAAATGTTAATTATTATTAATTGTTCTCATATAGGGATGCTCGATATTGGCTTTTCTACCGATATCCGATATTCCGATATTGTCCAACTCTTAATTTCCGATACCGATATCACCGATACCGATATCACCGATACCGATATCACCGATACCGATGTATGCTGGCTTTTTACATCAAAACTGTTAGGTAACAACAACATAAAATATCTCCTACTGTGGAATTAACACATTATGCCTAATTTTATTGTGATGCCCCACTGGATGCATATGTGAATCAAACATGGCTTTCCAAATGTACACACTGAGAAAAATAAGAGAACAACAACTTAAATTATGGAAAAAAGTGCCATATTTATTTAGTGTTAGAGAGAAACCTCAACAACAAACTCAACAACACCACAGACAATATAAAAAAAAGGAAGAGGCATATCTGCAGTCCATTAGTTGTAAACAGTCAATGAATGAATAACTGGACATAACTTGTCAAATAATAGACTCAAACTGGGCTCAATCTCTTTTAAGAGTAACACAATAGTGCAAATATAAACAAGAAAGGCACAGAAATGCTCACAAAATTAAAACAGCCCTCCTTTAAAGTGCAACAAAAACAAAGACTGAAGTTGACTCGTCCATATAACTGGTCTATTTCTTTCCCCATGTCCTCATGTGTAAGAGGGAGATTGTTCTGTATGAATACAAGCATCTCAGCATCTCAGCAATGTATGAGATTTCTCTTCTCATCAATGATGTGGGCACCAGTGCTGAACACTGGTTCACTGTCAACACTGGTGCAGGGTGCAGTCAGGTACTGGTACCAGTGCTGAACACTGGTTCACTGTCAACACTGGTGCAGGGTGCAGTCAGGTACTGGTACCAGTGCTGAACACTGGTTCACTGTCAACACTGGTGCAGGGTGCAGTCAGGTACTGGTACCAGTGCTGAACACTGGTTCACCGTCAACACTGGTGCAGGGTGCAGTCAGGTACTGGTACCAGTGCTGAACACTGGTTCACCGTCAACACTGGTGCAGGGTGCAGTCAGGTACTGGTACCAGTGCTGAACACTGGTTCACCGTCAACACTGGTGCAGGGTGCAGTCAGGTACTGGTACCAGTGCTGAACACTGGTTCACTGTCAACACTGGTACAGGGTGCAGTCAGGTACTGGTACCAGTGCTGAACACTGGTTCACCGTCAACACTGGTGCAGAGTGCAGTCAGGTACTGGCACCAGTGCTGAACACTGGTTCACCGTCAACACTGGTGCAGGGTGCAGTCAGGTACTGGTACCAGTGCTGAACACTGGTTCACTGTCAACACTGGTGCAGGGTGCAGTCAGGTACTGGTACCAGTGCTGAACACTGGTTCACTGTCAACACTGGTGCAGGGTGCAGTCAGGTACTGGTACCAGTGCTGAACACTGGTTCACTGTCAACACTGGTGCAGGGTGCAGTCAGGTACTGGTACCAGTGCTGAACACTGGTTCACTGTCAACACTGGTGCAGGGTGCAGTCAGGTACTGGTCCAGCAGGGAAGAGGGCCTGGTTGAGCCTCCAGTCCTCCACGGACATTTCATTCACCAGGCTTCTCCTTCTTAGCCACGAGTCCAGCATGTTGTCTTTGTTGTTGTTAAACGTCATCAAGCGCGCGCCCATAAACGTCCCATGCTGCGTTCAAGGAGACTCGGAAATTCCAATATCGGTTGTGAAAATCCGATACCGATATTTCCAAATATTACATTTTTAAGTCAATATCGGCCGATAATATCGGCCCTCCGATATTATCGGACATCCCTAACCTCATATGAACCCCTGTGATGTGCATTGGGCACGTGGCTTCTCAAATACTGTTTCGTCTTTACAGCTCCATTACTAGTGACTTACTGTTTTGTGCTGCTACATCTTCAGATCTTTTTAACAAGCCCCCGATTGTCTCTGTGGGCAGAATATTGTATTAACAACCCCGTGCTTATTGCATTTGCTGTTCATGTCGGAATACAGTGAGCCCAAGAGGACACTTTTGCCTCCACTTCTGTGAGAAGCAGCTCCAAGTTGTTTCTCCTTTTTCCCCTGTCTTGCTCTGGTTCAGAGCTCATTTAAATATGGTTTGCATATTCAAATACAGACGTGGACAGGGAGGAGCCAGGTGCTCCAACGTTTGTGCTCTGTTCCACATTGATGGGGAACTCGTCAATGTTGTCAATGATCACAAAGGAAATGTGTAAATTCAAGCGAACGCACAGATTTGGACAGCTGGGTGTTTTTTTTATGTACAACACTCTGGAGTTGAGCGTGCGCCATGCTTTAGTTGGAAGTCTTAGTACTTCAGTCCCCCTCATTCTTTTCTTCTATAAAGCTTTTTCACCAACAGGCTCATCACCACTTAGCTAAATCATCTTGTGGGCCAAATTGGCTATTGTCTACAGCCGGGTTTGGCCCATGGACTGCATGTTTAGCACAGGTATAATATTTTTGTGTTTAATTAAAATAAGCTGAGGCCTCATTTATAAAACCTTGCATAGGATTCCTACAAGAAATATACGCGCGCCCAAAACCCGCGTACGCATCACTTTCCTTTTATAAATCCCAGTCCACCTGGGACTGGAATCCCAGGTCTTCTCTTCCGGCTCTCAGTGAAGGCGGACGCTTCTCTCTTCTCTCTTCTCCTCTCCCCCTCGTCTTCCCTGCTTGCTGCTCCTGTCCTGTACTGTCTCATGTCTGATCTAACAAGAGCCTCTCTTCACTGCCACATCCGAATTTAACCGGAACCGTGGAACTGATCAGCTGGTCGCTCAATATGGTCGACCAAATTTTTACGACACGGCGATCAGGCAAAGGAGAGTCTGCAAGTCCTGATGGGACGTTTGCGGCCGGATACATGCTGGATTCCTGGGGTTCCTGGAGGTTCCTGGAGGTCCTGGAGGTTCCTGGAGATTCCTGGAGGTTCCTGTGTTTGTCCATTGTTTCCATGGAGGACCTGGAGGACCGCTACATATTGGGATTCATGATAGGAGGTATGCTGCTGATTGGAGCTGGCGGCTTTCTGATCTATCGCAAAGTTGAGAAGATGCTAGCAGCTGCATTGGGAAGGCTGCCTGTCGTCACTGAAGGACTGTGACGAGCTCTGAATGCTCAGACTCATGTGAGAAACCAACTCAAGACATGATTCTTGAACATTTACGTGAAATTGGAACCATCTTGGAGGATATTCGAACTCGGTTGGGAAGCTAAATCTTGCCAATATTGGAGCAGCATGGAGACCAGAGACACCCAAGGTTGAAAGATAAAGCTGAATCGCCTGAACGAAAACATCTAATCTAGATTTCGGATTCCCAGACACCCAATCTGCCTTTTCTTCCCTCCTCTCCTCACCTCATGTTGTCCTTCTTTCCCCCAAACGTTCTATGCAATTTCGTTGTACCTGTTACAATGACAATAAAGACGATTCTGATTGTGATTGTGATTCTGAAGGTTGATGGTTCAACTCCCGCCCTCAACACGCCCACTTTCTACCATAAATGGTCGATACAAAGAGCTTCGTCCATATTTTTACATCTCAATCAGCCTCTAGCTCGCCAGCATTTGATGCTAAATCCTGACAGAAAAGACGAAGAAAAGAAATTTTACGGAGAAAGAAATAGTCATGGAGGAGGTGGAGGTCAATAAAATAATATTTTTTGGTGATCATGGTAGTGGAATCACTAATAAAAGAGAGAAAGTGATCTGCATCACATCGTCACCGCTGGAAATAGCATGGTAGCCACAGAGACATCAGTGACTGCAGAGGTGGAGAAGAAGAATCTGATCTGAAGGTGGAGGCCAGAGGAGAGGAGTCCATCCTGTCACTTGAGAGTTGGAGGAGGAGGAGGAGGGAACTGTATTATGTATGTATAATAATAAAATAAGTAATATAAAATCTATAATTTCTTTATTTCACATGCAGCCAATGGGAAATCATCTCGGTTGCAGTTCTTTTTTGCATGAGACTTTCCCAGAGACTCACCTTAGTTGTTACTGTGTTCATACAGTTTCTAGTTGATTTGTACCTTATAGCTGTAGATCCTACTAAAAGCAGCTGGAACAGAACAGACGTCCTCAGCGACAGCCAGTCAGTGGTGCTTCCACACTGCAGCTTTACTCACGACTGTCACCGCACTATTTATTGTTTTCTCTGAAATGAGACTGACTGTTACACTTTGTCACAATTGATAATCCATCAGTTCTGTCCAGCGCTCTGGAGCATTTGAAGAGGAAAGTTTGACATATGAACATGGAGCTGCTGATTCAGCAGTAACGTTCCACTAGAGAAACATGTAGACCACTGCAGCTTGGCTGGTTCTGATCACGTGGATCAATAAGTCTGATATTTGAAGACGTTAGATGTATGAGATGAATCTGGTTCAATCCTCCACCTCACCATCAGCACCACCAGGTTCCCCGTCTCCAGAATGTTCTGCTCAAGGTTCAGTTTGTGTACCGGTACACACATTCTCCTGCAAAGTTCATTTTTTTAAATCACAAACTTTGCGTGGGAAGTGGCGTACGCATCTTTCAGGACCTGTTTTGTGCTTCAACAACCTTTATAGATGAGGCCCCTGTTCCTTTCTTCCGCTGCTTGCAGATTGTGAATGTCAACACAGAAAAGGTCTGACAGCCTGATTCCTGATCTGTGAGCCTATTTGTCACCCGGTGAAGACGGCTCTTTAATGCCATCAGCGCCCATCAGACTGTTTTTCTCAGCTGTGGTTTGAAGTTAGTCTCCTCTCTGATTCTTTCAGCGCCAACAAGGAAGAAGTTCCTGACAACGAACAAGAGAAGGTCTCTGAGAAGGAGCTGATGGAGCGGATCAGCGAGGACGCAGAGATGGTAGGTGTTTACGCTTCACCTTATGATGAAGACTAATGCATGCAGATACTCATACGTGTGTGTGTGTGCGTGCGTGCATGTGTGTGTGTATTGCAGGAAGCTCACGACGGCAGCGACCATGTTGAGGAGGAGGAGGAAGAAGAGGACGAGGAAGAGATGGATGTGGAGGAGAGCTCGGAGGACTCCGACTCTGAGTCCTCCGATGAGAAAGGTATCGGACCACGGTCAGGGTGCTTGAAGTATTTAACCACACATGAGCTTTTTCCATGAAACAAAACACGAGAGCAAAGAAAATATCAACACAGTCAATGCAGGCCCGCAGGAAGTTGGGGTGCCGGGGGTGCTGCAGCACCCCTGGTGGTGATAGGGAGATTTTTTTTTAAAAGGTAGTCTATTCAAAATATTTTGCTCAATTTATACATTCCTTATAAATATTTTGGGAAATGATTATGACACTTTTATGTGTATTTTGGATTTTAATCAAATCATTTTTATCAAAATGTTATATATGTTTCGGCCCTCCAAAACAAATGAAGAAAGCATAAGACTTAACAATAATAACAATTATAGCTGCGAGCAGCCCTGAATGGGTACTCACTACTTGCGGGACTCCGACCAAGAATGTCAGTCGGCATATGTGTACTTTGAGAGACAGCGTACAGCCACTGACTGTCTTGGGACTTCCACTCAGAAACACAAAGACTGGTTTGACGATCACTGCACTGAAATGAAGCTGCTGCTTGAAGAGAAACATCGAGCCTCCAAGGTCCATCTCAACGATCCAAACGACACGTGCTGAAGGTCATTCGTAGCACCATTCAGAGGAAGTTGGGCCAGATTCAAGACAACTGGCTGAGCAACTCAGCTGATGAGATTCAGGGCTTTGCTGACAGCAACGACGTGAAGAACATTTACAGTGGTCTAAAGGAAGTGTATGGTCCCTCAACCTCTGGAACATCCCCAAACCTCTGTGCAGACAGTCCCACGCTGCTCACAGACAAAGATACGATTCTCGATAGATGGGTTGAACACTTGAGCAGCGTCCCGAATTGCCGCTCTCCCGTCAACGACGAGGCCATAAAATCTCTTCCACACGTCCCAGTCAATGAGTCAAAGGATGCACTACCTACCTTGAAGGACATCCAGGAAGCGATCCGTTGTTTATCCAAAGGCAAAGCACCTGGCTCAGACTCCATTCCAGCTTCGGTCTGCAAACAAGGCAGTCTAGTACTGACAGAGAAACGTCTTGATCTCTTCCTGCTCATGTGGCAGCATGAGGCAGTCCCACAGGAGTTTAAAGACGCCTGTATCAAACACCTTTTCAAACACAAAGGCAATCATCAGTCCTGTGACAACCACCGAGGAATCTCCCTGTTGTCCATCGCCGGCAGGATCCTTGCCAGAGTGCTGCGTAACTGCCTCAGTACACATCTGGAGCAAGGCTAGGGCCAGTGTGGTTTTCCAAAAGAACGAGGGAAAATGGACATGTTTGCTGCCAGGCAGCTTCAGGAGAAATGCCAGGAACAGCATTCCGACCTCTACTGTAACTTTTGGCGACTTGACGAAGGCTTTTGACACAGTGAGCCTCGATGGTCTCTGGAGGATCATGGCAAAGTGTGGCTGTACAGGAAAGTTCATGGCCATTGTACACCAGCTACATGATGGAACGCTGGCCAGAGTTCAAGACAACGGGGAGACACCTAAGCCGTTCCTGGTCTCCAGCGGGGTGAAAAGTGCGATGTGTGCTTAGCCCTGTTCAGTCTGATGTTCTCGGCTGTGCTGACGGATGAATTCAAAGATGAGGGTGCAGGCATTGGCATCAGATAACGCACAGATGCTTCACAGTGACCTCGAAATACGTCCAACACTCGACCATTACTGACAAAAATGCCCTTGGTCTGGTTAATGTCCTCTTAAAACTGGTCTCATGGCAAAATGTTTCATTTTTCACTGTGAAAAAGCCAAGAATCACCTCCCAGTCTTTATATCGATGGGCGCAGCCATTTTGAATGGTGATGAATGGTGATCACATGATTCGGCTCTGATTTCCGGTGATTTTTTGTTGTTCTTTTTTCTTCTTTTGGTTTTTTTTTATTTATAGTTTCCATCCAGTGGTATTGAGGCTGAGTTTCCTCATGAGTGTGTTTTGTGTTGGAATATTAATTAATCGCCGCGACAGCATTTCATAAATCCATGTTTCTGCAGTTCTGTCAGGTGTGATCATTAGCCTCAGTATTCCAGACCAACCCTCGTGCAGCTAAACATGCCATACGGAGCGGCGTGGCTCAGTTGGTAGAGCAGTTGTAATGTTGCAGGTTCGATTCCCATCTCTGCCCAAATGCCACAAAGTTTGATGTTTGCCATGAAACTCAAAGTGCATTCTAAACAGCTTGAACACAGTCAGATCGACCTCAAGGTCCACTTATTGCCTCAAATGCCATTTGAGGGCGTGGCAATGGTTAAGAACGCCATCAAACAGGAAGTGCATTGCACAAAAAGCCTGTACATGATCAGGTTGACCTACAACTTGATACGTTGCATCATAGCCTGGCCATCATCACACCCAAGCGAGTCCACGGGTACGTCCCAAATGTCCCTCCTAACTCCTTATCTATGGGCTTTCACTGAACCCCGGAAGTATTTTGTGTGACCCAAAACCAAAAACATGTAAAAGGAGAATAAAACAGAAAAATACAAAGGAGTGAGTAAGAAGAAGAAGAATTTCAAATGAAACCTCTCTTCATCAAAAATCATTCTGTCATGTGTTCCTTTTCAGTACCTGAGCAATACTACTGACTCGTACAATACAGTTTTATCTGATCAGAGAGTGTGTGTTTTTCCACGTCACAGAAAACTTCCAGGCCGACCTGGCCAACATCACCTGTGAGATTGCCATAAAGCAGAAGCTGATTGACGAGCTGGAGAACAGCCAGCGGAGGCTGCAGACGCTGAAGCAGCAGTACGAGCAGAAGCTGATGATGCTGCAGGTGAAGATCAGGGACACCCAGGTGGAGAGGGACCGTGTCCTCCACAACATGAGTAAGACCCCCAAAACCTTCTCTGCAGGTCCACAGGCCTCGGCACAAACATCCATTTTTATGTTTTGTTATCAATAATCTGCAATATTTCTCAACTTTTTATATTTAGTTTCCACATTAAATTTTTGTTCTCAGGATCTGATGAAATCAAGTTCTCCGAATTCCTTCTTTATTTTTGATAATTCCTTCTAATTCTGGAATTTGAATTCCAGTCTTGAGGTTTTTGTCCATATTTCTGTAGAATTGTTCGTATTTCTTCATTCTAACAATACAATGAGGTCAATTGGATTCATTGTCACTTAAATTTAGCTTTTTTAAAAACCCTTTTTTTATCTTCCTGGCAAACATTTTGACCAGACTAACTATATTAGACTATTCAGAGATTTTTACATTGTTCTTTTCTTGATATCTTCACTTTCACATTTCAGCATCTGTCTCAACAATCGGTTAATTTGTGATACTTTGTGTACATTTTGTGGTTGTGATGGAAGTGTGCACATTTCTTTGGTGTTCACGCTGTGTTGTGGATGTTTCCAGCCTCCGTGGAAAGTGGCAGTGAGGATAAAGCCCGTAAGATCAAGGCGGAGTACGAGAAGAAGCTGAGCGTCATGAACAAAGAGCTGCAGAAGCTCCAGTCGGCTCAGAAGGAGCACGCCCGTCTGTTGAAGAATCAGTCACAGTATGAGAAGCAGCTGAGGAAGCTGCAGATGGACGTGGCTGAAATGAAGAAGACCAAGGTTAGTTGTATGTGACCTGAATGTAAATGAGAAAAACACTGAGCAGAGTTCTGCTGGAAGCTGATTTGAAGCCCAGGTGAGCGGTTCCAAAGGTTTTCCAGGATGTGGCGGGACAACACAAATGGAGTTGGTGAATTGAGATAAATGTGATGGTCCAGGTCCGTCTGATGAAGCAGATGAAGGAGCAGCAGGAGAAGACCAGGATGAACGAGTCGCGCCGGAACCGAGAAATCGCTTCCTTAAAGAAAGATCAGCGCAAACAAGAGGTGAGTTGAAAAGGTTTCCTCTGAAGGTTTTGTACCTCAGCTTCAGCTCTGCTGCACTGCTTCTTCCTCAGCATCAACTGAAGTTACTGGAGGCTCAGAAGAGACAGCAGGAGCTCATCCTGAGGAGGAAGACTGAGGAGGTGAGGACACACACACTCACACACACACACACACACACACACACACACACACACACACACACACACACACACACACACACACACACACACACACACACACACACACACACACACACGGCCCGTTGTGCCCTGGCGTTAACCTGCGTTTCTGGTGATCACTAGTGGCGAGCCTTCAAGTGTGAATAGACACCAAAGCGCTTTCACTCCAACCACTTTGCCCTCGTAGGCTTTGTAGTGTGAACAGGTGCTTCTCAAATGTGTCCTGGACAGAGGCGTCGCGGGAAAATAAGTCGGCCGGATGATGTAAACGTCATCAGCGCGTGCCGTGGTTTTGTTTAAGAGAATGCGCCGGTCTGAGTCTTTCCACGTTTCCAAAGAAAATTTCAAAAAGAGCATCGTCGTCAATGGCTGGAGGTCTGCAGAGACTTTTCACGGCCTGGCCGGACGATACCGTCGACTGTCGTTGGCTCATAATTGCTCGTCGAGCCATTTATCGAAAGTGGAAACAATCCCATCTCAAGTGGTTAGCCCAAAGCACATGATACAGACAAAAACACGCTCTCCACTTGTGATCCCATCACCCAAAGTGCACATTAAAGCCAGGTTGCAATGGGCTTACTCATCTCACTCACCTTCCCCCACCTTCCCAGGTGACGGCGCTCAGACGGCAGGCCAGGCCCACCTCAGGGAAGGTGATCAGGAAAGTCAATCTTCCAGAAGCCGTGCAGGACACACACCGCCCCCCGTCTGGACGCTCGTATTCCAGCAGCTCCTCCTCCAGCAGCACTCGGTGAGTGTGTGAGAGTACAGATCAGGAATAAGAGCTCCAAAGACGGAGAGGGACTAAATATTGACTATTTAAGTGCAGCGTTGGTTAAAAAATAGGCCCATATTAGTCATGTTTATATATGTGTGTGTGTGTGTGTGTGTAGGTTCTCTTACAGGTACATTAGAGGTGTGTACTCCACCAGGATCGCTCGAAACAAATGGCAGTCTCTGGAGCGGCGTATATCTGACGTCATCATGCAGAGGATGACCATTTCCAACATGGAGGCCGACATGAACCGCCTCCTCAAGGTACAAGTCAAATCCTTTAGTTATCACACAATTTTCCATCGTATAATGTGCAGTGAAATGCTTGAAGTACATGTTCCACACTGAAACAACAGTTTCTATATGGTAGAACAATAAAAATAAAAAACAGCAGCACGGTCTCAGACCCCGCCGGTTCAGATCCTACAAGCTCACTACAGGGTCTCATTCAAGAGCGTCAAACTGTGAAAATGTGACTATTCAGTAGATTTGATCCGGCTTCAGTCAGCTTTGTGATTTCAGGGCGATTGAGTCTTTATGTCCTGTTTCCATCCTCACAGCAAAGGGAGGAGCTGACCAAGCGCAGGGAGAAGGTGGGGAGGAAGAGGGACCGGCTGCCCAGAGAGAGTCCTGAGGCCGAGAGGATGCTGCCCCCCCTCAACGACGAGGTGGACGCTCTGACAGCCAACATCGACTACATCAACGACAGCATCGCCGACTGTCAGGCCAACATCATGCAGATGGAGGAAACTAAGGTTTGTGACGTTCAACACCGGGACCAAACTCAGGGGATCTGTAACCTGCGGCCTCTGTTTAAAGTAAAGATTGGTTCTGGCTCCTCCCCCTAACGTCACCTGCATGCCGCCTTTCAATTCAGCTGAGAGCAGACGCTGTGGTAGCATCAGCGATCCTCTATGCACTGGTCTGCTGGCGCATCTCCGCTACAGTCAGGGACAGGATGAGACTGAACAGCAGTGGCAGGTGTGAGGGCGCCGCCCACATCAAAGTTGCAGACTCTGATTGGCTACTTAAACATCATCCTCGGGGCACAGCTCTCTGAGCACCTGGCCAATCAGTGCTTTTTGTGTCATTCTTCATCCAATCTCATTGATTCATCATGACCCTTGTCAATCAAAGTCACGCCCCTGGCAGCGTATCCATAGGGACGCAAACTGAAGAACGGGACGGCGACCAGACAGGAGACAATAGCAGCGGAAAAAGAAAATTCATTCACAAATTTACAAAAACAATCCTTTCACAAGCTGGTCGCTGGGTCACGCCCAGCACTTCACAGAGGACTTTTTTTTCACAATATGTCCAGAACGATGCTGAAATTGCTGAAAAACTTTGAATAAAGCAAATGTGGTAGCTGTAAGTAAAATATTCTGATTCATGTGCCTTAATATATTACTTTTCGAAGCACCAGGCCGGTTAGTTTACAACAGCTGATCCCACGTTTTTTTTTTTTGTTGTTTATTGTGAGGCTTTGTTCATGTCTGCTAAGTTGTGCTGATAGAGGCTGTAGATCAAATGGAGGCTTTGCAGAGTCTGAGGTGTGTCTGGGCTTGATGATTGTGAGGTGATCTATATATTTATTTCTATGACTAAATGGAGGTTCAGGATTTTCTCCTGTCAGCTACTAATGATCATTAGTAGAGGATCATTAAATGATCAGATCTCAGTGAGACATGCACATATTCAGAAACACAATATGTTTCACTAGCATTCTAAAACGTCCTGCTGCAGCAGCAGAGTCACAACTTCTTCTGGAGTTTCTCCTTCTGGATCACATTCTGCTTCTTATTGGTTTGGTTGAACTGCGTTTCTCCGTAACTTGGCAACAGATAGAATTTAAACAATGGCACATGGCATGAGGAGAGGAAGTACTTCCTCCTGTTCCCAAGATGGGCATGTGGGCGGAGCCAGTCCAGCTCCTGAAACCCAGCAGCTGTAGCTTTCAATGTCATTTTATTGTGTAATTAACGATTATTTAGCATCAAGTTAATAATTGCCGCTCTCTGTGGCTATGAGCATGAAGCATCGTTCCTCCACACGTAGTGACAATTTCTTTGTAAATTTCTCGTCCTTCTCCCCCAATTTGGTTTTCACTTATTAAAGTTGCAGTTCTTCAACACATTTTCAACAAATAGCAATGTTAGCGATTAAAATACTTAATAGTTCACATCCAGTAAAGACTTGTGAAGTCAAGTAGAGGTGTGTCACATCAAACCTTTTGTTTATTTTAGTAATTGTGGCTGTTACTAGCTCTGTTGGTCGACACAGTGACGTTAGAACATCCCCACAATCACAGACTGTCTCCATAGTGGCCTACAAACTGAAACCTGAGTACTTTATCTGTTATGTACACTCGTGTTTATTCAATTTAGAAGCAAAGAGCTGCACAGTGCAGATCTCCGGTTCAGATTCTAACAGTTATACATTAAAATCCAACTTTGTGTTTTGTTCCAGGAGGAAGGAGACACGGTGGACGTCTCAGCGGTGATCAGCTCCTGCACTCTGACTGAGGCTCGGTTCTTGTTGGATCACTTCATGTCTATGGCAATAAACAAGGTAAAGTCCACACTGGACTGAAGTATTAGATGCTCCTGATCAGGTTTCTTAAAGAAAATGTGGGAAAAAAGGAATTTCACCATGATGTGAAGGAACTCCGCTCAATACAACTATACAAGATGACGGACAATTCTGATGAGACGACAGAAACTTTCTCGTGTTTGAAAAATAAAAGCCAGATTTGAATTGGATGAGTTTCTGAAAGAAATACTGTCAATAAAGACTCGGGAATACGGAGTAGTGATGCTTCGGTAATGCTTCAGGAATACTTCAGTAATACTACAGTAATACCAGGTGCTGCTTAACAACTTGTGGAAGCCATTTTTTACCTTGTTGTGAGATGCAGTGACGTGTTGTCATGTGTTGTGACTTGCTGTCAAACGATTAAAAATCAGATTAATCACGCAGTCGTTGAAGATTAATTTCAATTAATCATGATTAAGTGTCATTCATTTTTAATTTATCTTAATCATGGTTCAATTTGCAGGGACATACAGAGCAACAGCGCTTAATGTGCCTATGACGCCATATTGCATATTCATTTAATCATTTTTCCTTAAAAAAAATAACAATCAAAGGTGTATTTGCCTTCGTCGGACGCCCCCTGGAATTTACACTGTTTCTAGTTTTGTACTGTTGACAAGGTCACCCTCTGCTGGAGGCTGAGAGGAACCAGGAAGTGACGTAGCAGAAACAACGCTTTCTCTCGGTCCGCAGAGGATTTTCAACACAGAATGATCTAATACGTAGACATATAGTAGTAGACTTCTACTAGATTGTGCATGTTTACACAGTAGACCTACTCTAGTCAGTTGTCCACTCTATGATGTAGACCACTCTATGGTAAAGACCACTTTATTTATTTATGTATTTTTCCTCCCTTGTCCTGTTCGGCAGCAGAGGCAGACAATATGATGAGACTGAGAGCTTCTGATGGCAGAACAGTTTTTGCTCTTGCAACAGGAAGAGGCTAAGAGTTTCCCCATGTTGCTGCTTTATTAGAAGTTGGCAAGGCTGCCGTACACGACCGGGGGGGAACGCTCAAAGAGAGAGAGAGAGGAGAGAGAGGGGGGGTAGAGGGGTGGGTGAGGGACAACATACAATACCCTTGTTTGTGCCACATATATTATTTACAGTTATCACACTGATCCAAATATTTCCCAACTGTTATGAGATTAAACCAGCCTGAGCAATACTATCTAGACCAGGGGTGTCAAACGTACGGCCCGCGGACTAGATCCGGCCCGCAAGATGGTTATGTAAAGTATAAAAATGAAAGATAAAATAACGGGACTGTTAAGGAGTTTGAGCAACGTTTTCAGATCTTTGGTGAACTTGAGAAAGACTTCAAAGTGTTTTGCTCACCATTCACCGTGAATCCTTTTGATCTGCCCGTCAACATCCAACTTGAAATAATTGACTTACAGTGTGATTCGGATTTGAAGGACAAATTTGCCTCAGCTGGCTTGGACACATTTTATCAGACCCTCTTGCCAGGTTACCCCAGCTTGACAGCCTCGCTGCAAAGCTGTTGTCCATGTTTGGAACCACGTATCTTTGTGAGCAAGTTTTCTCTGTAATGAGCATTAATAAAACAAAGCTGTGCTCAAGGCTCACGCACAGCCACTTGAATCACATCCTGAAGTTGGCTGTCACTCAGAATGTGGCACCTGATATTGATGCGCTGGTAAATGCTAAAAGATACCAGGTATCGGGAGTCAAATAAACAATGTAATCCCACTTAAAGTGCTGCATGAGACACCTTATGTTGGGATCTCACAAGACCACAGAAAGTTTGTTCATTTCTGGGGAAAGACAATTTTCATTTGTCATGATAAACAGTCATGACTTGAATTTGGATGCAGGAATGTGATTGACCATCACACCCAGTGGGGGGGCCGTTTGTCACGGCAGATCCTCGCCCGCTTTCTGCTGAAAAGACGCTTCCCCCATGAACTCAGCCAGTCACTGATTGGTTGAAGCTCTTAGGATTGGACACCTTCGAATCCACAAACTTTCAACAAAAGCCTGCAAAAGCAGTCTTGCAGAGAGTCTTCCCCGAGTAGGTGGGTTGCTGGAGGCAGCTCACCCAGCGTTGGCATACAGCCAACACCAGAGGCCTGCATGTTACTGTCGAGATTCTCGACAGTAACATGATTTTCTAGATTAAACCAGCCTCAGCAGCTCTATCTAGACAGCAACAGGATTTTCTAGATTAAACCAGCCTCAGCAGCTCTATCTAGACAGCAACATGATTTTCTAGCAAGAGTATAAATTAGCAGATAGGCAAAAAAACAAGAAACAACGATAACAAAAGCAAATACAAAACAACACAACACAAAACAAAACAATATTTTTTTTAATATTATTATGAAATTACATGAATTTAGAGAAAACAAGAAAAAATCAGCAGCAAATCTCATCGATGAGGAGTAGAGGTGTGTGTGTGTGTGTGTGTGTGTGTGTGTGTGTGTGTGTGTGTGTGTGTGTGTGTACGCCGCCATTGGTAGAGTGTAGACTATGGTGTAGACCAGGGGTGCCCAAACTGGGTCCTGGAGGGCCGGCGTCCTGCAGGGTTTAGCTCCTCCCAGTTGCAGCACAACTGATTGCAATAAAGGGCTCGTTATTGGGCTTTTTCACAACCTCGGTGATGACGTCATCATTACATTCAGGTCTGCTGAAACAGGGAGAGAACTAAAACATGCAGGACAGAGGCCCCCACTTCAAGTCGTGAAGGATCAAACCTGTTTGTCCCTGGTGCACTGATAGTCAAGTAATAAGAGTCCCCAACTCTGATGCAGAACGTCGGTAGTTTGAGTGGCTGAGTGGAAAGAAAAGGAAAGATCGCTGGGTGAGATGGAGAAAGTGAGAGAGAGAGACGGAATGAAAGAGATAAAAAGACAGGTGAGACAGAGAATGTTGAGGAAGAATAGGGAGGAGATGATATTCTCCAAAAAAGGAAAGTGAAACTAGAGCATGTAATGTGGAATGTATCCAGGCTCACTAGTGAACACCTCCACCTGTGTCTGCAAACGACTGTGACTCCGCTGAAGCCCAGGGTGAATATCTTGGCAAGACAAGAGCTCATTTTCCTCACTGAGGAAAAAAGTGAACCTTTCTCCAGAAGTTAACTTATTTGGATTTACTATCTTTAAAATGTATTGTATTGTTAAGGTTTAGCACTGTATTTGAACGTGCTTCATTTCCACATCTTATTTATGTTCTCTTATTTTGCAAATGAGCCTGAACTTGTTTAGTAAAGAGAGAATATTATATCGGCAGTCGTATGTATATTTTCAGTTCCATATTCCATGATGATAAATATTGTCAAAACGTATTCGAACTGCACTGAATTGGTTTGATTTGACAGTCAGGTGTGACATGCAGATGTTGCTATCGTCACTCTAAACGGTCAGAAATTATGATCTTAGGACCTTTAATTCAAGAAACTTTGTCAAACTGGACTTCTGAACATTTTAGTGAAATACCCCTGCACTACTTCGAGTTTAGATGTTTTCATGCCTCATTTGCATGAAGTTGGCTTGATTCAACTTTATGCGAATGATTTCTCGTGCAACGCAATGCAGCGCTAAAGGCACCTCACCCAGCATGCACCACTGTGTGACTCACATACACAATGAATGGGGAGAGAGAAATGGCTGCATCGTGTGGACGTCCGTCCTGCACTGCAGATTGGTTCATTACATTAAGATGTTTGATCATGTTAATGCTTAATCAACCCTCATTCATGATGATGGATAATCTGTGTTATTGCTTTCATTTTGACAGCCCGAGCTGTAATGAATCATCACTTGCTGTGACGTGTTGTGACCTGTGACTCATCCAGGGTCTCCAGGCAGCACAGAAGGAGTCACAGGTGAAGGTGATGGAGGGCAGGCTGAAACAGACGGAGATCACCAGTGCCACTCAGAACCAGCTACTGTTCCACATGCTAAAGGAGAAAGCTGAGTTCAACCCTGAGCTGGACGCTCTGCTGGGAAACGCTCTGCAAGGTACCACATCCGAAACCCAGACCTGCGTCAGACTCGCCCTGTCCGCTGTGGCGTTACACACATTGCTATTCCTCGACTTTCCTCGTGCTCGAAAAGTATTAGAACTCACAGTTACTTGCTTTGTTTTTCTTTTGTATGTTTTGAAAGATGTGTATTCTATTATTGTGGAGTCCTGCTCAGCGGAGCAGTGTTCACTTCAGTTCAGTTAATGGGAGGAACATGCTCTAAGCATCAAAGAAGTTCTGTGGCACTTATAAAGGGAGGCTAATGTTTCTCTAAGACTACAGTAGACACAGGCTAATGCTAATCACGGCTACTGTGGACAGGCTAATGCTAATGCTAATCACAGCTACTGTGGACAGGCTAATGCTAAGGCTAATCACAGCTACTGTGGACAGGCTAATGCTAAGGCTAATCACAGCTACTGTGGACAGGCTAATGCTAAGGCTAATCACAGCTACTGTGGACAGGCTAATGCTAATCACAGCTACTGTGGACAGGCTAATGCTAAGGCTAATCACAGCTACTGTGGACAGGCTAATGCTAATGCTAATCACAGCTACTGTGGACAGGCTAATGCTAAGGCTAATCACAGCTACTGTGGACAGGCTAATGCTAAGGCTAATCACAGCTACTGTGGACAGGCTAATGCTAAGGCCAATCACAGCTACTGTGGACAGGCTAATGCTAAGGCTAATCACAGCTACTGTGGACAGGCTAATGCTAAGGCTAATCACAGCTACTGTGGACAGGCTAATGCTAAGGCCAATCACAGCTACTGTGGACAGGCTAATGCTAAGGCTAATCACAGCTACTGTGGACAGGCTAATGCGACATGTTTCATGTTGCTGTGAGGAGAACTATGTTAGTCCAGGATTAATGAGGCTCCAGCTTTACAACAGTTTACCGAAGAAAGTGTATTTAAACTGCGTTAGCCTGTCAGACAGCGGCCTGTCAGCTGCATGTTTGGGCCTGTTGATGTTCCAGCTGGTTGCTTTCTGCTGAGGAGAAGCTGGTTTCATTATACTGTGAAATTTTCATGGTCACATCCTGTTTCTCTAATAAAAGTCCAAGTCAGAGCAGGTTTTACTCCAGTTTCTGTCTGCAGTCTGCATCCAGTTTCTTTCAGTTGTAGTTGAGTTTGTTTCCAGTATTTTGGGGGCTGTGTTTTTGATTTGTGCATTGCTTTTTTTTTTTACCGTTTCCCCCATGTTTCTTTCTTTTTGTTTCTGTGTGGTTGTCCTGGTGTTCCTGCAGAGCTAAGTCATCTGCCCGCAGGTAAGTCGAGCCTTGTATTAGCCTCTGATCTGTATAATGGATGCATGGTTCCTTCCTGACACGACTAACAGAGACCTAACAAGCAGGTGCATGAGGTGAAGTCCAGCTTCCTCCATCTGCTGGCTGACCTCCTCATCCTCCCCTTTCCCTTCCTCCTCCATGCTTCAGCACCTGCTAACCCCTCCACAGAAATCACACGGGCGTTTTAGCATTGTTGGACCAGTCCGTAGGTCGGCTGACCACACCAGGAAGAGATAGACTAACTTCACCCATCCACCTCCATGCCTCTTTTCTAGCCTCTTCTGTCTGAGCTCCTCTTCTGTCTCCTCCTGCTCAGCTGAGCCAGGAGCTCCTCAGTGGATAATCAGCATCAAGCTGCCTCATCTGCTTTCCTCATCTCCTCCTCAGATCCATTCTGGGCAGCTCAACTTCACAACAAACAAAAGACTAAAAGAGAGATATAAAAAAAAAAGTTACTTTTTGCCAATGATGTTGTTTGAGTTGAGGACAGAGATTTTCTCACACTGATGAACTTGTCTGATGTCTTTTGACAGAGAACGTGGACGACAGCAGCAGTGACGAGTCGGCTCAGAGCCCCTCGGCCGAGGGCAGGTGGGTCCCCGCTCCTTCCAGACCAGGGGGGTCAAACACACGGCCCGGGGGCCAGAACGGCCCGCCAGAGGATCTAATCCGGCCCATCATATGATTTTTTTTTTTTTAAGTATAAAAATGAAAACTGACAGAGGCTGATCTAAAAACACTGGATTGGCAAAAATGACATTCAAAACCGCCCTTGGTCAGAATTAATTAATGCGTCCATGGAGGTCACATGACGCAACACCTTTCACAATAAAACAGCGAGTCCAATTTTAGACTCATACACTCAAAAAAAATTCCAGATGATGACAAATTGTTTTAATCCTGAATAAAAATATGATATCTAGATACAGGTGACTGAGGGTTTTTTTTTTTTTTTTTTTTGCACATATCTGATTTCCTTTAATATGGATATTTCAGAATAGACAAATGGCAAATCCTTGCAGTTACAAAAGGATCAAAAGAAGGAAGGACTTTGACATTTGTCCATATCTGCAGTTTAACATGTTACGTTTGACTTGTTGGCCCTCCAGAGGTCAGATCAGGTTGATGTGGCCCCCCAACTGAAATCAGTTTGACACCTGTCAGGAGGGCTTACGATGTCCACACGAGAAAATCAAAGTAAAACACTTTGTAGCCAAAAGGGTGGACACTGCTTTTTATTTTGAAGGCCTCTCTGACGATGACTGTGCCAGACTCTGTGTGGGTGAGAACTTTGAGAAGGGGCGGAGCCTCAGTTTACCTGAAGGGTCGAAGAGGTGGTCTGACCCTGGTCAACTGAACGTCAGATCTGAATGAATGAATGAATGAAGTTTATTTTTTGAACATGAACATGATTATTAGTAACAAAACATATTTTAGCAGAAAATAAGAAAAATAAAAGTCTCAGCATGTTCAAAAAAAGGAGAAGGAAGAAGCTAGCTTATTTTTGCCTTCCCCCTTTTACACATCTAACTTTGAAACGGCTGTTTACTCTGTCAAGATGTCATCATTTCTTCCTATTGATATTATTAACTAAAATTAGATTGCACATGGGTGGACTCTTATTTACTAATTTTGTGGCTTCAGAAGGATCTTGGTCTCACTGGATTTTATTTCAGGAGACACTTTTCAGTTATTTACTGATAAGAAAGCTTTGTGTTGGTCTATCATGTGAAATCCCAATAAAATGGATATTTGTGTTAGTGACAAAATGTGGAAAAGTTCAAGAAGTGTCAATTCTTTTGCAAGCCACTGTGCATGTGGCCACTCTGATGAGTTTTCACCGTGTACTTTGTGCACACACTAAAGAAAAGTGTTGTGTTTCTTCTTTTTCTAGCTCTTTGACTTCAGACCTCATGAAAATCTGCGGAGAGACCAAAACCAGGAATAAGGTAATGTCAAGCATCAACTGCTCCGTGGGAATGGAGTGGAAGTCCCTTTTTGTGTCTTACAGAGATTTGGTTTGAGTTCTGAATGTATATCATGGATCAATTGACTTCATGCTGACCCGGTAGCCTCAGTCCACACTAATGGACTCTGGTCTGCCGAGCAACAAGGCAAGGCTGCCCTCCTTTTCCCCTCCTATTCACCTGAGCTATTCAACTTCTCGCAATCTCGCTGCGTCAACAGGAAGGGTTTGAGGGTATCACTCGAGTTGGGAAAGTTCATAGACTTTCATTGCGTGCTGACTACCTTTTTCAAGACATGTCCGATGCAGCCGTCTCTCCCCATGGCTCCTGAAAGCCTTGACACTCAGACTATAAACTACATTTCTTCAAGTGTAAATTCTCCCCATCTACTCCCAGGCCACAAATATACCCCAGACTTTATTTCTTTTCATATATGCTGCAGACGGATTTAAATATCACAACAATAATATCACTAATTCTTTCATTCTTTTCTCGGGGTGTGAAATAGACTTTGACAGATGGAGTGCTCTTCCATGATCTCGACCTGGTCAAGTTAGTCTAGTTAAAATGGTTTTTCTACCCAAGTTCTTAATGTATATCTTTTTTCACATCCCCACACTGCCATTTTTAGACCACTCAATCTATGGCCTTGTTAAATATCTTGTTTTACACAACCAGGTAGTAAAACATTTCATGGAACATTATAGTGTGTATAATTGTTTGTGACAAATAAAGGACTTGACTTGAAAGAGATATTGTCCATAAAACTGGAGAAGCTCAGATCCTCCCTCAATGGTTCCCTGAAAACTTTCCCAAACGCCTGGAGATCTTATTAAATCTCAAATCTTATTGAGTCTTTCACATCTCTGACTGAATTTTTTTAAGTAATTTATTTTGATTCGACAATTTTTTTTTGCATTTGTATAGGATGGGACTATTGGATGGATAAAAAGAGAAAAAGGAAACAATTGTACCTTTCTTTGACTTTTTTCTCATTTTAGATAAAGAAAAAATCCCAAACTGTGAACTATGGTACTATAGTATGGAGAGCAAGAAAGGAAAGAAGCTCAGTGAAGATTCTCCTGCAGTCTAAACTGGTCCTGAATCAGCCTGAACTGTAATCACTAATAAAATGAAAAGTGTAACTGTAAATCAATACAACAGATGATTTTTGTATTCATAATAATACATGTTATTTATTTTATTCTCGACACTAAATCTGCAAGGTTTTTTTTTTTTTTTTTTTTTTTACACAATTTTCTCTCAGTTCACTCTTTATCCTGATTTGGTTTTAATTTCCATGTAAATCTTGAAGTGTGAATTGACTTCATCACATCCTGTACCTGTGTGCTTGTGCCCCCCCAGGCCCGTCGGCGGACCACCACTCAGATGGAGCTGCTGTACGCTCACAGTGACCCCCCCGCTGACGGGCCCCCTGCAGACTTCTCCCTGCTGCCTGTGGACCCTCTGGTGGACTCTGCAGACCCTGACCTGTCAGTCAGGGACTTCTCGGCTCTCTCTCCGGGCTTCTCCTCTAAAATGGGCAGCATGTAAGTCCAGGCAGCAGCTGACTGACATATCGACCACGGCTTCCCTCCGTTTGAGTAACATCCTGCACACACCAGCACCTCCTCCCTGCTCCTGAACGCCTCGTCTCATTTCAGCCGTTCAGAAATACTAACCGCCAGGCCGGGTTTCAGGCCACTGACTTTAAAGTCCTAGTGAAATGAAAACTAGACCTCCAAAACTCTCTGGTGTCTCTTCTAGAACATTTTCCTGCTAACTGGCTGAAGGTAAAATGTTAAAACACGACAATCTGCGAGAAAATAGCCGATAAACGGCGCTATTTCCTCTGCTGGGCGGAGCTTCTGACAATAATAGTGACATCACGAGTTGTGCACACGCCCAAGTTGTGTTTACATTATGGAGGATCAGAGTTTTGACCACCAAGAGGCTGAATTGAACCATATTTCATCATCATGGTCATTTCAAACCCAGTGATTGATGAAGAAGACACAGAAGGTGGTTCTGCCATCGGTGACCCCGTCTGGAACATGTTTGAGGAAGCAGAAGACGCTTCGTCCTCCATTCGTCCTCGTCTCCTCGCCTCAGCAGCCGCCACTTTTCACCTTTGAGGCTTTGAGGCTCCTGACTGTTGGCAGAACGACCGGCTTCCTGGATCATGTCAAAGCGCTTTTCCGACTGTGCGGAATCACCGAAGATGAGTCCAGATATTACTTGATCGTCTACTAGCCGCCCGAGCTAGCGGCTCCCGCTAGCCACACGAGCTAGCGGCTCCTGCTAGCTGCTAGCCGCTCCCGCCGCCTGTGCTCCTTTTCTCCTCTCTCGGTCTCTTCCATACTCAATCTTTCGTCAAGGCTCATAAAACGCCGACTATAACATCAAAACACTGTAAAAACTTGGATATTTAAGAGGAAACAAGCCGATATAAACACAACAGATGGAGATCTGCACAACTCTTGACGTCACGCCCACGAAGAAGGATTCCCACGACTTCCTCGGCTGGAGATTCAACATTCAAATAACTTTGTTATGCGACAACAGTGGTGGGGCAGAGTCGGAGGAACCTTAGAAGGAGTACCACAACTATTGTTTTTAGTAGTGTTTTACATTTCACTAGGACTTTAAAGGTACAACATCTAGAATTGGCGTATTGCCATGCTTGTCCTCCAGGTGTCAGTGTGGCTCACAGTTACAGTCGTGTTTCCTGTGTGAATCTCACTGCGCCCTCTACAGGTACAAAGTGGTATTATCACAGACTTTTTAAATTATTTTGAAATGATTTCGACTTAGAATATATCATATTGTGCCATCCAGTAAAGACTTGTGCGACCCGTCTTCAGCGTGATTAGAGACGATGTTTCTGGATGATTGTAGCTTAGCACAAACTTGCTCAGTGAACCTGCGCTCTGCCGCCATCCAGCAGTGTGGGACTGATTCTCCAGGTAACTGGGCTCCTGTGTTTCTGCATGTTTCCAGTGTTTTCTGTTGTCTTTCTGTTGTTTTTTTACTTCGTTTTTTTTAATATGATTATGTTTATTGTCTCTGTGGCGTCTTTGGGTAACTTGGTTGAAACCAAAATTCAGTTCTGGCTCCAGAACGTCACCGGCCGTGGAGAGGCGAGTTCCCGAGCCTTCGCCTCTCTCTCGCAGGAAAACCTTTGACAAGGCAGCAGCCGACAGGGCAAAGGTCAAGGAGATGAAACAGTAAGAGCTTGCTTGTCAGGCGCCGCTGCTGCTCTGCCCCAACATACGTCCGATTACTAATCTTCCTTCTGTGGGTGTCCGGCTTCGAGAAGCATGAGGGCGGCGCTCTGGGCCCACGACCTTTGACCTGCCAAGTTGTACGCTGAATCTGAAGTCATGCTTCTCTGTCTCTCATCTCACCAAATCTGAATGTTCTTGTGATAATGCTGACACCTGGTGACGCCTCTGGTTTCTGACTCAAATTCAGTGTTCAGCTTCTGTGAATCTCTGACTGACAACATCACTGTTCTCTTCCTCTCTTCTTCTCATCTGCTCTCCTCAACTACATTCAACATAACAGACTTATTCTCATTAGCTGTGGGTTCAGGCTGTCCTGAGGATCTGCAGAGGTGGAACAACTTAACTTCTGCTGGCATGTTACACTCACGCTGGACACTCAGTGTGTGGATGCATGTGAGCAGTCTGATGCCCCGTTTAGACGACAATGACTAACTACAAAACTTTCATTGTGTTTTGGGGGCCTGTATAATTGACAGTGATGGTCAAAGCCACTGCAATTGTCACTTTTTCAAACGGGCTCCCAAGGTGGACACCCGCCCGCCCCGCCCAAATTTGTCTTCGTGGCCAGTGATGGATCACATAAACAGCGATGCCACTGAAATATCTTCAGTCTTCAGAGGCTCATAATGGACTGATCTCGCTCTCTCTCTTGGGTATTTTTGCTGCCTCTGCTTTTGTTCCTTCTCTACAACAAAGTTGACTTTGTTTGTCTCCTGTATTGATCTGAAGCATTTTGATTGTCAGCTGCAGACGGTGCATGTCTCCGGGTGATCTGTCCCTTCGCCCCCCTTCCTCTGGTTGTATCACCGCTGCCCCCCTTTCATTGTGTTGTTTGATTGCATGTGTTTTCCAGGGGGGTCATTAACCCAGTGTCGTCAACTAAGAGCAGCCGCGCAGCACCACTGCAGTGCGTCCATGTGGCCGAGGGACACAGTAAGGCTGTTTTATGTGTGGACTGCACCGATGACCTTCTGTTTACCGGATCCAAAGGTGAGCGCCTGCAGTGCTTTATCACATCACTGCCATGTAATCAGTAGCGCTCATGTGTCATTCATTATGTACATGTGTGATACATGGAGTGGATTTCTATCAACGGTTGAAATTGTACTTCAATATTTGTAATGCCGTCCTTTAACACTGCAGTTCTGTTTCCTGTGTGTTTCCTGCAGATAGAACCTGTAAGGTGTGGAACCTGGTGACCGGTCAGGAGATAATGTCCCTGGCCGGTCACCCCAACAACGTGGTGTCGGTCCGTTACAGTTCCAGTCTGGTGTTCACTGTCTCCACCTCCTCCATCAAAGTTTGGGAC
Source organism: Blennius ocellaris (assembly GCF_963422515.1). NCBI lineage: Eukaryota > Metazoa > Chordata > Actinopteri > Blenniiformes > Blenniidae > Blennius > Blennius ocellaris. The sequence continues at coordinate 2,582,413 of NC_137660.1, read as the reverse complement.
ATCCGCGACTCGGCCAAGTGCATCCGGACATTAACGTGAGAACTTTTCTTCTTCGTTAAAGACACTGGACACGAACTCTCCTGAGATGTTTGTGCACTGATGGTTAGTACTCAGAAGGGCCCGCAGGTCACCATCTGCACAATTAATGCTGCTTTTCCGTTTATTAGTTTGTAAAGTTGAACACACGACAATACGATGTCAGATCACAGGCATTCCATGGCGATCTACAAACCTGAGGTTTGAAATGATAAAACTCTCAGACTAAAGTGTGAGTTACATCAGAGAACCTCACATTGAAGTGTGCAAATCTATGGAGGAGTTGTTGTTGTTTTTTAACTCATTTAAAGCTTCCTATGTGCTCTAGCTCTAGCTCTAACACTAGTAGAGCAGATGTGCTTCACATGTGTTCACAGACTATTTGTCTTTGGGCTCAGGACCATTCAAAGCTTTATCGACAAGAAGTCTGATTGTGAAGCGGATCCTTTGACAGACAGCCAGACAGCATTCGTGGAAGAATTGTGGCAAAATCTTTGGTTGTGGCTCCAAATCAGTGGTTCTGTGTCGCACTGTGATGTCAGTCCAAGGACAGCCGTTGTCTTGGTCCTTCTGACATGTAATTCAGAAAGTGCTGCTGTGACCTGCAACCTGTTTGTTACGTTAACATGGAGCCTAGCCATAACATGCTAGTAGATGCTAACAAGTACTTCAAGCTGCTTTTGCAAAATTGTCATCCAAGGTCGGCCTCTCCGTCTGTATTCTCTTCCTCCTCCTTTTTGGGGATTTCCTCTCCAAACACGTAAATACCACAGTGGTAAAACTCTTCTCATGTTTATGTTGAGGACGTGTCTGAATGGAGTTTGCTCAGAAATCCATTAATCGTTGGGACATTTTTCACATGGTAGTTAGATTGTACTAGTGCAGTGGTTCTCAATTATTTTCTGTCACGCCCCCCCTAGAGGACAGAATTTTTTTCAGGGCCCCCCCGAATTGTACTACCATTGAGAACTTGATAATATTTATTTATTTATCTGTATAAACCACTGTATCAGTTGCTGGCACCAGCATTCTGCATACAATCGCCTGATTATCAAAATAAATCTGCTATGGTGTGAGGTTTTATGCACCTTGTGATGTGGTGGACAACTTTGTAAGAGGCTAACAGGCTTTTTTGTTTACTGATGCCGCGCTGACACAATGACCGGCTTGTTGGCCATACTCATGGAGTTTACCATGAAACAACTCCAGTGGCTTACTGACATAACGGGTGTATGGTCTCCAGGTGTATGGTGTATGGTCTCCAGGTGTATGGTGTATGGTCTCCAGGTGTATGGTGTATGGTCTCCAGGTGTATGGTGTATGGTCTCCAGGTGTATGGTCTCCAGGTGCCGTCTTCATTTATTTGGTTTCATGCTCCGCTGCCAGAGTTTTTAGGCATAAAACACAAACGGGTGTTTCCTGGTTTCCGACCGTGTTCACGGTAAACCCAAGGGCGACGTAGCATCGTCATATCTCCTGCTCTTACTAGCTTTATACCGGTTACTGTCACCTGTTTTCTTTTCCTCTGATGCCTCATCCTTTTTTCTTTTCACTCCTGTCAGAAACTTCTCCTCCGCCAGCTCTGTACACCGGTGTTGGTGTAGTACTTCTTCTTCTCTACTGGTTGAACAGGCAGCCTGTTGATTAGTTTGAGCACTGCTGCCACCTAGTGGCTGGAGGCCCTTTTTTTATTGTTCAAGCATGAATAAAGACACTAATACTGAAAGTCGCGCCCGCCTCGCGCCCCCCCTGACACCCCACCATGCCCCCTCAGGGGGGCGCGCCCCACCATTTGAGAAGCACTGTACTATTGTATTAATATGATTCACAGTATTACACCTGTAATTTCTGCCTTGGCTTGTTGTCTTGAGTGATATGGAGTCAAGATGAGCGCTGACCTTTGACCTTTCTTCTTTGGGGCTGAAAACACTTGGCGGTGCAGGTCCTCCGGTCAGGTGCAGGTGGGGGATGTGTGTCCCTCCAACAGCAGCCGGACCGTCACCATCCCTGCAGGAGAGAACCAGATCAACCAGATCTGTGTGAACCCGGGGGGCTTGGTGCTGTACGCCGCTGCAGGGAACTCGGTCCGAGTGTGGGACCTGAGGAGGTGAGGAGGAGAGCCGTCATCCACTCGTTATGGAATGTGTGTCAGCTCTGAGTGAGGACAGTCTGCAAGTGTGCCGCTTCTGCCAGTAGGGGGCGCTGTGAGACTGCAGTGAAAACAATGAAAAGCTGCATTCTAATCATGTAGAAGATCAATTGATGTGGTACAATGCTGCTCACCTCAGCAGGAGCTGAAGAAACTTCAGCTTGGAGTCGATGGTCCGTCACTGCAGGTGGAGACGAGAGGCCTGCTGAGATTTCACCTGCAATCTGGACATTGGCCTTCATGGCCACCATTCAGTGGGCACAACCGTCCAAAGACATGTTTAGAAGTGTTTAATCATTAAATGTATAGAAGAATATCAGCAGAGGGGCAGCCAGACAGGTTAGTGTCCAGAATGACCAGAACCGTAGGTGGATAGCTCACAAAAATATAAACGTTTATGACAATAAAAGAAGATGAAATCTAAACAGTAAAAGGGGAACAATAGATGGGCTGGGGCGACACAGCAGCTGACCAATGGGTGCAAAATGTACAAAAGTGCAAATGTGCTTTCTGCTAAAAAAAAGATAAAAAGTCTACAACTCCCCAGCAGCTATTACTCAGACTGTACAATGGCCATTATATATTGCACCTAGCCCATTATATAGTATAGCAAAGTATAGTTAAATAGTTATCATGCAATTCGTGTCTCAGCAGCGTCACTCCTTTCATGGTGAGATACCCCGATATCATCCTTCTTCCATATGTTAGTCTCGTCTAGAGAATAACAAACATAAGTTCCACATTGCAAAGTAATCCAACATAATATATTAATCATGGAATCATACTGAGCAAAGTGCGTGCAAGTAAGTGTTTGTATGATGCCATTTGTCTGTGTTGTGAGAGAATGTTTTAGTTAGAACTCCCTGCCACTCAAGCTCTGTAACATAGACTCCCGTCCCAAGTTCAAATAACCATCTGTTAACGTAATCTCGTCTGTTTAATAATAATAACGAGAGCTTGGATTTATATAGAATGTTTTTGAGGTGACTTAAATGTGACATACAGAAACCATCATTCATTCACACACATTCACCTTCTTGATCCTGATAAAGAAAAAATGCATTGAATTTTGAATTTTAAAATGAAAATCAAATCACAACTCGTTTCTTTAATAGTCTTCTCTGAACGGTAAATCCAATGACCAAAACATACACGGACCCCAAAAGGTACACGGACCCTGCAGCCTGCCAGCAGAGTCACTTTTTAAACTAGAACGACACGTGTATTCATCAGTTTCATTTTGAATCCCCTTCAGGTTTGCTTCCACTGGGAAACTGACTGGTCACCTCGGCCCTGTCATGTGTCTGACTGTGGATCAGTCTGGAAACAACCAAGACCTGGTGATCACCGGCTCCAAGGACCACTACATCAAGGTGCATCTTCAAATATGTACAAACACTTTCACAATGACAGACAACAACAATATACAGCTTTTACAATACAAGGTCCTCTACAGCAACAGTCCCTGAAACTTACCTCAAACGCATCGCTCGCTTTTAAAAAATCAGCTCCAGAAACTCTTCAGGAAAACTGCACCCGTTTCTAGCCTTTCTGTTCTACAAGTCTTTGTGTGTGCCTCCTCTTGACCGGGGTGTTGAAAATGAGAACCAGTTATTAACTAACTTACCGTGGTGAAAGAAATTATTTGTCTTTGTTATAAAATAAAGATAAAATCCTGGGATCTTGTTGCTTGTTGAGAAGTTCTCATCCCATTATGCAAGTTATCCTACAGGTTAAACAAAATGAATATATAGCTGTGTATGTCTTTTATTATGGGCCAATAAATTATACAACTCATCACACAAATCTGGCATCAAGAGAGTAGCAGCTATTTTGAAACACAGGCAGGTTAACTTTACACCAATCAAAGTTCATAAAGATTCTGAAAGAAGATTTGTTCTGCTCATTGGATCTCTTAACGGGAAACGGGTGTCTCTTGTGGAGGCTGAGAAAGAGGAGGTGGACAATGGAAGTCCAGTCGGCTTTCTTTATCGCCTCCGACCATATGACAGTTCATCTGTCAAACAATTCACCCCGTGTGTCACCGCACTTCGTCCTTTAACACCTCCCCACCACATAGCTCATGAATGTCGCTTCACATCTTGTTCCCAGGATCCCCCAAAAAAAGAAAAAGCAATAGAGAAAGGTATCCAAACTGTGTCCTGCTCGTCCAGCGGGCTGAACCTTGGTTTGGTTCTGTGGTCCACTTTGTGCAGTCTTGGTCTCCCTGGTGAGGCAGAGATGAGAAGCAAGGGGAATTGGTTGGAAGGGGGTTCACCAAGTTTGAGTTTCGAACACCTGCGGTGTCCGGGTCGGGTTCAACCAATGAGTGGTTGGAAGGGAGGAGCCCCGCATTCACTTCTTGGTCTCCTCCACCTCGCTGAACAGCCACCCCTATGTGCTTTGCTTCAACTCATTTAATTAGTTATTTATTGGTTTAGTTTGTTTGTTTTGCTTATTCTTTTGTTTAGTTTTATCTCTTCAGACCTGTCATTGAGTAATACTTGTTTAAGCGTCAGCTGGACAGATTGCGGATGATATAGTTGTGAAGTATGTTAAAGGTATAGTAGAGGATTTTCTTCTTCCGGGTGGATCATCAAAATAACTGGTCCTCCCAATTGTCAATCATTCTGGTGATATATGACGTAAGCCCGTCGTACGTGCTCGTCCCTGCGTGCAGCTCACTCCACATGGTCCTCATCATGCCGGTGGCCGACCCCACGCATTATTCTGGGACATTTTTACACAGTTTCACCCCCTCTGGTGCAAATCTTCTTGTAAAGTGAGCTTATGTGAGCGATGCCGACTTGTGACTTGTAAACAGAGCGTGCACGAGGAGAACTGGGCTCGTGCACGTCTCTCGCACACGTTTTAGTAGGCGTTCCGTCCCGGGAGCAGGTACAGCGTTGCGCATGCGCATTTTTTTCAAACGGTGGAGAGGGCGGTTCTTTCCTAAAATTCCTGAAAATCCTCCTGTACACCTTTAATGAAGGTGTACTTTGTAAAACTTGCAAGAGTAAAAATTAAGTTAAAAAAAGAATTAAAGGTGTAAAATAAATAAAAAATAAAATCCTACAGAACAAAGGATATTCAAGATTGGCCTCACTCCTATAAAAATATGTTCAAACGGCTCGGGTTGTTTCAGAGCATTCAGGACTGACTTGGCTCTCTCTCTCTCTCTCGCTCTCTCTCTCTCTCTCTCTCAGCTCTTTGATGTGACTGAAGGTTCTGTTGGCAGCATCAGCCCTTCACACAACTTTGAGCCTCCACATTACGACGGCATCGAGGCGTTGGTGATCCAGGGCGACAGGTTTTTCAGCGGCTCCCGAGACAATGGCATCAAGAAGTGGGACCTGGACCGCAAAGACCTCCTGCAGGTGTGTGTGTGTGTGTGTGTGTGTGTCACTGTATGGATAGTGAGAAAGGAAAGAACCCCGGTGTCGCTCCTCCAGGATTCTCAGCCTATGGAAGCTCCACCTCCACCTCTCTAGTGGTCCATGGTGCCCTGAAGCAGCTCTCACTGTAAACGTTAATAAATAGAAAAGTATTAAGTCTAATCTTCAAAAGAGACACTGTCAGAATCCTTGACTGAAAGTAGGAGCTGGTTTCACATGAGAGAACAGAGTATTTTCAATCAACTGAAGACTTTTTAAGCAGCTATTCAGACAACCTGATAATATAGATTTACTATAGTCTCCTCTGGAAGTCACAAATATATGGATTAGTTTTTGCGTACTAAGCATGTGGAGATTAAACGATATGAATCTGTATCTAGATACAAAAGTGAGTGTATCGATCCCTTCATGTGCATCAGTACATGTTACAGGTGAAATCACTGCGCATCGGTAAAATCCACGGTTGCATCGATTTATTCACGTTGTACTTTTTCCAAAACTCTCTGGGAAAGTCTCGTGCAAAAAAAAAATTGCAATTGAGATGATTTACCAATGGGTTACATGTAAACTAAAGAAATTATAGATTTTATATCTTATTTTATATTTATACATTCATGAAGCATTTGAGTATATTTTTACATTATGGCTGTAAATCCTGATAAAAGCCAGTCATGCGCTCTGGACACTGCTGTGGAGCCTCTCAGTGGTGGAGACAGACCACCTCCTCCACCCTCCACCTCCACCTCTCTAGTGACTGACGATTAAACACAAAGTCCATTGAGCCTTTTTACAAGTCACTGTTCAAATATCTAGTTCATATATTTAGTAAACAGATAAAAGTGAACTTTACTGGTCAGAATGAGGTCGGGAGCTGACCTCCATGATGTCACCCTCCTCTGACCTCCACCTTCACACCAGATTCTCCTCCTCCACCTCTACAGTCTCTGATCTCAGTGACTCTCACACTATTTCCAGTGATGACGAGCTGCCAATTGCTTGTTTTTCTTTATTAGTGATTCCACCACTATGACCACCAAATAATATAATTTTCCTGACCTCCACCTCCTCCATCACCGTTTCTCTCTCCATAAAATTCCTTTTCTTCGTCTTTTCTGTCAGGATTTAGCATCAAATGCCGGCGAGCTAGAGGCTGATTGAGATGTAAAACTATGGACGAGGCTCTTTGCATCGACCATTTATGGTAGAAAGTGTGTGTGTTGAGGGCGGGAGTTGAACCGTCAACCTTCCAGCTGGACTGGGATCTATAAAAGCAAAGTGCGTGCAGATGTGTGTACGCAGTTTTATAGACCCTAATGTCTTGGGGCGCACGCCATTTTCTGCTTTTGAGTTGACGTCCATTTCCAGTGGGAATCCTGGAGGTTGGATGAGGCCCCAGGTCAGGAACAGTCCGGGTCCTGACTGCTACTGGAGGTCACAGTGTCACTGTTACTCATCTCTCTCTCTGATGTTTTCTAAAATGTGTGTTTTATCCGACCCATCAGCAAGTCCCCAACGCCCACCGGGACTGGGTGTGTGCTCTGGGTGTTGTGCCTGGCTCTCCGGCCCTGCTGAGCGGCTGCAGAGGAGGGGTGCTCAAGCTGTGGCACACCGACTCCTTGGGGAGTCTTGGAGAGCTGAAGGGTCACGAGAGTCCCATCAACAGCATTTCAGCCAACAGCAGCCATCTTTTCACTGCTTCTGAGTGAGTCTCCTGTCACTTCTAAATCTGTTGTGTTTGTGACGTGGTTCTGCTGGGAGGCGTCCACCATCCAGTCACTGACTGAGAACCTGCAGTTTGCTGCAGATCTGGAGCCACAAGCTCATTTCTCTACTGGGACACCGTCATTCAGTCCACAGTGTCTTACTGCATGGCTGTTCTTCAGATTGACAAGTTATCTGTGGCTCATTTTGCTCAGCTTCTGTCCAGATGTGAAAAATGTCCTGGCCAACCATGAAGGATTCAACGGGACAACTCTTTTCCTCCTTTCAGGTTTATTTTCTTATTGGAGAAGAAATGAGGTTGAAAACCTTCAAACAGAGACAGAAATGTACAACCATCATTACTTTCGAACAAACAAATGTCTAAAATGTTTTAGCCTTTACAGTATTTAACTACCAATGTATCAATCAAATATTATTTCTCAGTTATGATTGAAGCATGAAATCAATTTGTAACAACAAACAAACAAAAGCCAGCAGGCTGCTTCACTGCTGCTCAACATAAGTAGACCTGCTGTCATCCGACTCATGCGACAATCCAAACTACGCGTTTTCTGCTTTCAGCAACTACATAAACATTTCTTATCAATATAATTCTGGTTCATCCACACCAGTAGCTCCTTCATGGTTTGAGCCAAGCTGAACAGGATCCTGCCCTCTGTTGTCTGAAGCCACACTGGAGAGCAGAGGGATCCTGCTGAAACCCTGCAGGGACTGCAGCAGCTCCCAATCAGCCAATCAGCTGTCAGTTTGGGGTCTTTTGGGAGGCAATGCACTGCCCCACCTGTCCTCCAGGGGTCAGGCTTTTGTTGATTGAACTGGTTTGACTTCTGACTCAACAGATCTCCAGTCATCTCCACTGTGTAAATAAGCATGTAAACAGTGTGTAACTAGACTGTAACATGTAGAGAGTCGGTCACTGGCAGTTCTAGATGTAAAGACTTGGTGGGGCACGATTTTATTTCAGGTCTGGTGACATCACTGAATGTCAAAGTAAAGAGGGTGCACCACCTTTTAGCTACATTATAACAACCATATAGGGGCTGATCCCGTAAAAAATGTTGAGCCTTGGAGACAGCCGCTCAAAAAAACCAAAAAACATCTTGAAAAAAGTCACTGAAAGGATCAGAACCAGGTCTGAGTGATTGAAAGACAGCAGCTCAACCATTCAACGGCCAGTAAAACCACTGATTGATTGATTCAAACCTTTTAGTCATGGCATCAACCAGGTCACCACGAGTTTCCTTTAGTTCCTCTGCTAAAGCAAGAGTTTCAAACTCGTACTTGTAAGACCTAATTAATGTAGATTCCTGTTTGTTAGCTTCAGCTGCTAACAAGCTGGTGTTGATGACCACGTGCTCAGGTTGGGTGAAGCAGAGCCTCCATCAGCAGCAGCCAATCAGCTCTGAGCTTCTAATGACGTTGTTGGTGGGGCTTCAGGCTTCAAGCTCCACGAGGCGTCAAAACCACGTGAAGTGAATGAATGGAGCCGCAGCCTGAGCATGAACACTTTACTGCATGCAATACACACTGCATGGTGAGAGAGGGGCGAGCTACACTAATGCACATCGGTGTGGATCAGGAGGAAACACAAGAGGAGACTAGTCACCAGGGAGTTCAGTCCTCACATGGTCATTATGGGCTATATTAGAGGACGTCTTATTCACAACAAGGAAATATTGTTGATAATCTTAAAGAATTAATAGCAGATTTTGTATGCAGTCCTTTCTGGTGACAGCAGGTGGCGCTCAGCCCCACCTGCCCCTAATGACCAGCCCCTCCTGGTCACACTGTTTAACTTTATAGTGTAAATAGTGTGTAACTGTGCTCGTGTGTAAAATGAGGAAGTTACTGTTGAGTTAGTTTTGAGCTTTTTGATTCTCAACTGAAGATGGAAACTGGACTTAAGGAAAGTGAGAGGAACTTTGAATTGTGACGATGATGATGATGATGATGATGATGATGATGAGGATGATGATGATGATGATGCCTCTGGTGTGTTCTTGTCTGCAGTGACCGGACAGTGAAGATCTGGCGAGCTCGTGGTGGGCTGGACGGCAACTTCGAGTCGGACAATGTGGACGAGGTGTCCAGTAACTGAAGCCTTCCTATGATGCTGCTCGCCCTGCACTCTGACCCCTAACACACACACACACACACACACACACACACACACACACACACAGGGATGGGGCCAAGCCGATCCAGTATCAGTCTCGGGTTCTGATATCAACGTAATTCACAGCTCAGAGATTTCCAACCGTCTGCTTCACTGTTGCTAAATCGACTCCACAGTGTTTCCCTGCTGCTGCTCTGCTCGCTGGCTGCAAAATGTGGACTGGATTTCCTTAACGGAGGAGGGTCTCAATGACACGTGGACTAATGAGTCAGGAAATCATTTCCACAGTGTGCAGCCAGCTAGCAGGCTAGCATAGTAGCACTGTGCTATCCAACTTTTCATGACAACACGTCGCTGGTTGGAAGTATTTTACACTGAAAACACCACAAAGCAACACAGAAACCTGCTATATTTTCAAACCCGTTGTCCAGTGAGGCCGCCAGGCATCAGCATTTTAAAATGCCAGCTTGTCGAGGAGAACAGCACTGACAGCAGCATCAGAACAATGAAAAGCAGCTCCTGCAGACTGTCAGCAGGTGATTCACACCTCCGTGAAGCTGCGTCCTCCTCCACGCTACACTCAGTGAAAATAGTCCCAAGCATTAGAGCTGGAAAAATTGTTTGTGCTGCGTTGCTAAAGGATTTCTCCAGGAATTAATAAATATAGACCATGACGTCACTCAGACCCCCACATTGTCCACATGGTTTATAGAACTAGTTTATTAGAGACCATGACGTCACTCAGACCCCCACATTGTCCACATGGTTTATAGAACTAGTTTATTAGAGACCATGACGTCACTCAGACCCCCACATTGTCCACATGGTTTATAGAACTAGTTTATTAGAGACCATGACGTCACTCAGACCCTCACATTGTCCACATGGTTTATAGAACTAGTTTATTAGAGACCACGACGTCACTCCGACCCTCACATTGTCCACATGGTTTATAGAACTAGTTTATTAGAGACCATGACGTCACTCAGACCCCCACATTGTCCACATGGTTTATAGAACTAGTTTATTAGAGACCATGACGTCACTCAGACCCCCACATTGTCCACATGGTTTATAGAACTAGTTTATTAGAGACCATGACGTCACTCAGACCCTCACATTGTCCACATGGTTTATAGAACTAGTTTATTAGAGACCACGACGTCACTCCGACCCTCACATTGTCCACATGGTTTATAGAACTAGTTTATTAGAGACCATGACGTCACTCAGACCCCCACATTGTCCACATGGTTTATAGAACTAGTTTATTAGAGACCATGACGTCACTCAGACCCCCACATTGTCCACATGGTTTATAGAACTAGTTTATTAGAGACCATGACGTCACTCAGACCCTCACATTGTCCACATGGTTTATAGAACTAGTTTATTAGAGACCATGACGTCACTCAGACCCTCACATTGTCCACATGGTTTATAGAACTAGTTTATTAGAGACCATGACGTCACTCAGACCCTCACATTGTCCACATGGTTTATAGAACTAGTTTATTAGAGACCATGACGTCACTCAGACCCTCACATTGTCCACATGGTTTATAGAACTAGTTTATTAGAGACCATGACGTCACTCAGACCCTCACATTGTCCACATGGTTTATAGAACTAGTTTATTAGAGACCATGACGTCACTCAGACCCCCACATTGTCCACATGGTTTATAGAACTAGTTTATTAGAGACCATGACGTCACTCAGACCCTCACATTGTCCACATGGTTTATAGAACTAGTTTATTAGAGACCATGACGTCACTCAGACCCCCACATTGTCCACATGGTTTATAGAACTAGTTTATTAGAGACCATGACGTCACTCAGACCCTCACATTGTCCACATGGTTTATAGAACTAGTTTATTAGAGACCATGACGTCACTCAGAACCTCACATTGTCCACATGGTTTATAGAACTAGTTTATTAGAGACCATGACGTCACTCAGACCCCCACGTTGTCCACATGGTTTATAGAACTAGTTTATTAGAGACCATGACGTCACTCAGACCCCCACGTTGTCCACATGGTTTATAGAACTAGTTTATTAGAGACCACGACGTCACTCAGACCCTCACATTGTCCACATGGTTTATAGAACTAGTTTATTAGAGACCACAACGTCACTCAGACCCTCACATTGTCCACATGGTTTATAGAACTAGTTTATTAGAGACCATGACGTCACTCAGACCCCCACATTGTCCACATGGTTTATAGAACTAGTTTATTAGAGACCATGACGTCACTCAGACCCTCACATTGTCCACATGGTTTATAGAACTAGTTTATTAGAGACCATGACGTCACTCAGACCCCCACATTGTCCACACGGTTTATAGAACTAGTTTATTAGAGACCATGACGTCACTCAGACCCCCACATTGTCCACATGGTTTATAGAACTAGTTTATTAGAGACCATGACGTCACTCAGACCCTCACATTGTCCACATGGTTTATAGAACTAGTTTATTAGAGACCACGACGTCACTCAGACCCTCACATTGTCCACATGGTTTATAGAACTAGTTTATTAGAGACCACGACGTCACTCAGACCCCCACATTGTCCACATGGTTTATAGAACTAGTTTATTAGAGACCACGACGTCACTCAGACCCTCACATTGTCCACATGGTTTATAGAACTAGTTTATTAGAGACCACGACGTCACTCAGACCCCCACATTGTCCACATGGTTTATAGAACTAGTTTATTAGAGACCATGACGTCACTCAGACCCCCACATTGTCCACATGGTTTATAGAACTAGTTTATTAGAGACCATGACGTCACTCAGACCCCCACATTGTCCACATGGTTTATAGAACTAGTTTATTAGAGACCACGACGTCACTCAGACCCCCACATTGTCCACACGGTTTATAGAACTAGTTTATTAGAGACCACGACGTCACTCAGACCCCCACATTGTCCACATGGTTTATAGAACTAGTTTATTAGAGACCACGACGTCACTCAGACCCCCACATTGTCCACATGGTTTATAGAACTAGTTTATTAGAGACCATGACGTCACTCAGACCCTCACATTGTCCACATGGTTTATAGAACTAGTTTATTAGAGACCACGACGTCACTCAGACCCCCACATTGTCCACATGGTTTATAGAACTAGTTTATTAGAGACCATGACGTCACTCAGACCCTCACATTGTCCACATGGTTTATAGAACTAGTTTATTAGAGACCACTACGTCACTCAGACCCCCACATTGTCCACATGGTTTATAGAACTAGTTTATTAGAGACCATGACGTCACTCAGACCCTCACATTGTCCACATGGTTTATAGAACTAGTTTATTAGAGACCACTACGTCACTCAGACCCTCACATTGTCCACATGGTTTATAGAACTAGTTTATTAGAGACCACTACGTCACTCAGACCCTCACATTGTCCACATGGTTTATAGAACTAGTTTATTAGAGACCACTACGTCACTCAGACCCTCACATTGTCCACATGGTTTATAGAACTAGTTTATTAGAGACCACGACGTCACTCAGACCCCCACATTGTCCACATGGTTTATAGAACTAGTTTATTAGAGACCATGACGTCACTCAGACCCCCACATTGTCCACATGGTTTATAGAACTAGTTTATTAGAGACCATGACGTCACTCAGACCCCCACATTGTCCACATGGTTTATAGAACTAGTTTATTAGAGACCATGACGTCACTCAGACCCCCACATTGTCCACATGGTTTATAGAACTAGTTTATTAGAGACCATGACGTCACTCAGACCCTCACATTGTCCACATGGTTTATAGAACTAGTTTATTAGAGACCATGACATCACTCAGACCCACACATTGTCCACATGGTTTATAGAACTAGTTTATTAGAGACCATGACG